>NC_050068.2:290705697-291008220 GCF_009764565.3 Dermochelys coriacea | reverse complement strand
TATAAAGCAATGACCTGAAAACCAGCCCAGAGTTTTCCTTCTCCAAGATAGCAAGCTTTATCTTGTCAACATTTCCAAAATAGAGTTCTACTATTTAAAGTTTTGTAACCTTTTTCATTAGAAGTTAACCTTACAGCAAAGACCAAGAATAAAGAGGAGACTAAAAAGCTTACTTAAACTTACACACAGTAGTTAGCTATGCCTTCATATTGTGCATTTCTTAGCTGCTGTTGCCATCTATAATGGATCACAAGTAATAACTGAAAAGTGCCCTAAAATATCACATCTCCCTCTATAGAGAGGGACTGCCCAAGAATCCTATAAGGTTAACCACTAGACAGATCAGCTCTGAAAACAGGTAAATTGCTGTGTTAATTACCAGCGAGTTTAAAGTAAGGTTGTACTCTGATTCTTTGCCAGTGAATTGTAGAAGAACTCAGAATTCTTCCGAGACAGGGGGGGAACTGTGGGAAGGCACTGGAGGACTATCAGCATTTAGCCTTCATCATACCTGCAAATTGTACCAGTTACCAGCCGAAGTGAAAGCAGAACCCGGGATCTAATTCATAGTCTCAGCTATGCCAGGTAGCCCCAGTTGAAAGCACCATGAAATGTGTGTGAGAGATGTGTAGGTATGGGAACAATACCGAAAGGACACCTGGAGCTAACTCTGCAGAGTAGATATATGCATAGTATACCCAGGGGGCAGTTCTGCCGAGTAAGATACACTCTTCCACCATCACCTTTAGTAGAAAGTTCTTCTAATTGTTCATTTTTTACTTAGCACTACAGAGCCAGTACAGCTAAAAAGAGCTTGGTTCCTAAGTTTCAATTATTTACACTTGTCTAAAAACTTACTGCATTCAATGGGACTGTTCAAGTGCAAAATCAGAACCTTTATTGACAGTAATATACAAAGAGGAGAGAACAGACTCAGATCCAAGGTTAGCTGGCTGGGGGAGCTAGACGTTAAGATACTTTCTAACTTGTTAACTAAGTACATTTGATATGAAAGTCATTGAGAGAATGAATTCCCACAGTGCCTTTAAAAAAAAACCAAAACAGATCAGATCATATTAGTCTACTCATTTTGAGAATGTGAATGCATTTTACTGTCTCATGCACTAAAGTTCAAACAAACAGTAAAGAGCTAGAATTCCTAGATCTCTATATATTGAATGACAGTAGTAGTTAGATACAAGAGATTTGTATGTTTAGCAGACTACTTATGAGTCTGACCACCAAAAAAAGGATGGGGGCATGACTCTACAGGCAGCATCCAGAGAACTACTGCAGGTAATTTAACTCTTATGATTAGACCTGTTATACATTTTAAATTTGTTCATTTTTGTTTTCCTCAGAATAGCCTCTGGGGCTATTAGTCTTGCCAGGAAACCTATTAAATGGCCTCAAGTAGCAGTTCCTACCTTTTTCTAAAAGCATCATCTAGAAACTGTATTGAAGAATTAGTCATTGGAGTCTTTGCTTGCCTGATTAGCCAATGCTTGTCCTAAAAGAGAACACATTGAGATTAGTACAGAAACAAAATGAGCTTTTTTTTGTTAAGTGCTAAACCTTCACTGAATTGTTAATTGTAACAGTAATAGTTTGAGTGAAGTATTTGCATGACAATAAAGTATTTACATTAGAATAGCAGAGTAACCGGTCACTTTAATAATAGAACTATAGAACTGCAAGGGACCTCCAGAGGTCATCTAGACCAGTCCCCTGCACTCAAGACAGGACTACGTATTATCTAGACCAGGGATGGGCAAACTTTCTGGCCCGAGGGCCACATCTGGGTGGGGAAACTGCATGCAGGGCCATGAATGTAGGGCTAGGGCAGGGAGTTGGGGTACAGAGTGCAGGAGGGGGCTCAAGGCAGAGGGTTGGGGTGTAGGAGGGGCGCATGGTGTGGCAAGGGGCTCAGGGCAGGGGGATGGGGTGCGGGATCTGGCCCGGCACCACTAACCTTGAATGGCTCCGGGGTGGCAGTGGCACACAGAGAGGCTAAGACAGGCTCCTGCCTGCCCTGGTCCCGTACCACGCCGAGAAGTGGCTGGCACCATGTCCCTGCAGTCCCTGGGGAAAGGTGGGGGCAGAGGGCTCTGTGCGCTGCCATTGCCCGCGGGTACCTCCCCCGAAGCTCCCATTGGCCATGGTTCCCTGTTCCCAGCTAATGGGAGCTGCGGGGGGCAATGGCTGCAGGTGAAGGCAGCATGCAGAGCCCTCTGTCCCTTGCTCCCCCAGGGGCCACAGGGACATGGTGCCAGCTGCTTCCAGGAGTGGTGCAGGGCCAGGGCAGGCAGGGATCCTGCCTTAGCCCCGCAGCGCCATGGGGGTTGCAATCCTGTGGGCCGGATCCAGTCCGCGGGCCATAATTTGCCCACCCCGATCTAGACCATCTCTGACAGGTGTTTGTCCAACCTGCTCTTAAAAATCCCCAATGATGAAGATTCCACAGCCTCCCTAGGCAATTTATTCCAGTGCTTAACCACTCTGACTGGTAGGAAGTTTTTCCTAATGTCCAACCTAAACTGTCCTTGCTACAAATTAAGCGCATTGCTTCTTTGTCCTAACCTCAGAGGTTAAGAGCAACAATTTTTCATCCTCTTCCATAACAACCTTTTATGTACTTTAAAACTTATGTCCCCTCTCAGTCTTCTCTACTCCAGACTAAACAAACCCAATTTTTTCAATCTTCCCTCATAGGTCACATTTTCTAGACCTTTATTCATTTTTGTTGCTCTTCTCTGGACTTTCTCCAATTTATCCACATCTTTCCTGAAATGTGGCATGCAGAACTGGAAACAAAGGTGAAAACCAAAACAAAAAGTAGTCATTAAGCACCTCTGCCATTTCTACATTTTCTGTTGTCTCTCCCCCGCCCCTCATTGAGTTCAAGTACAGGTGGGAGTTAGACTCAATTTTCCTCTTAGATCATGTATCTTGAGAATTATGACAGCAGGACTGTGTAAGTTTCTGCTCAGTTTGAGAGGGACCCCATAGGGTATGTTCACATGGCATCTGGAAGTGAGCCTCCCAGCTTGAGCCCACTGCCCTCTGGTAGCAGGGCTTGCAGTAGCATGCGAAGAATAGCTGTGCAGACATTGTGGCTTAGGATGGAGCTTGGGCTCTCAAGCCAAAACCCTCCCCAGGCTCACTATCAGATGCAGTGTAGACATACCCACAGGGAACTGGAAGTGCTTGGGAATCACTTTAGTGGCTTAAGAAAGAGGACTGTGAAAGGAACTCTGCCTGGAGAGAGCTGGGAAGGATAGCAGTTGCTGGGGAAGATTCTCTAGACTGAGACTGGTGATGATTCTCTACCTGACAAGGAACCAGGAAGGAGTCCTGCAGGGGTGTATCAGAGAACTGCTAGAAGAGGCCTAAGAGATTAACATCATAAGAAACAGCATTAGGACAGTGGAGCAGAGTATTTTTGGTCTTAGAACAGATTACTGCTAAGGCCTTTTGACACTACCTAGAGACCCCGTGCACTGAAGAAAAAAAAAAAAAGACTACCGAGCCCCTGCAACAGGAGCAGCAGTCAGACCCTGGTACAAGGAGAGGTGAGCACAGGCACTTAGCGCAGGAAACTATCAGGGCCCTGCCAGAGAGTAAAAGGATTTTATAGCTTTTCATTTGGACTTTTAACCCTAGAAGGAGGCCTCCTGCTTTGACCAAAAGGTCAAATCATCCTCCCAGCCTGACCATTTTCAGAGGAGAGAAACTGAGGCAGCAATCATGCACCTAACTAGGACAGGCAAGCCACACATTCAAGCAGCCAGAAACTCCAGTCAGAACTGTGCTAGTTGCCACACACACAAATTTAGCCCCGAAAAGCTTGCTCTCTGAAACAAATACTAATGAAAAGTGAAAGAAAGGGACAAAAATCAAGTGTATACAAGTTATGTAAATTTTCACTTTCAGTTTTAAGGTGTAAAGCAACCAAGATCAACAGAGTTGATTACTTGTTATCCCAAACACCAGCCTGGATTTGGCTTGAGTGGGATCTTCTCAGTGGTAGAACTTCACCGTTGCAATTTCTTCCCCTAGACTCAGTCTGTTAGAACTGAGGCTGAGACTATTAGAACTCCTAAATCCTTCCTATGAGTCATGTAATTATGAACATTTAGATTCCCCATTTCTCTGTTTTTGCACAGGCTGGGGAGGGTTTGGTGTTGGAGCGTGGGGGCAGAGCTAATGAATCCAATTTGTAACAGAATTCAATTACATGCAGCACCCATGTGCCTTTTGGGAAACTGTTCTGTTTCTGTTATTTAATTAAACACCTAAATGCTTGAGGTTTGCTTAAGCATGAAAGCTGATTTAGGATAATTAAGACCAAATATCCAGCCTGCAATTACAGACTTGACCAAGAGAACTAAAGATTTATTGAGGAGCTGAAAGTCTTCCTCTTCTCCTGCAGTACTCTGCTCTTCCTAGTCTTACCCTTCCAACCTATTTATGAATTTAGGCCTCATTACAAGATTACTGAATTTAACTGATCTTAGATTAACCAACAGTGAAGGTGAGGGAGTGGGGGCGGGTCCACAAGGTCTCATTACAACATCCTGTTGCAAATTAAAGGAATAATCTTGTCTATTACAGTTGTGTCAATAAACATTTGACTGTTGAGAACCATATGCAGCTGTTTCATTTCAGTCTCTAGCTGGGACTAGGGATATGTCTACACTACAGCCTATGTTGGCAAAACTTATGTCACTCAGGGGTGTGAGTATTCCACCCCCTGAGCAACAGAAGTTACACTGACATAAGCGCTCATGTGCACAGCACTAGGTCAGCGGGAGAACTTCTCCCGCTAGCATAGCTTATGCCACTCACAGAAGTGGGGTTTTTATGCCGACAGGAGAGCTCTCTCCCGTCGGCATAGTGTCTTCTGCATGTTGCTGCGGCTCAGCTGTACCGATATAGCTGTGCCACCACAGCACTATACGTATAGAAAAGGCCTAACATTTCCTCCCTCCTCTGTTGCAGAATCCTCAATATCTATAGACTGAATAAGTGCTGTAGGCATCAAGTATTAAGCAAATCCCTGTGGTTGTCCTTGTGCATTGGACTGCTATGCAGTCAAGTGCAGAGGTTTTTGCCTTTGTTCCACATTAAAGGGCAACTCCCACACTGTTAGCCAATCAGCATTGTATTTTTTAGCTGGTTGCTGACTAAATAACCACTTCTAGCTTGCTATTTTTAAAGCACCCAACCACTGCAGTACCTAAACCCCAGATACAACTAAGGATTCTTTTATGGAAAAAAAGGTGGTTCTGCTTCATACTGCCTGGTTTAGTAGCTTATGCTAAATAACAATGGCTATCTTCCCTGTTTCTAGTCACACCCCCATCATTATCAAAGGACTTGCAAAAAAAAAACTGGGTTGTACATCATGCTCTGAACACTAAGCTTGGAGTCATTCTAACCCCTTCTAGTAAACAGTGAGGAAGTTTGAGATTCCATATAGCCCACAAAGGGTCTTCAAGGTTTGGACCAGGATTTTGAACCAAATCACAGTTGAATGTATATCTTGGCCCAAAAAAGCCTCAAGAACACAACAACATGTCCTACTAGCCAGAGGTAGAACAAACTGCAAACGTCTAGTATGGAGCGGACCATGTGAATTACTGTGGCTCGCTTTTCAGATAAGAATGGCTACAATCTTTTAGCTAAAGTGAAAGTATCCTGTCCCACTCATTATCCATGTGTTTTATAAAACAGATACTAATTCAGTGAGTCTGACCCAAGACTGCAAACTACCTTGATAACTGAAAGGCAAATAGTCAAGATCACGTCATTGCTCAGTTACTTCCTTCGAGTGCTTTTCCCTTACCACTGGTTTAAATTTGACTCTACCAAGACAACTGCTTCTCACTTACATTAACTTCATATGCTTACACTTGGATGGTGCCACCATGTCTACTGAAGAGACGATAAAATGATGTCAACAGCATTTGGTGGCAGTGGGACCTATGATTCTGACTTAACCAAGAGGTCTTCTAATTAGTTTGGTAAAATTGATGACTGGTAATGTTTTCCATTAAAAAAGGAGTGATTTGAGTCTCTTTCGTAGAGACAGTAATGCTCATCAACACAAATCTCCATTGGGCACTTGACAGAGCAACTTAAAGCATTTCCCTCTTCATTCTGTGTGAAACCTATTTAAGATAGCACTCTAGCTGAACAACTTGGCAAGTTATGGAAGCACATCATTAGAGCTTATGCACATGAGTGCAAGTCATTCTGGAAGAATAAAGTTCTTAATGGTTTGGAAGCTGAAGGTAAAACTTCAATAAACTTAGTAACAATCATAATTTCTATTCTACTGAAGAAACATTAAGTTCTTGAATCTTAAAATATAAGTGTGTAGCGACAGGTGTTTATTATTTAAGGTCAGGATAGCCAGTCTCCTATCACTAACAGGGTTAGAAAAATCAAGTTTTTTAAATGATTGTGATCTTAATATCAGATTTCCACATTGGATGTTTCACAGAAGAGTTGAAAGATTAGATCACAATCCTTTAAAAATTTGATGCTGGAATCAGATGAGCAGCAGAACAACATTAACCCATTCTTCATATCATTTAAACTTCATAGTGTTACACATGTAAGTCAGACCCCACTGTCTAATTATTTCCACCAATTAATGTAGTAATCTGTTTGGATTCTTGCAAATCCTCTTACCTTTCCATGAATGTTAAAATTGCCGTTTCTTGGTGCACTGACATTCTGGAAGCTCTTTTTATATTGAGGGGCAGGTATCCAGGGAGAGTGTGGTGCTGGAGTGGAGATCATCATGAAGAAGGGTTCAAAGTTAGATTTATATTCCAAGAAATCCAAGGACATGTTAGCCTGCACACACAAAATTAGTTGTTTAAAAACTCTCCAACACTAGTGATAACAAACCCTAATGTTAAGCTGTGAACTGTCCAAAATAGTTAAGACTAGAAGTGTATGAATACAAAACACACTTGTAAACTATTTTACAATCTCGTTGATTGAGCTTTTACAACTGTTTGAAGAAGAACTTGTGGTAAATCAATCCCAAATGTTCCGAGTTATTTATAAATCCTATTTCAACACAAGATGTCTTTTGTCCCTCACACCTCTAATTGCCACTATGCCTCAGACCTTCACATCATTCAGAGCTGGAAAGCTTGATGTAAAGAATGACTCGGATCTCTCATCTCACTCAGTCCTTATGTTGACAGAGCTCCCTTTCAAATCCTGTCTTCACAGACAGTTTTAGTCATACTGTCAAGTACAATTCCATTTCATGCCCTTCCTAAATCTTTCTACGTTTCAGGGGACATAGGATCCAGACCCTAAATGTTAGATGGGAATTTGGCAATTTGTTCTCCTTAGAAGGCAGTCGCTCTGCTGGTCAATGTTTCATTCCCTGCTCTACTGCTGCCAACTTATTTGTTACATCCATCCTCCAACCTTGGGCTAGCTAGTTTGATGATGATCCACTTTTTTTTTTTTTGGGTAAGAGGTGATTAGGGAAGAGGCACCAACATGGTATAGCTTTAAGCTTCATTCACTTGTGCTGCTCCATGTGATCTCTCTCACCAAGCCACTCATTTTCAAGTCTTATCTTGAATACTTATTGTTCACCTTAGCCTACACATGACAGCAAGTCTCACTTGCTATTCCTTTCAGCCCATTACTGTAGCCTTCCCTTTGCCAATCATTAGAACTAATCTTCGTACATACACAGTTGCCACTTGTATCTCAGTTCTTCCCTTTTCTAGTCTCATTTTTTCCTTTTCTGCCTGATTAGTCATCCAGCTCTCTATTCTGCCTCTGAAGCAATGGACTCTAAGAACTCTACATAAATAGATTGTTTATTTCCCATTTGTGAGACGCTATTAAAATCAATTATGGATTTTGTAGCTCACTGGTAATAAATCTATATCCCCACAAATAGAGCCTTACTGACCTCTAAGTAAGTTAGAATAAGATTAATGGCCTACAGGACCAATGAGAGACCAACTCCCATCAAAGAGGGAAATACTGCAGCTATTGACAGAAGACTGGTGTTTGGTAGTCTAGTGCTATACGTGATCACATTAAATTGTCATCTTCCACACAGTTCAGGACATGTCAATACATCCTCTGAAGTATGTGTAATCGAGTGCTGTCTTTTGTCAGTCCAGAGTCCCCACTGTTTAATGACCAAAAGCAACAAGCCAGCAGGCAACAACACAAACCTTTTTCAGAATCACTAATATAGACGAGGTTAATTTGAAATATTTAACATTAAATCACATAGCGTCACTACCTGTGTGAGAGAACCCTCCTCGACTGCTATACATTCTCAGGGACAGTTCTCTGTCGATATCTTTGTAAAATACTCTGTACACTTTTAGTCTCTTTGGTATTTCTAAATTGCCTATCACCTTGGTGAATGCAGTACAGGTAGGAACTGAAGCATCAGTCAAATGAAAAAGTCCCATTCAGTTACATCACATGAAGGCAGACAACTAAGCATTTTATAACCGTATCGACAGAGAACTGTCCTGAGAATGTATAGCGGGGCAGGAGGGTTCTCTTCGCATAGATAGTTAGTGATGCTATGATTTAATAGGCATCACAGAAACTTCGTGGAATGATGACAATTCATCAATGGGACACAGGAATACCACGGTATGAAATATATAGGAATGAAAGTAGGTTATGCTGGTGGGGGAGTGGCACTACATGTGAAAGAAAGCACAGAGTCAAATATAATAAAAAACTTAAATGAATCAAACTGTATCTCAGAATCTCCATGGATACAAATTCCATGCTTGAATAATAAGAGTATAGTAGGAGGAATATACTACTGTCCAGAATGGTGATTGAGCATTTCACAATGACAGAGACACTGGAGAGGCTATAAACATAGAAAACTCAATAATAATGGATGATTTCAACTGTATCCAGTCAATATGGGCATGTCACTCCCCAGGATGAGATGCAGGGAAAGTTTCTAGACACCATTAATGACTGCTTCTTGGAGCAGCTAGTCCTGGAACCCACAAGGGGAGAGGCAATTCTTGATTTAGCCCTAAGTGGAACACAGGGTCTGGTCAAAGAGATGAAAATAACAGAACTGCTCAGTAATAGGTGTCCATAATATAATTAAATTTAATATCCAGGTGGCAGTGGGGGGGGGGGAGGAGGGAAAGAGGAGAAATAGCAAAGAAGCCCACCATAGTAGCATTTAACTTCAGAAAGGGGAACTACAAAATGAGGAAGCTAGGTAAATGGAAATTAAAACAAACAGTGACAAGAGTAGAATGTCTGCATGGAAAGTTTTTAAAAATATCATAACAGAGGCTCAAATTAAATGTATACCCCAAATTTAAAAAAAAAAAAAAATAGTACAAGAACCAAAATGTCACCATGGCTAAACAGAATAAAAAGTAGCTAGATGCAAAAAGGCATCCTTTAAAAAACTGGAAGTCAAATCCCAATGATGAAAATAGAAAGGAGCATAAACTCTGGCAAGTCATGTATAATCTGGTATGCCAAAAAACGTGAGGAGAAAACTATCAAAAAAGACAAACTAACAGCAAAATGTTTTTTCTAAGTATAGCAGAACCTCAAAGACACGAATATCAGAGTTACAGACTGACTGGTCCACCAGATACCATGTGAAACCAGAAGTAACCGGTCAGGCGTCAGCAGAGATGAATAAAAAAGAGCAAGTACTGTACTGTGCCTGTACTGCATCTTAATGGTAGGCACATCTGGGCAGCTGCCCCCACCCCCACTTCCACCCCCCAGACAGCCATTTACAGCAAGATGCTGGAGCTGCCAGGGCAAGGGAGCTGGAGACAGCAGAGCAGGAGCAATGCTCAGGTATGTGCAGCTTTCACCCTCCCCCCACCCCCCCATCGGGGGACATGGTTTTTACCTCCCCCTCCCCGGCCAGGAGGGGGATGCATTGTTTTTACTCCCACTCTCACAGCTGGGAGGGTGGCACACTATTAGCTTGCTCTCACACACACACACACACACACACACACACACACACACACACACACACACACACACACACACACACCTCTCCACCCCTCCCCAGAGGGGGACAATCTTGCAAACTCATGCGGGGGCTGACTAGGTTGCTCAGCTGCTGCTGAATCCTCTCTTGGAGTGTCAACTGCTGGATCTGGAGCCTGAACTGCGCTTTGTTCAGAGCTACAAACATTTCAGAGTTACGGACAACCTCCATTCCTGATGCGTCTGTAATTCTGAGGTTCTACTGTACATCAAAAGCAGGAAGCCTGCCAAACAGTCAGTGGGGCCACTGGATGATCAAAGTGCTAAAGGAGCACTCAAAGAAGACAAGGCTATTACAGAAAAGCTAAATGAATTATTTGCATCTGTCTTCACTGTAGAGGATATAAGGGAGATTCCCACAATTGAGTCATTCTTTTTAGGTGACAAATCTGAGGAAATGTCCCAGATGGCTTTGGATCAAATTGATACATTAAACCATAATAAGTCACCAGGACCAGATGGTATTCTGAAGGAACTCAAATATGGAATTGCAGAACTACTAATTGTGGTACGTAACTTTTTTTTATCATTTAAATCAACCTCTGTACTAAATGACTAGAGGATAGCCAATGGGATGCCAATTTTTAAAAAAGGCTCCAGAGGCAATCATGGCAATTTCAGGCTGGAAAGCTTAATTTCAGTACCAAGCAAATGGTTGAAACCATGAAAAGGAACAGAATTATCAGACACATATGAACACAATTTGTTGGGGGAAGAGTCAACACAGCTTTTGTAAAGGGAAATCATGCCTTACCAATCTCTTAGAATTCTTTGAGGGGGTCAACAAGCATGTGGACACGGGTAAATCAGTGAAATAGCCTTTCAGAAAGCCTTTGACTAGGTCTCTCACCAAAGGCTCTTAAGCAAACCAAGCAGTCATGGGATAAGAGAAGGTCCTCTGAAGGATCAGTAACTGGTTAAAAGAAAGGAAATAGGGTAGGATTAAGTAGTCAGTTTTCAGAATGGAGAGAAGTAAATAGTCTCTCTTACAGATCTGTACTGGGACCAGTGCTATTCAACATATTCATAAATGATCTGGAAAAAGGGGTAAACAGTGAGGTATCAAAGATTGCAGATGACACAAAATTACTCAAGATAGTAAAGTCCAGATCGGATTGCAAAGTTACAAAGCGATTTCACAAAACTGGCAACAAAATTGGAGATAGAATTCAGTGTTAATAAACGAGAAGTAACACATTGGAAAACATAATCCCAGCTACACATACAAAACAATGCAGTCTAAATTAGATGTTACCACTCAAGAAAGATCTTGGAGTCATTTTCAGAGAACTAACCACAATATCTGCTCAGTGCAGCAGCAGCAGTCCAAAAGCTAACAATGTTGGGATCCATTAGGAAAGGGTTAGATAATTAGATAGTAAATATCATAAATGCCCCTATATACATTCATGGTACACCCACACTTTGAATACTCTGTGAGGTTCTGCTCACCCCATCTCAAAAAAAGATATCTAAGAAACGGAGAAGGTACAGAGAAGGGCAGCAAAAATGATTGAAGGTATTGGACAGCTTCCCTATGAGGAGAGATTAAAAAGTCTCGGACTGTTATACTTGGAAAATAAATCACTAAAGGGGGATATGATAGAGGTATCAAATGGTATGGAGAAAATGAATAAGGAAGTATTGTTTACCCCTTCATACAACACAAGAACCAGAGGTCACCCATCAAATTAATAGGCAGAAGGTTTAAAACAAAAAAGAAAGTACTTCTTCACACAATGCACAGTCAACCTGTGGAACTTGTTGTCAGGGGATGTTGTGAAGGCCAAAAGTATAATGGGCAAAAAAAAGCATTAGATAAGTTCATGGAGAACAGGTTCATCAATGGCTATTAGCCAAGATGGTCAGGGATGCAACTCCATGCTCTGGGTGCCCCAAAACCTCTGACTGCCAGATGCTGGGACTATAAGACAGGAGATTGATCGTTGCTTCAAAGGGAATGAACAGAACAGGGTATCTGGAATTGGCCACTGTCTGAAGACAGGATGCTGAGCCAGATGGACCATTGATTTCACCCAGGATGGCCATTCTTAAGTTCCTATGTTAATAAATGTCTCTTGAAATCACGTATCTAGATATACTGTAACATCTAAAAACAAATGAGTGCTAGGTTAAAACTCAGTTACAACAACAGTTTGCTGAAGTGAAGCACATCCTCTTAGGTCTTAAGCCAAATTGCCATTTCACAAGTTCGTAGCCTGAAGTACTTGTTCTAAATGGAAGTCTGTGACCTACCAATCAGCAACATTTTGGTCAAGCACCCTGAACTACCACTGAAGTCAGTGTTCACCTCCAAATCTAGCCCTTGGCTAACAGCTATCTAACAATTTCATTTTCTCATATTTGCATATACAAGTTTGCCCTCTTTAAAGAGAGCTGGAATCTTGCTTCACTGGTTATGTGTGAAGTAATGACAACACCAACATTAGGCAATATCCATTCAGTAACAGAGCCCAGCATAAAGTCTTGTTTCGTCACAAACAGAACAGTAATGCAGCTGTTGTGATGTTCTTACCAGTACATCTGTCAGGTAATCTGCACTGTAGTTCTCACCATGCCTTCGTGCTTTTCCATTTATTGAAAGAGTATAATTATAGTACTTTGAATTTTTTTCCTATGAGAGAAGAAAAAGACATCACTTGTATAAAAAAAAGACAAAAATCTACTATTTCATTGACCACTTTAAATAAACTAAGTTGTCAGAAAGTATTTGTCAAGCATGATTTTATCAAACAATTTGTCCTATTTAAGTATTTGTAATATGTGCTCTGTAAAAGGCCTACAAGCTTTGCCTTTTGTAAAACCGAAGTGATTCTACACTATAATAACTGCAAGTTTTTCTTTGTTGAAATCAGGTTTTCAGATACTTCTCTTCATTCGAAATAACTCCTCATTAACATCAACAACCTCCATACAAAGCTGAGAAAATGCAACACAATACGAAGGGAGGGAATTTCCTCTTTTTGTTAACAAGCATGCAAAAAGCAGACCAGTTCTTATATTCGCCACAATTAAGCTAGATTTACTTTTGTAAAATACCTACAACTAGGTATTTTAATAGGAGCTGTCACATACCAAAGCATACCAAAAACTCCATCCAGGAGGAACGTGGCCTATTCCCCCTGCATCTTCTGCTCCATACTGAAAAAAAAGAAAAAAAAAAAAAAAAAGTGACCCAGCACAGTCTCAGATGTTTTGGGGGGGTTGTTTTTTTCCCCCACACCAGCCAGAAATGCAAAGGCCCAGTTCTAATCAGATGAACACACACTGACCATGAGGTGCATATGGTGGGGGAAAACCTAGCATGTGCACTAACCACAAAAGTCCAGCTGTCCCACATCCCTTCCCCAAATATAATCCTCAAATTCTAGTACTCCTGAAGTAAAGGATTAACCTACTGACTCTCTCAAGACAACCTGTTAAATGGATGCTGATACTTTGACCAAACTAAGTTGAGAAAAGTTACACTGCATGTCTTATTTCCTCTATTCCTTTAACAATTCTGAGAATGACCTTTTCATCTAAACAGTAGGATTTTAAATATTATGGGGGTTTATTTTATCTACAAAAATAAGGATTAAGACTTTATTTCACAAAGTTACTTTCAGTACAGGCAATTCACCTGTGTCACAGCAAATATGAGTAAGATATATACCTCATTCAAATACTTCCCAGCAAAGAATGTTTGATAGCCACACATAGACTTGAGGAGAGCTGGGAAGGTATATGGTTCCTGTATCTTCTGCCATGATTTGCTGCTGCAATTTCCCTCCAGAGTGTTATTGACAACATGATGATTATGTGGGTACTTTCCTGTTAAGATGCTAGCTCTACTGGGACAGCACAATGCACTGGGGACATACTAGAACATAGAATGAAAAAATACAAATTGTAAATTCAATCGGGGGGGGGGGGAAGAAGAGAGGAAAATCTAGTTTTTAGCCAATAGCAAGAGACATTAAAAATATGCTGATGAGTCACTCACATCACAGATCAGATTACTCCCATTTATTTAGGCATGTAGAAAACTACAACCCAAATATTTTTTTTATCAATTAGAGGTTGCATATGGGATTGGTTTTATATTTTCTTTAGAGTTTGCAATTTAGAAAATGCATGTTATACACACAAGCAGGAAGCACCAGTTATTTGAGAATGAACAGTTATTTAAATACTACTTATTGTAACAATTCCAGTAAACAAGAATGGGGAACCATTAGTCAATTTTCAAACCTGTACAAAGCCAAATCTTTGAAAGATTTCCTTATTAATTTCTAGCCAAAACTTTCATTTCCTAAAAATATTCATCAAATTAAGTGTTCTGAAATGTTCCGTCCCAGGCACAAAGTGATCTTGGGTCCAAGTCACAATTTACCACAGGAATTAATCTGCCCCCTTGTATTTGCCATATTTAAAAAATTGAAACTAAACCTACTTCAGAGCCAAGTCACAGATTAAGTTTGTTATACCATTACAACCATAGATATTTAAATTAAAATAGCTGAAATAAATACATGCCACTGAAGGTTACAGAAGTCAATGTCACCACTTACTGCATTTGAGAAGCTTATCCCCATCTCTGCAATAAGGGCACTCGTCTTCTTTAGTGGTATCTGTAACAGAGCTAGTAATTAGTACAATCAGCTAAAAATATCTGGATACTGAGATGTTAGTGTGCTATCTAAAGTGGCAACCTTAAGTTGATTTCATGGGAGGTATTTATAGAGTACCAATCACCACAGCATTTAGGCATAGGCTAGACCAAACCAATGCCTCCATTTCTTTGCAGTGAAACTTCAAACGCTACATCTAAAATGCAAGGTTAAATTGATTATCAAAATTCTTAGTTTATTTTTTTGCAAATTTTGACAGAATTCACCTTTTACATTACATTCTACCTAACGTTTCTTCATTCAAATGGATCAATTAGATATCATTTTCTAGCCAGAAAATGATGTTTGTTTGTTTTTTAAATGCTCCTTTTCATCCTGGAGCCAGACTGCTACAATCTCATAGTGTGAATTGATTCCTCATATATAGTTAGTGAAACGATCTTTCAGAATGGTCATTAAAATTAAGTAGCCCAGCCATAAGATTTACTTTTCCACCCTCGCTGGAATGAAATCCCTAATATTTTACTCAATCAAAAACAAGTACTCACCCTGGGAAAGTAGAATTTAAAGACTACAATAAAATGAGCCTTTTGGGATCTTTGAAAGAAAGGTGCTCTAAGTAAATAACATTCATTGTTTAATTTATGGAATTTGCCAAGTCACAGGACCTATTTCTGTTTTAATGTCGATTCCTTCAGTGGACATCCTGAAGCACTCAACATCCCAAGTGAAGAACTATATACAGATAAGTTAATTAAGTGATCCTGGCATGATAAACACTATGCACATAGCAAACCATGCATGTGTTGATGCTGGTCAGTTTAAGACAGTCAACTGCAAATCGTAAAACATTTTGGATTGATGAAGACCTGTTACTTCAGGTTGTGAGGAAAAGTGAACACATATACGAGAGAAAGTTAAAACTAATGAATCCATGCGCGTCTCATGCCACGGCTAGGCTTACAGAACACTGTCAGTCTTGGTGGACTATGGAGAGGGAAATGATTTTCTTCATTGCCCAACTAGTATGAAGAGCAAAAAACAGGAAGGATAAAATATGAGAAGACAGGGATTTTTTAAGAGTGTTTAATCTAAAGCACTGTGAGCAAGAATTTGGTCATTCTCTCTCTCTTTAATATAGATAACTAAGTGGGAAGTTCTGAATGCACTAGTTCTCTTGCCAAAAGGCATATTATGTATTCTTTTTACCTCATGTTCTTGGGAACAGTGCAGGATTTACTCCCCAAAATGCAGTATGTTGCCTTTCTGATAATAGTGTCTCAGTATTTGCCCTACAAATTAAACCCCCATGTTAGAGCTGAGTGAATCATACCTAAGTCACGCTTGCAATAACACAATGAAGCAGGGGCACAGAAAGACACCTGCAGACGTTTCCATTTACACACCACCCTAGCTGACTCTCTGGACTTTCTAGAGGAGGGCTGACACTCAGCCCAGCTAATAAAGCAGGGCACAAGCCAAATACCACCCGTTCTGTCAGGGACGCTGCACTAACGCCAAGCCCCCGGTCAGCCAGCGCACACGTTTTCCTTGCGTGAGAGGCTCCATCCTGCCCCCAGCCCAGACACACAGCAGAGGGAAGTTGCACGACAGCCTCCGAACACCTGTTATGCAGCCAGATACCCCCCTGCAAAACGGCCTGAGCTCAAAGCGCTTTTCCCTCCCCTAAGATGTAAGGGCCCCGCTGCCAAGGCGGCGATGAGCAGCCCTGGGTGCAGCAGAGACCCTCCCTGCCCTCCAGCTAGGTAACTGCAAGGGGGGCGTCTGCCCCACCGAGCCCCCGCCCCTCACCCCCAGCCGAGTCAGGCCAGGAGCAAACGCTGTCGCGCCCAGCAGGCCCGAGCACGGGGCTGCCTGTGCCCGGGCGGGCGGCCCCCCGAGGCCCACCCGTGACACAGCCGCGGGCAGGAGCACTCCTGGGCAGGGAGCAGAGCCCCCTACGGGGGCACAAGCCCTCCAGGAGCGGGGCCGGGCCCGCAGGGCGCACCACGTCGCGGGCGGTAGGGAGAGCGGGTTACCATGCCGCCGAGGCAGACATCCTGGTCATCGGTGAGGATCAGCACCACGCTGGGCTTCCCGGCCGCCTGCGCGCAGCCCCAGTCGCGGCTCAGCACCAGCAGCGCGGCCAGCGCCAGCCCCCGCCCCGCGGCAGACATCGTGCAGGACCCGGGTGCGGTGCGGTGCGGTGCGGTGCGGCAGCCTCCGGGCCGGCGCTACGGCAGACGAGCACAGAACGAAACCGACACGAGCGGCGCCCCGCCCCCGGCATATGACCAGGGCGCGCAGCAGGCGGTGTCACGTGACCCCCGGCTTCAGCCGCGGCCTTGGAGAGCAGCCTCCCCCGTCCCCAGCCCCGCCCCCGCCCCCGCCCCGGATTGGTCCACTCCGCCTCACTCCCGCGTTCCCGCCGCCAGCCCCGCCCCGCCTCACTCCCACCGGACTGCTCCACTCCTGCACCCGCTCAGCCAGTCGCACCCCCGCTTCCCTCCCACCCCCTCAAGCTGGCCTACGCTGCCTCCCTCCCAACCCCAGACTACACACCCACCCGCCCGCCTGCCTCCCTCCCTCCCACCCACCCACACCTCACGGCCCCCCTCATAGGTGACCTCCAGCCGCAGCGGGTGGCCTGGGTTTCCTGACATATGCTCTCTCGGACCTACGGCGTCCAGATGTCTTGATTTTATAGGGACAGAACCAAAATTTGGGGCTTTGTCTTATGTATCTGCCCATTACCCCCATCCCTGTCTTGATTTTTCACACCTGCTACCTGGTCACCCTACTGGGACCTGGCGCTGCTCCTGGGGCTTGGGACTCTGTTAGGCAGGACTGACAAGCCCCCACATTTGGTGTCACCCTGCTGGGAGGCAGCCAGCTGAGGACGGAGGTCCGGCCTGTGCACAGAGCCAGTGACTGCCCACAGCAGCGCTGCGTTTGGCATTGTGGGTACTCCACACTTCAGGCCATACAGCCACTGGTGCATGCTGGGTAAAGCTAGCAACTGGCTGTGCTGAGCCAGTGGGTCTTTTTCACAAGGCCACGTGCCTGCTTGGGGTGCTGGGATTTCTCCCCCTGGCCCCAGGTGTTTACTTTGGGGCTCATTGTCAGATGTGCTGAGCTCCCACAGTTCCAGATAAAGTGAATAGCAGCTGTGGGTGTTCACCTCCTCTTTAAAATCTTCCTGCCTGAGTGCCTGGCTCAGGGTTTTATACTGCTGCCCATCACTGCAGGATCTGGAACCTTCCACTTAAAAACAATAACAATAGCAAAGTCCCTAATGGACATCTCTGGCTCTTCTCTTTTGAGGGTAAAAAAAATCTGTTTGTGGTAGGATTATTATTTTTATTATTTGTTTTGGTTAATTGATTTTTGTTTCTCGGTTTTGGTCTTATTTGTTTTTGTTGTTTTTAATTTTGTTTGTTATATTACCAAAAGGTGTCCTTTTAAAAAACACACAGCTCCACTAACTGAACTTCTAACATCATGATATTTACAAGGTTTGTGCTGGTTATTCTATTCTACTCTAGTTTTTATTTTGTTCTCATCACAGAAGTACCTGAACACTTTCCACTAATGCATTAAGCAATATAACTAACATCTGTCACATGTGATACACAATGACGTGTTTTGTCTTGGTAGCTTTTTTTTATTTTAAGGTGTACATGCTGCTGCAAAATTCCTTTTGGTAATAGGTAATGCTAACAACCCTCCTTTCAAAGATGATCCAGAGGGTTATGTCAGCAATTTATTATCCTCCCTGAGGAATTCTAAATAGGATGCCTATTTGAGATTCCTGCAGATAGAATTAGGTCTTATGATCATAGATATTGTTTGAGTGGGAGGGTGACATTTTCTATTTGGGAGTCCACTAAATGCAAGTGAGTTGAAAGGGCTGTTAATGATATCTAGTGATAGTGTTTTTTCAAAGTGAAGGTGGAAAAGTGGACGTATATAGCTCCTAATACTGCCCCAACTAAAGGAAGAGATAAAGTGGGTGAGGTAATATCTTATTGGCCCAACTGCTGTTGGTGAAAGAGAGAAGCTTTGTGTAGCTCTAAAGCTTGTCTCTTTCACAACTTGAAGTTGGTCCAAATATTACTCACCCATCTTATCTCTCTAATATTCTGGGACCAAGACTGCGACAACAACACTACAAACAACCCATCGAAGGAAGTCATTGGCAAAAATCCTATTGACTTCAATGGGAGCTGGCACAGGTTCAAAGACTAAGGGCATATTTACATGCAGAAATCTAACAGCATAATTATACTGGTATCCTGGTATACCAGGATATTTATACCTGTGTATGTATATATATATATATATATATATACGAGTATAATTCTTCTTGTAGACACTCTTATTTCAGAATAACCATAACTAAGGCTACGATTATGTCATGGAGGTCATGGGAGTCACAGAATCTGAACTGCAGAGACCTCCATTACATTTTCCGCTTCAGACCCAGGGCAGTGGGGCTGCCAAGCCAGGGGGACCCTGGAGCTCTCAACCACCATAGGTGGCCGGGCCACCCACAGCTCCCAACCTCTGGCTCTGGAGCTCTGAGCCACAGTGAGAGGCCCCTGCAGCTCCCAGTTGCTGTGGGCGGTGAGAGGACCCCGGAGCTCTGAGCCACTGTAGGCAGTGGGGAGATCCTGGTGCTCTCAGCCACTGTGGGCAGTGGGAGGACCCTGGATCTCCAAAGCACCATGGGCACCTGGCGAACCCCGGAGCCGCAGCAGCAGTGGTTGCTCGACCCCCCTCTCCATTTTGTCAGGGTTATTTTTAGTAAAAGTCACAGACAGGTCACAGGTTTCCATGAATTTTTATTTATTTCCTGTGACCTGTCTGTGACTTTTACTAAAAATAACTCTGACAAAATCTTAAACTTAACCATAACTATAGTAGTCTAAATATATTGGTATACTTTATGTCAGTAAATTTTGCCTTCTCTGATCTGCCTTTCAGATAACTGACAACACTGAAGAAAGAAGTACATGAGAGATTCAGCAATGCACATTACAGTGAAGATATAACAAAGGTGGGAGACATCTTAATATAGAGACCTTCATTAACCATTTGATATGGATAGATACAGAACTCACAGATGATGTCTGTGACCGACAACTTAGGACATTTTGGGTTGCTGCACAGTATGTTGTAATTAATACATTAAACAGAACATAAAAACCATTTGGAAAAATACTGTATGGAGTGGGTGCTGTTGTGAACAGCTGAGGCAAATGCACTGTGGATGATCTCTGGTCATAAAAGATAGTTTCTTGCATTGTTTTCTATTACTGTGTTAGGCTTGGGATAGGTTGCTATTACAGTGGCTCCCCCGGGGACAACTGTACAGTAGAACAGGTTGTCTTCAGGAACTTTTGTTTTCTTTTGAAAATAAAATTGCCATGGTGACTGTGAAAAATAATAACCTGGATGAATGACTCGGCAGAGTTGAGGACTGGATGAAATTCAGGTGCAGATGCATCTGATGAAGTGAGCTGTAGCTCACGAAAGCTTATGCTCAAATAAATTTGTTAGTCTCTAAGGTGCCACAAGTACTCCTTTTCCAGGTGCAGTCTTGTGAGTCTGTAGCTTCTGAACTGAGAAAATTATACAAGAGTCTAGCCAAGAAATATACTACACAGAGAATTTGGCAGCGACTTTGTTAGCACTACACTGAAGTCCAGTGTAGCAGAGCTAGTAAAGAGAATCACAATTTCTATTATAACACAACTAAATATTACTTATTGTTATTATGTTCAAAAGGCCAATGCCATCTGTGCAGCTGGCTACTGATGAGTAAGGGAAAGAGACAGTAGTGGACATGGCTTGCTGCTTCTGTCGTATCTGGCTCAGGTACAGTAGCACAAACGTATACACTTGGCAGGCTGTTCAAAAAGGAAAGGTAATCAGGTGCTGGGTTGTCATGTCGTGTCAATGGCGAAAAGATCACAGAAACAAATGATTCCTTCTAATATTAACAAAGAACTGTATTAGAATAAAGAAATCAGCGTACTCTCTAACACTACTTACTTACTCTGACAGGTTTTAGAGTAGCAGCCGTGTTAGTCTGTATTCGCAAAAAGAAAAGGAGTACTTGTGGCACCTTAGTGACTAACAAATTTATTTGAGCATAAGCTTTCGTGAGCTACAGCTCACTTCATCGGAAGCTGTAGCTCACGAAAGCTTATGCTCAAATAAATTTGTTAGTCTCTAAGATGCCACAAGTCCTCCTTTTCTTTTTACTCACTCTGCATTTTCTCTCCAACCAGGTCATTCATTCCTGGGAGAATTTAGCTGCATAGCCAGTACTGAAAGTTAGTGTGGTTTTTCTCCTGGTCCTTCATGATGAGTTTCCACAGCAGACCCAAATACCATTTCGCTGGGCCCAGAGCAAATTCATAACAGGGCCCACACCGCATCCCACACAGCTAGATACATAGGTACAAACCTCCTTTCACCGGGTTTATAGAAATAACATTTAATCAAACTCAAATATCCATAATTTAGTTTTTCTGACAGATGATGGGCTTGTGGCTGTGCGAAAGTCCCCCCCCCCCACCCGCAGCTGCAGCAGTGTTCTTGGGGGCGGGGGGTTCGGGTCCCCCCACTTCTGCAACAGGTGCAGTGTCCCGGGACGAAGTCCCTCGCAGCAGGTGCAATGCCCCAACCCCGTACCAGGGTGGCCTGTACCACTCTGCGGGGGGGAGGGGGTGTTGCGTCAGGCCGGAGACAAGTTCGTGTCAGGTACAGAGTCTCCCCCCGCTGCCCGGTGTAGAATTGGCTCAACCCGGAACTCGGCCCGACGGCCGCAGGCAGGGGCGGGAGCCGCGAGCCGCGCTGCATGGCTAGGCGGCAGCTGGGGCGGGCGGCGGCCCCGGGGGATGGAGCTGCTGGAGATAGACCTGGAGGGCGGGAGCTCCTGGGAAGCCGCGGCAGGAGCGGGGAGCCCCGGCCCGCAGCGCCAGGGCGCTAGGGGCAGGGGCGGCAGCAGCGCGGACAGCCTGGCCGAGGAGGAGGCGGAGGATCCTGCGGGCAGGTTCCCCAGCACCTCGTCCCTGGTGAGCGGCCTCCTGACCGAGCTGTATAGCTGCGGGGGCCGCGCCCGGCACCGGGACAGCGTGGACAGCTCCACCGAGGCGTCAGCGGGTTCCGATGTCTTCCCCGGGGGCAGAGGCAGCAGCGCCGAGTCCCGCTTCCTCCAGGAGCTGCAGCAGCGGCCGAGCCAGCGGCACCAGATCGAGTATCTGGGCCAGAAAGGTAAAGGCACCGGGACGGACCGCCCGCACCCACCTCCGCCCTCCCCACCACCGCGTTGGCACCGGGAGTTTCCCGCCCCGCGCCTGCTTTCCGCCCTGCCTGGCCACCGCGAGTCTCCTGCCCTGCAGGCCAACCTCAGCCTTGCCCAGCCACCCCACCAGCACTGGGAGCATCCTGGCCCTCACCCCAACCTTATCCCTACCTAGCCACCTCACCTGCACTGGCAGTACCCTGCCCTGGCTCCCATCTCCGCCCCGCCTGGCCACCCCAAGGCACCAGGAGTCTCCCGCCTCGTGTCCCCCTGTCTCTGTCCTGTGTGGGAACCCCAAGGCACTGGGTGTTTCCTGCCCTTCACCCCCATTTCCACTCTGCCCGGCCACCCCACCGTACTGGGAGTACCCTGCTCAGTGGCCCCACCTCATGTTGGCCGGCCACCTAGGGCTGGATTAACCTTTTCTGGGCCCGGCACCAAACATATTTGGGGGCCCCCAAGTAGTTGTTACGGGCCCCTTTCGAGTGTGGGCCCAGCGCGATGGCACCATTGGTGCCACAGTAAACATGGTAGTGCTGGGATGGGGATGAAAACATTTATTTAAAAATAAAATAGGATATCTGAGCTATGCTTGATTGAGACCTCCACTCAGCTCATAGAGAACAAACTGGGCTAGCATCAATATACTCACAATGTCCTTGAATTTGGTTTACTTGTCTGGGAGGGGGTTGTTTGTTTTGCCTTTTGTGTTTAAACGCTTGGAGCCTGCTTGGGGACCTGAATACAAGTGTTTAATTTTCACATTTATGAGCCATATTAAGCCTGGATGTAGCAGTCAATGGAGTTGCACCTGCATCTCCGCACCACCATCTCCCTCCACCCAAAGTTAAAGTTATGTTTCGTAAATACATTTTTTTTTAAAGCTGGATTTTCTATTTTGGTACAATAATGTTTTAAAAAACTTTAAAAAACCTCTTAGTTTCTTTAGCCTATTTCTCCCTTTGCCTCACCATCTCTCATGACTTTAAGTGAAACAGTAAAGTTACTGAGGTGGAGTGTGGGGAGGAAAATTGCGGGGGAGAAGTTTCTGGGCATACCCACTGGCAGGGAGGGGCAGCAGCCAGTCCTGCTGTCACTGCCCCTCCTGCCATCCTGGCCCTGAGGGCCACTGACAACCAGCCTCCCCCACGCCACCTTGCATGGTGTCCGAAGACATACACACATCCCAGGCACGAAGCTGCAGGGTCAAGGTGGTGCCCAGGAGCCCATGGCTGGGTATCAGGGTTGCCAGGGGGCCGCACACCGGAAGTCAAAGCACTGCTGCCACCCAAGGAGAGCGGGGGAGACTTGGGGGCGGAAGGGCCGAGCCAGGAGTCTCTACCCTGTGCCCCATAGGGAAGGCGACATGGCAGGTTCAGTGCCTCAGCATTGGGAATCCTCTCCCTGCACCATTTCCTTTTTATTTTTTTGGTCCATTCTGCTGCCACTCACTTCAACTGGGGCAGCAGCTCACAGCATGCGAGGCATTATGGGACTACTAGTGTAGCTGGCAACGCAGGTCCAAGGGCCCCAGTGGAAGGCAGCGGCACGCGAACTACAACTCCCCACGCAACTTGCAGCTCATTGCTTGCCAGTGGCTAGGCTGGATTAACCATTTGTGGGCCTCCAAGTTGTTGTTATGGGCCCCTTCCAAGTGTGGGTCTGGCACCATTGTAAACCCGGTACTGTGGACACCGCACAGCAGTAGGAGTCTCCTGCCCTGCAGCCCAACCTCAGCCCTGCCCAGCCACTAGAACATTCTGTCCTTCATCCCAACCACTAGAACATTCTGTCCTTCATCCCAACCTTATTCCTACCCAACCACCCTTTTGGCACTGGCAGTACCCTGCCCTGACCCCCACCTCATCCCTGCCTCACTGGGGGCATCCTGCACCAAATCCCCATCTCATCCCTGCCCGGCCACCCCATCAGCACTGAGTATCCTTCCCCCCATGCCAGCCTCATTCCTGCCCGCTCCTCCCCACTGCCACCTGCATGTCAAACTCATTCCTGCAAACAGAATAAAGTCCAGACCAGCAACATGTATACATGACCCTATTAAAGCAGCAGTTTCATAAAGCTGAAAACAACTATGAGCCCAATCAGCTGGGAGAGTGGATTCAATCAGAAAAATGTGAACTTATAATTGGGAATCTTTTAAGAACATCTTACTATGTGCTCCAAAAAACACACACTCACAATTTGAAGAAGAAGCTGTGCTGGTTTAAAAAAAAGAATCTGGTTTAGATGGGAAGTGAAAGTAGCTATAATTTTTTTTTAAATGTAACAAATGGAAGATAGGGGAAGTTCATGATAATGAATATGAATCAGAACTTAGAAATTGTAGAAAATTGATAAGGGAAGCAAAGGGACACAAGGAGAACTATAAGGCCAGCTGAGTTAAGGACAATAAGAAGGAGTTTTTAAAACAAAAAGAACAAAAAGAACCCTGACACAGGTATTGGTCCATTACTAGATGAAAATGGTAGAATTATCAATAATAATGTAGAAAAGGCAGACGTGTTCAGTAAATATTTCTGTTCTGTATTTGGAGAAAACACAGATGATATAGTCTCATCATACAGTGATAACACTCTTTCCATTCTACTAGTATCTCTGGAGTATGTTAAACAAAAGCTACTAAAATTAGACATTTTTAAATCAGCACGTCCAGATATTTTGCATCCAAGACTTTAAAAAGAGCTGGCTGAGGAGCTTGCTGGACCATTAATGCTGATTTTCAATAAGACTTTGAGTTTTGGGGAAGTTCTACGAGACTGGAAGAAAGTTAATTTTGTGCCATATTTTAAAAAGGGTAAACAAGAAGATCCAGGTAATTTTAGACCTGTCAGCTTGATGTCGATTCTGGGCAAGATAATGGAGCGGCTTATACAGGTCTCGATTAATAAAGAATTAAAGGGGAGTAAAGTAATTAATGAAAGTCAACATGAGTTTATGAAAAATTGATTCTGTCAGACTAACTAGGTATTTCTTTTGATGACATTTCAAGTTTGATTGATAAAGGTGCTGTTGATGTAATATACTTAGACTTCTGCAAGTCATTTGACTTGGTAGCACATGACATTTTGATTAAAAAACCTAGAATGATATAAAATTATGGTACACATAAAAAGTGGCTAATTGATACATCTTAAAATGTGATTGTAAACAGGAAATAGTCATCAAGACGGTATGTATGTAGTGGGGTCCCACAGGGATTGGTTCTTCGTTCTACACAATTTAACATTTTTTATCAGTGACCTGGAAGAAAACATAAAATCATCGCTGACAAATTTTGCAAAAGACTTGAAAATTGGGAGAGTGGTAAATAATGAAGAGGAGAGGTCACTGATTCAGAATGATCTGAATCACTTGGTAAACTAGGTGCAAGCGAACACTATGTGATTTAATGCAGCTGAATGTAAATGTATTGCATATAGAAACAAAGAATGTAGGCTATATTTACAGGATTGGGGATTTTATCCTGGGAAGCAGTGTCTCTGAAAAAGATTTGGGGGTGGACAATAGGTTGAAGATGAGCTCCCAGTGTTACAGTGTGGCCAAAATAGCTAATGTGATCCTCAGAGACATACAGGAGAATCTTGATTAGACGTAGAGAGGTTTTTTCACCTCTATATTTGGTCCTGGTATGACTGCTGTTGGAATACTGTGTGAGTTCTGGTGTCCACAGTTCAAGAAGGATGTGATAAATTGGAGAGAGTTCAGAGAAGAGTTATGAGAATGATTAAAGGATTAGAAAACCTGCCTTACAGTGATAAACTCAGTGGGCTCAATATATTTAGCTTGAGGAGTGACTTGGTTGCAATCTCGAAGTACTTATATGGGGAACAAATATTTAAGAATGGGCTCTTCAATCTAGCATGATCCAATGGCTGGAAGTTGAAGCTAGACAAATTCAGAATTGGAAATAATGTGCAAATTTTTAACAGTGAGGATAATTAACTATTGGTACAATTTCCTTAGGGTTATGGTGGATTCTCCATCCCTGACCATTTTTAAATCAAGATTGATATTTTTTATGAAAACTATGCTCTAGGATAGTTAGGGAGCAGTCTATGGCCTGTGTAATACAGGAGGTCAGAGTAGAAGATCACAATGGTCCCTTTTGGTCTTTGAATTTGAATTCCTGCCCCACTGGTATGGAGAGCATCCTGCCCCACCACTCCATTGGCACAAAGGGTATCCTACCCTGCACCCCATCCTGAACCCTTGGGTCAGATTGGCAGAGACCCTGGAGGTTTTTCACTTTCCTCTGCAGCATGGGGCACGGGTCACAGGTCACTTGCGGGCTTAAAATAGTGTAAATGGTGGATGCTCTATAAGTTGAAGTCTTTAAATCATGATTTGAGAACATCAGTAACTCAGCTAGAGGTTAGGGGTCTATTACAGGAGTGGGCGCATGAGGTTCTGTGGCCTTCAGTGTGCAGGAGGTCAGACTAGATGATTATGAACGTTCCTTCTGACCTTAAAGTCTATGAGTCTATCCTTGTGTAGCCGCTCCACTAGCACTGGGAGTGTCCTGATCTGCACCCTACACTCATCCCTGGACAGCCACCAACATGTGGGTTACATTGCTCCAAAATTATCCACAACTTCAGAGGGAGTAACCTATTCTGTCCATTGCCTCCAGCCTCTTCCCTGCCCACTGTACAACCCCTTCCCTGATCTGCATCAAACTCTTCCTTGTACAGAGGCACAGTGATTATATCACTCAAATCCTTCATATTTGTTTATGGGTGACACCTTCTTTGAGCCTGCCTCCTTTCCCTCCACTCCCATCTCCTCCTCTCTATTATCCTGGACTTATTTCTCCACCTACCTCTTCACCTTCTCTGCCTGTGCAAATGTTACCTTTTCCTCCATCTGCACACAAGTTACCTCTCCAGCCTCCCCCTGCCCTTGCCAAAACAAACAAATCAACAAACCAGAGTTGGTTTTCCTTCCCATCTACACAGCTGTTTCTCCTCGCTGAGAAACTGCCACTTCCTCCACCTGCATAGCTCCTGGGAAAGGAGGGTGGGATAATCAGGATTTTACCAAAATATTCAATGCTTGAATGGTGATAATGTCAGGTGCAGCGTGAGGGTGTTGGGCCTTTATTTTCAGTTAAACGTGTTCATATTTTTCTGGAATCTGTCTCACAAAACATGGGTTCCAGATTTTTTTCTTTATGAAATTACATAAATATCAAATAGTGACCAGCTGTCACTTGTTCCTGAAAGATTCGTTGTTCCTTAACGTTGCCAGAGAGAGGGTGCCTTCAGGAAACCGGTTTTGTGAATTTATTTAGCTCTGTGTGACCTTATGCACAATTTCTATAGTTTTAAACTAGCGAAGCATAATAACTCTGTAAACTTGGTCATGCATTACAGATTCCACGTTATAAAGGTAGTCAATATTTGGGTCACTTTTTTATTTCTGATGAAGTTTTTGACATGTTAGCTTATTTGGAAATAAATTGAGTCGGGGGGGAAATTTTAAATGTAAAAAAGTAAACAAAGCTGTTAGAGCATTTGTCTTACACTTTGGAAAACTTGAACTCAGACAATAGCAAAATGAACCTATCCAAAAATGCTCATGAAAAGTAAGCAACCGTGAGACCAGATATTAAGAAAAGGAGGACTATACAAAGGCCTCTTGTCTCCTGATGTTAAATCAGTCTTCTTGTTGACATGGAAAAAACCAGGAAGTGAAACCTGCCAATTTCTTCAAATCTGTGAAAAAAGCTGTTTGCTTCTGTATCTGGCCTGTTAAGATGGTATTGCTCCATCTGATTTTATGGATGGTAATCTCAGTCTCTAGTGGAAACTTGCAATTTCAACATACTATTAGTTCAGTCTAGAATATGTTTAATGAACCAAAACTTGTCAGGGTTTGCATGAGTGTAACTGTAACTTAGTGAATGGCTCTGATACACAAGAAAGAATAAAATCCAGCTCACTCCATCTGTTGATTCTAAATGGTAACCAGAGTAAAAAAATAAATTATTACTCCTAAGTCCATGAACGTGATTCTGAATACATACAGGGATCAGATCTACGAATAAGAACCAGTTTTCCATACACTGTTTTCAGAGAGAACCATATTTTAAGGCATACATGTAACAGCATAACTAGGTATTTTTGGCTACATCTGTCACAATAAGCACAAATTTATAAATTAGAAAAATTAAAATTCTGCCCTTATACACTGTGTGCAAGTTAATTATTGATTTTGGCCCTGCTCCTGAAAGCACTTATGCATATGAATAGTCCCAATAGTCCAATAAAGCTACTATCATTAGAAAAGCTACATATGTAAGTATCTGCAGCAGTGGGTCCTTGGAGTGGCTGCTATAGCAGTTACCATAGATGACTCAGTCAATTCAAGTCGTATGTGTTTCAGGCTGGACTGTAATAATTTTGTGTTCTGCTTATTGACAGATGCTGATGAACTGGCAACTATAGTACGAGAACTGAATTACAGAATTTGTGTTCAGTCAGCAAAGCTGCTTCGTCATCTGAAGCAGAAAGATAGGCTTTTACATAAAGTGCAGAAGAACTGTGATATTGTCACAGCCTGTTTGCAAGCCGTTTCCCAGAAACGCCGTAAGTACTGTTTTGTGTACGTGTGCATTAGTTGTGAGTAGTTTATTTAATTAATATGGCAGTATTTCAATTAAACCCTTGAATTTCATAGCATGAGACTTCTAAACAAGTTCTAAAATCGAGAAGCTAGTTTATGCTATTAGATTCATGTACCTAGTTCCCATTGAAGTCAATGGGAGTTGCATGTGAATCAGTTAAAAAGAATTGGTCCAAATTGATAAGATATGCTACAATATTCCAAGATGTATGCATTGAAGAAGTTATCTCTCTCACAAAGTATGCTCTGTAATGCTTTTTCAACTTTAGCATAGGGGAAACATGTTGATTCTGTTTGCTGTGTTTAATTGTAAACTTTTGTATGGCTGGGGGGAGATAGTAAGTGCCATTATTTTCTCTTCATTAGTAACTGTGTGTTGTATGTATGTTTTTCATTCCAGAGTAGTATTACTAGTATGCCATTTCTTTACGAAGTGGATTCAGAACTATAGATATTGTTAGGAAGCTTGAATATCAACATCTGTCATTTATGCAAGGGTTTCAAAATAGGAGCTGTGGGGAAGAAGAGAAATGTTGCTCTCTGAGTGTTAGTTTTTTTTCTCTGACTAAACAGAACATTTTTGTATTTAATTTTTGATCATTGTCGAAAGGCACTAAACTACTTTCAGTAGGTTCTTGTACAGTGAAACTGTAAAATGTCATATCTAAAACCATGTCGTACCTTTAGAAAGGATATATGAAAATTACCTAACATTCAGTCTTATGTTTTTATTAACACGCAGCGTGACAGGTACAGTAAATGTTCAGGTAAAGTAAATAAAAGCATGACCACTTACAAAAATGCCTGCAGCAGCTTTGAGGTGCATGTAAAAGGTTTATTTTAAAAACTTACTGTAGTGACATATGTGGTGTAGTTAAGGGTTTGTCTGGTTCTATTGTAAAATTAAATCTTTGAGCGTTTATAAATGTCGATGTGCTCTACATGAAATTTAGCAAACGAGTTCTCAGTCAATATATAGTACTTAAAATTCATGTGCTTCCTCTAATCTCTCCTTTTTCCCCAGAAAAATTTTCAAGGCCTCAATTCTGTAAATGCTTCAGCACAAACATAACTTTAACTTTGTGAGTAGTCCCAAGATTGGGTCCTAAATTCTAACAGTGAAATCCTGGCCACAGTGAAGTCAATGGCAAAACTCCCATTGATTTTACTAGATTCAGGATTTTTCACCCTGAGTGTAAAAGAACTGTGAATCTGAGTTTTAGATGTTTTTGTTTTTATTCATATTATTGGAAAGTAGCACCTTTGTTTGAAGGAAAACAAACTAGCTATCCCCGAGAAAGCAATTTCAGTTTTGAAATATGCAGTTATTTAACAGCTGTGTGTGCGTGTGTGTGTGTGTATGTTTGAAGTCTGGTTACAGGCATGCAGTATATCTAGGGCCCTACCAAATTCACAATCCATTTTGATCAATTTCACGGTCAGAGGATTTTAAAAATCGTACATTTCATGATTTCAGCTATTTAAATCTGAAATTTCAAGGTCTTGTAATTGTAGGGGTCCTCACCCAAAAACCAGTTGTCTTTGGGGAGGGTCGCAAGGTTATTGTAGGTGGGGGTTGCGGTACTGCTACCCTTACTTCTGCACTGCTGCAGGTGGTGACGTTGTCTGCAGAGCTGTGCAGCTGGAGAGCTGCGGCTGCTGGCCGGGAGCCTAGCTTTGAACACGGAGTAGCTGCCAGTAGCAGCACAAAAGTAAGGATGGCATGGTATGGTATTGCTATCCTTAATTCTGCAGAGCTGGGCCCTCAACAGCCACCACTCTCTGGCCACCCAGCTCTGAAGGCAGCAGCGCAGAAATAACAGTGGCATGGTGTAGCATTGCCACCCTTACTTCTGTGCTGCTGCTGCCGCCGAGGTGCTGCGTTCAGAACTGGGCTACCGGCCAACAGCTGCCACTCTCTGGCCCCCAGCTCTGAAGGCAGCGCAGAAGTAAGTGTGGCAATATCATGATCCCCCTAAAATAACCTTGCAACCCCCCTGCAACTACCTTTTGGGTCAGGACCCTCAATCTGAGAAACGCTGGTCTCCCCTGTGAAATCTGAATAGTATGGGATAAAAGCACACAAAAGACCAGATTTCATGGCGGGGGGACCAGATTTCACGGTCTGTGACACGTTTTTCATGGCTGTGAATTTGGTAGGGCCCTAAGTATAGCTCTTTAAATTAGGCTTTTATATTTAGTAAAAGTTGTTTAATATTGTGGTAGACATCTAGATACACACACAAAAATCAGGAAGTTCAAATGTATCCCAAAGCAATTGTAATTTAGTCATCTTTTATGTTTAGGATGTAATCCAGCACTAACTGAAGTCAGTGGAAAGCTTCCTGTTGGCTTTAATGGGCTCTTGATCAGGTCCACACAGTGTTAATTCTTATGCCTTAATGTAAAAATACTAACACCATATATGTACAGAATTACATTTGCTGTGGGAATACAACTTTGAATGATCTGACATTTGTGCATCTAAAATCTCAGAAATGTTATGGCATTAACATAGATTTTTCCGCTTGTCTTCAATTTTTAAAAAGACTTTTTAGAATGTACAATTATTGTGATGACATTGAAATAAATGCATAATATGAAATAACCAAAATTTAACTGAATTTATTTTAGTGTATAGTGCTCCAGTTATACATACGCTCATGAATGCATATTTTGTCTACGTGCCTCAGTACCTATTAAAAAAATTAGTAGAAATCACTGGACATAGTACATTATTGTACTAGAAGCATAACTTATTTTTGAAACTCATCAAAAGTTCTTGTAATTGAAAGCCAAGTGCACAGCAAGTTCAAATGTTGTTTCTAATGGACACTGAATTTCTTTTTCAACTACATTTTTAAATATCCAGTTTCTGATAGAAGAACCAATAATTATTTTTAAAGTATTTAAACAAAAATGTTTGTAAGCATCAGAAAAGATTTATAATAAAAATGTATTCTTGCAATGTTTTTGTTATGGGCAGTAAAGCTTTCTAATGTGCTGCTTCATATTAGTATTGCAGTGTCTTGTATTACTAATGTTTGTGTCAAGAACTCATTAAGGCAAATTGGGCAAACCACATTGCTCTCTAAAAAAATGTCTAAAAAGATTTTCTTAGTGACAGGCTAAAAAATTGTTTGGAAACGTAAGTTAAGTCATTTAAAATATTGCCTAAACCTACTTATTTATACAATGGCGCCATGTCTGGTGTACAAAGTTTCACACTATGTTTGTGCTATATGTAAAAAAAAATGCTGCACACAACAGCACTGAAATTTGCATCTAAAGCTAAGAATCCAGTCTTAATTTGCCTGTGATGTTCAGATGCTCAGTGGCCCCCTCCCACATATAATAATAGATCAAATGCAACCAAGTACCGTGGTGAAATAGTTAATGATAGTGATTCTGCCTCAATTCCGAGCTTTGTTTACGTGATATAATTCAGACTCTTAACTGAACATGGTAATCAAATTCATCCCTTATGCAACTCCACTTAATCAGTTGAGTTATATGACAGCGATAAATTTGGCCCATTATTTTGTGGCTAACCATACTATACACTAGTCTATTCCTCTGCAGTGAATAAACTGTCAAAACCTTTTACAATGATCATTTAAATTCTAAGTGATAAGAGTTTAAAATTTAAAACTTTTATTATACCATGCAGATAACTACTGGATGGATCAAATACTGAGCTGGATTCACTCTCAAGCCTCTGTTGGAATTCATTAAATACTTGAAGTATGGTCTTCTGGCAGCTTTAGAGGCTCATGACTGACTTTATTATTCCAGGGCCATCAAGAATCCAGTTCAATGCACATAATAGTAACTTCTTTGGTAGTAAAAAGAACTAATAGAACAAGTGTGGAGGAATGAACTGTCCTCATGCATGTTGCAACATTGGATTCTAACAGAATGCACTTCATATACTTAGACATTTTGTGTGTTGATATAAACATTTGACATTGGCAGATGAAATGCATTTTGATTAGAAGTATACATTGCCAGGGTTCTGTTAGACAGTGGATAAATGCTAAGAACAGTATACCATGTTGGAGTTTTAATTTGAAATAATTAGTGGTTGACTACCTTTATTTCAATGGAATCTGTTTGGGGAAAAAAAAATGTTAAGGGGTAAGTCAGTGGGATAGAATGTCATAGTGGTCTCCTGATGCCAGGTATTTTTTCCAAGCAGACACTTACCTGTAATTTATTAACTTTATTGTATTTATTTGGTATAGTAAGAATGATTCTGGGGCATTATAGATGTCCATTAGGGATGAACTACTTCAGGTCCACATTTGTTGTATGCACGAAAGTGCTATAAGCAAACAATGCTTGCTTAATCACAAAGAATACTATATTTATATCAATCCAGGATTCTAGAATAGAATTCAATAAAGAATAAATGAAGGGGCATGTGTCTGTGTCACATATCTGAAATTAGAAAATTGCCGAATATTATGTTGGCAGTTCTCATTCAGAGAATGTGTAAGGGTGACACCTTTTTTTCTCTAATGAGATTACACTAACTTTTTGTTTGCTTTCTTGACAGTATGCTTGTTTCGCCTATTAAATTTCCTTTCTGAGTGGCCAAAGTGTAAACCAGAGTTTTTTGAAACGACAAATTTTAACCCCATAGTCTTTTTTTTTTTTAGAGATGTATGAGTGGCTTAATTTTATTTCCATTTAACTTTTGTTTGTAAATAAAGAGTTAGCCATCCATCAGTTAGATTTCCACACATTTAATTTGGTTTCCTAATAGGGGTGTTTAAAACTAAAATTATTGCATAAACTAGATTGAAATTTATGTCAAAGTAGTAGCATTTTCTTGTATTTTTCCCTTTGAAGCAATATACTTTCTTAGCAGAACCAGATGAATGAAATTTCCTTTCTATGAACATTTTTATGAGATTTAATAGTGAATAAAATTATTCATGAAGTTACAAACTTTTCTTTTGATATGTTTTAAAAAGATATTAAATATTTTCTGTTGTAATGCCTTTTTAGAAACTTAAAAATAAACTATTTTATCAATGTTGCAAACATTGTTTTCCTGCAGAGTTCCATTAAAGACACAATAAATATGTTAGTTTTTCAGGTTTTCCCCCCACTTCTCCTGGTTTCCTATCCAGCCTCCTCTGTCAAGTATTGAACTGTTGAGCCAGCAGGGGGAGCTAGAATATTTTATTTCATGCACAAGTGAAGACTTAAAGGTTGTAGTCTTTTTTCATTTTTGTTTTCTTTTGTTTTTTTCCCCCAATTACAATGATGGCAATATTGTCCCTCCTTTTTATTTTTGTTTTTGTTTTCAAAGGATTCAGAATTGACTTGCAATATGGCATTTCTTAGATTGGTCTGAAATACGTGATCAGACATGAACCTCATTGATAAGTATTAGGCACAGATTGATATTTTTAAATTGTATTCATGGAGAGTGTATTTGTCTGCAGAAATAAGATATAAAACAGGTATAAAAATAATAGAAAAATGTCTTTAAATTTATAGCTGACACTGGTGAATTCACACACACATAACCTTCCAGGTCCCACTTGTTCTCAGTCCTAGTCTCCCTCTCCCTCTCCCTCCGCCCCCAACTCCTTATCCAGTGTCTGTTTTTCCCTTAGTGGCTCCCTGTCTCCTTCTCCCCACCACACCCCAGCTCCTGATCCTAGTCTTCCTGTCCAGTCAGTCCCAGTCTTCACCTTCTAACTGCCAGTCAGTTTCTTTATCCCCTCTGACCAGTCACAGTCTTACCAAGCTGCGTGTCCTAATCTTCTCCTTTCCCATTCTTGCTGTTCTGGGTCATGTCTTCTCTCCATTAGAGTCAGACAGATTTTTCCTCCATATTGCCTATGTATCAGTAGAGAGGTCATTGAGAGCAGTGGAGAGAGAGGCTCCCTGCTCTCAGTTCTGGTGTCTGGCATCACCCTGCCCTGAATTGGTAGAAACACTCCTGGTGAGGACATGCATTACCGACAAAAAAGCAATGTGGACATCAACCACCGCAGTAATTTCTGCGGTGGCTGTCAGTCAACCTAACATAGGTCAACTTAAGTTTATAGTGTAGACAAGCCCTTCGAAATCTAAGATTACTCCTGGAGGAATTCTTCATCACTGCGTGTGTGCAGAATTCATGTCCCCCACAGATTTCTTAGCTTCCCTGCAGAAAAATGACTTTCTGACAGAGAAGCAAAGGGAAGCTGCAAGAGCAGTCATGCACCACTCCCTAGCTGCGCATGTACATCGTTTCAGGCATCTGGAGCAACCAGCGGAGAGGTAAATCACTGCAGGGCTGGCGATACCCCAGCCAGTGGCTCCTACCCTGAGCTGATAGTCAGGATCAGCTGATAGTCTCAGCTAGGCTGGAGGCAGAATAGGACAGGATTTCCTCTTCCCCTGCAAGGAGTGGATGGGGCTGTGTCAGACCCACCCCCAGAAATCTTCCTCAGCTACAGGAAGCTCAGCATCCTCCCCTGCTTTCTGCCCCCATCACTCCTCAGCTGCGGGGGGGGAGGGGGTCACTGTCTGGGGAACTGCTTCCCCATCTGCCTAACACTTGTGCATCCGGACCTCCCATACCCAGATACCCCCATCATACACCCATACACCCAGAACCCCCCTAGCCCTCCATACCCAAACCCCACCCCATTGAACCTCCACCCCTGCATTTGGAGCCCCCTGCACCTGAACCCCCCACCTCCACACCCCCACCCTTGCACCCAGAACACCTCCCACTGAGCACTCTGCACTCAAACCCCCACCCTGACAAGCCCCACCCCCCTGCACCATCCTGAGCCCACACATCCTGATCCTCACACCACTGACCCCCAATTAGCTGCACCCAGACCCCCACCCCACCAAGTCCCACTCCCCCAGCACCCAGACCCCCCTGCTCAGACCTCCACACCCAGACCCCTCCACTGAGCCCCAAGCACTTTCACCTGGAAGCCCCTGCATAGTCCCATTGCCCCTGTACCTGGAACCCCCCCAGTGAGCCTCTGTGCATCCAGATTCCTTCCCCCCCCCGGACCCTCCACAGAGTTGCCTGCACCCAGATTGTCCCACTCAGAATTCTCTTACCCCACACCTGGATCCCCCCACACTGAGCCCCTCCACACTTAGATCCTGCCTGGTTGAGGCTGCCTGCCCTGCACCTGGTGCAGAGGGGCAGGGCCCCAGGGTGTTTCTGGGGCAGGCCCAGGCCTCCGTGCTGTATCAGGGTAGGATGCAGCCTCATGACTGAGTCCATGTCCCAGGGCTGGAGAGTGGGGAGGCTGCAGGGTGATCTCCCACTTTCATGCAGCCAGTGGCCTATGTTCCCCACTGCCATGCTAGAGACTCTGCATTTATTTATTGACAAATACAACTTGCAGAATTTTAAAATATTGTGTGCATCACTTTTAATTTTTTGGCCAGAATGCCCTCAGGAGTATAAAATCATGATGTCTTTCTCTTGCTGTTTCCTCCACAAACTTGAGTTAAAGATTAGTAGTATGCATCTAACTTGTCTTTAGATGTCCAAGTGAGCGTGAAACAGATCACTCACTTTGAAAAATACCCCTTATTGTCTATGGGTTTGGTTAATGGACTTCAAAACGAACACACGCAGTTCTGATGTGTGAAATAAAGCAAATTCTCTATAGTAACTTTTTACAGAAACAAATTAATTGAACTATTCAAAAATATGTTCTCTTCTGATGCAATTATAGTAGACTGTTTGGTTGTTACAGAAATTGATCTCTGATGAGGCATCGTCAAATGATTCAACTGGTTAAGTGTGTCTGACCTTTCCCTCTCTCTCCATTTGTATCTGTCTATTCAGTCAAATTACTATCACCTGCGCTTCAAAGGCATTATGAATTTCATATCTTAGATACTGAGTCCTTTAAAAATACAGACATAACTAATGTTGAGTGTGCTTGGTTCTCTTCTGTCTCAATGACTGGTTATTATTCTAATTCTTTTTGATCTTCTGTCCTGCATGGGTCTATGAAGAATGGGGAATAGAAAGAATCATACACCTCACATACAGAACAAATCATATTTAGTTGCTTTATTTGACTGGTATTGAGGATGGGCTATCATGATTGCTGTTTGCTCTTACTCTTTTTTCCCCCTTCCCTTGGATTTCAGGATTGGTTGCCTGTTTGTAATAAAAAATGAAAATGGAATGTTGTTACACTCCTATGCTTTTAATTAGTCTCTCTCAATACCAAACACTTGGTTTCTCTCCATGGAGTGAAGTTAACCCTGGTACAGAGGGATAGTCAAGGCACTCAGCACAACTTTAAGATTTGCATTGGGGCTACTTGAGGGTGAGCTCGGAGGGCTTTAAATAGGGCATCTGTGGCCACTACTGGGCTTCTTCATCCCCTGAATGCTATGGAGAGAGTTTCTATATCCCCACATGGGTTGGCAAGGAGGGAGTGCTGGGGCAGCCACAGATAGGGGACCATAGAAATCTATATTTAAGCAGATCTAGTGGCCCCAAACATACTGTACTTGGCAACTGTAAGTACTGGTCTATAGGCTGTAGTTCTGCTGTCTATACCTGTGTTGGGGGTGGTAGATTTCATCTTTGGATCCAACCCCTGTATTGGTTCCAGTTACTCAAACTGTATGTGGATGAAGTGAATGTAACTGTTTGTGCAAAATATTTAATGAAGCTAAAGTAACACTCAATGTTATCTAGCATAGAAGCTAGTACTGAATTGTGCAGTAGTTAAAAATAGTAAGGAAAAAATGTTTGAAAAGAGACCACTACTATAACAAACACAGAACTGTAAAATAATATGCCATTGGAGTATTATATTTCCTTAAGCAGTGGCTATAGCTATCCCAGACTTCAGGGAACTTGAAAGCACGTTTTGTTAACCAGTTCTATTGTGGTTAGAGCCTGGGCTCCTGGGATGAGAAGCAAGCTTTGTATATTATATTCCTTTGACACCTGGCAGAAGGTACTGTAATTGAAACACGAAATAGGTGTTATGGTAACTCTGTGGCCTAGGGGACTATCAACAGCACCCTTACACCATTATTCCTTGCATAGCTGTTCATGGGGAAGTGTTGAGGTGAACAGCTGCTTGTTATATTTATAACACTTGACAATGTATATTATGCTGGGAATGCTAAATATCTCTGTTAGTGGGAGAGGGAAGAGAAATAAGAGTGAATGCTATAAAATAACATAAAAGTCTAGAAGGAGGTATAGAATATTGAGCAACAAGATGGCCACTTGTGGGAATTATAAAATATAAAACTCTGTATGACCAGCCATTTTTGTTCATAAACCTCTCTTTGCCTACAAATGTTGAACGCTGAGTACATTATAGTAGTGCTTTAGAGGGTGCTAAAGCATTTTACAATCTCTGTGCACACTATACCACTGAAATACAGCTACCTCTGTACTTGGGGTGGTGTCCAGCTAGTATGCAGAACAGCCTAGGGGAACATTTAGGCAACAGAGATGCCAGGGTTATTTCCTATTCTTATCAAAAGTATCCTGGGATCTTTAATGTGTACACAGTACAGGTAGGACTCTGAGAACTGACGAGTATCCGTTATTTAACAGTCTCAAGTACAACTCCCTGACCAGCAAACATAGTGGTGAATCATTGTTACATCTCCTGAGGGATTTCCCAGTAAGAATTTTCTGCTTTTGTTTCAGGATATAACATTCTCATTAATGGTGCTATAATGTGTGCACGTTGCCTGGGGCATGTGCCCTGGGTATGTACTTTGTGTGCAGTTCAGGTTGGCAATGAATCGTATAGGTTTATTTTGTTCTGACTTTCAATCCTCCAGCAAAGAGGAGTATTACTAATTCAAGTGAGGGAAGTACCATATCTAATTTCCTTATGCTATTTCTCTGGGCTTACCTGTTGCTAGCCTTTTGTGCCGGCTGATGTCATTGTATAACACACCCTGGCTGGCTAATTCAGAACATCCACTGGCGATCTATTCTTCTGCTATCTAATATTTTCCTTTTAAAGGAAGCACTATCTATAGAAATTTAATTTAACAATCTGTTGCAACCTCTCTCACTGTTACTTACTAATGAAATTCTGTTATTGGGCAATTTTAGATCTGGAATTCTTCTGAGATCACTTTAGGCTCTGGATCTAATTTTCATTTCTTTGCTATCAAGAGGAAGAAAAGGTTCTTTGTGCTTTTGGAGCTAAATGCTTTACTCTTTCCCTCTCTCTAGCCAAAAAGGAAAAGGCACAAATGTGTGCTATGCCTGGGTCATTCATATGAGACCTAAAACATTTCCTGTGGTCTCGATACTTGCCAAGGTGGTCCTAACACAAAAGGTGTCAGAAACCAGTGTCTAGAGCTGTGTGGGAACCAGCTTTTTTATTTTTGGGGGTGGGGGGGAAGTTTTGTGATTTCAAAATTTCTTCCATTGTGGAACAGAACAAGACCATTTTTAGAAATTTCCTGCAGACCAGAATTCTGAAAAAAATCTGGTTTGGGTCAAGTGAAACATTTGTTTTGATAAAATATGGAAGATTTTGTTCTGATTATGGCTTTTTAAGTTTACATTTTATAATATCAAATTTTAAAAAAGAAATAGAGTAATTTAAAAATGGAAAATAAAAAAGTTTTGAAAAGGTAAAAAGTGTAATGTTTTGACTTTATAAAACCACTTTTTAAAATTTTTGTTTAGAAATTAATTTTTGTCAAAGGTGACAAGTTTCTGCAAAATGTTGCACTTTTGACAAATCAGCATTTTACAATGAAAAAGTGTTCCATTGGAAAATTTAGGGCCAGGTCTACCAGTGGCCTTCCTGTGAGTAAAGAAGCAGTTCCCTCTGCAGCTCATTTCCAGGAGTCTCTTAGGGTACGTCCACTCTGCAAAAACAAACAAACAAAAAAAACACACCCTAACCAACCAAACAAGAAAAGGTGGCAGCAAGTATCATAGCTCTTAAGGTTGCCAACTTTTGTCATATTTGAAAACCGGACACTCCAACAGGAGTGCTGGAACCTCCTCTTCCCCTCCAAGGTCCAGCCCCCACATTCACTCTTCTGCCCCTCCCCCTGCCTCCATCACCCACTTGTCTGCAGAGGTGGGACTGGGAGCTGCAGCCACCTGACACAAGTAGGAGGCGGCCTCGGCCGAGTAGGGGCTGGCACGTGTGATGACCCGGCACCTCCCCGACTGCAGTAACCAGACTTTAGGTGGCTGGTCAGTAGCTCTTTTGACTGGAATTTCTGGTTGAAAACTGGGCACCTTGCCATCCTACTCATAGCCTGGATGTACAGACTTAGACTTGTGTGGCTCATGCTATGGTGCTAAAAAATAGTGTAAATTTTCCTGCTCAAGCTGGAGCCTGGGCTCTCTTGCTGGGTTTTAGAGCCTGAGCACCTGCCACCCAGAAATGTCTACACTGCTATTTTTAGTGCCATAGCACAAGCCCGAGTGTGTAGACCCTGGCTCTGAGGCTATGTCTACGCTACTGTGGTAAGTCAACCTACGCGATGCAACTCCAGCTACGTACCTTAGGTTGAGTTACTGTGTGGGTGTGGGGGGAGGGGAAGGGTCAGCGGCAGAAACTCTCCCGTCTACTTACCTTACTCTTCTCATCAGGGGTAGAGTACAGTGGTTGACTGGAGAGTGATCTGCTGTCAATTTGGCGGGTCTTCACTAGACCTGCTAAATCAACCGCCAGTGGATTGATCTCAGAGCGTCGATCCTGGCTGTAGTGTAGACATATCCAGTGACTTGTTGCTGTGGTGGTGGTTTTTTTCCCCAGTGTAGGTGTACCCTAAGTAATTCTGCACTGGGACTTCCTGGCTGGTTCAGATTGCTGAGGAGCCAACCTTTGTTCCTTGAGCCAGCTGTGCGCCTGCTGCCTGTTTCAGGCTGTTGATGACCCTCCTACTCTCCTGTGCAAGTGTTCCTTTCAACATCCCCCTGGGCTGCCCCTAAGTCCTGCTTCCTCCTGTAATCCCCAGCTGCCCCTGCTCCAGTGTGTCTCTTCCAAATCTCTCAGCGTATGTCTACACTGCAAAGAAAAACCCACAGCTGGGCTGTGCCAACTGATTTGGGCTCCCAGGGCTGGGGCTGTTTCACTGGAAGCCTGAAAATCTACATAGCAGTTACATAGCCCCTTAGCCCAAGTCAGCTGGCACGGCCACCCTCTTGGTGTCTAATTGCTATGTAGGCATACCCTTAGACCCTGGAACCTCTCCTACTTCTACCTCTGCTATAGATACCTCCAGCTTCTGCTCCTTTGCCCCACCTTAATGAATCTCAGCCCACCTACCCCTTCATCAGCACAGCCCTACATAAATCCCATACAAAGCAGAGACTAGCACAGAAGTGTAACATGGGACTTTTGTTGGGTTGGGTAGCTGAGGGGGGCTGGATAGCATGCTCCTCACAGAGCTCCATTCCACCCTTTCCATGAGCCCTGGCCCTTTGCTAATGCCTCAGTCTACCTTGACCTAAAGTGCACCTTGCACTACTGCCTCGGTAACCATCAGCAATAGCCCTGCTTCCCACTATGAAAAGCTGTGATGCCCACATGGCTTATGTCCTGCCCAGACACCTGTTTCCTCTGGATGTGCTTTAATTTCTAACTAGAATGTGTGCACTTGCTTTACCTAATTTGAAGAATAAATTGTTTCTGTTTAATGCAATAATACTGCCTGTTATGTAGCTCAGCACCCTACTTTTTGCCATTGAACATAAAATATATGCAGGTCTTAAATTCCCTCTAAGCTACGCTGCTCGGTGGCCACCTAGCAGGCTATCAAGTGTCCCTCTCCTCACTGCCATGCTGTTGCTGCCCTCTGCCTTGGAGCTGCTCCCTGGAGCCTCCTGCTTGCTGTGCTGGGGGAGGGATTGCTGATGTCAAGGTGTCCCCCTGCCCCCATCCCTGTACCCCATCTCCACAGAGCAGTGGGGTGGGGAAATGTCACGACAGGGTTCAGGGTGGAGGGAGCTTGCTGTCAGCTGTTGCTGTGTCTGAATGAGCCTCTCTACTTAAAAGGCCAGCGTACTTAAAGGGGCAATGCGCCTCTCTCTCTCTCTCTCTCTCTCACACACACACACACTCTCACACCTCCCAACACATACTTGTGTTGTTGTTGTTTCTTGATACTTGTTTCAAAGTGTGTTGTTTTAGTTTTTGACTGGTCTATGCATTTCATAATTCTTATTACTCTCTTACGCTTAAATTTAATTCTTTGAGTAGTGAGTTCTAAAATGCCTAGCCCGTCCTGCCTGGAGTAATTATCCCTACGGTAACTTTTAAAAAAAATATATTATATCTAGATTTTCGGTTTCTACTGATGGCGGACATCCACACATTACCTCGATATGGTGCACATAACAAAATTCATTTCGCACATGGATGGAAAAAATTAGAGGGAACTCTGTGCAAGACCCCACATATTCTGAGATACTATGGCTGTACAATTCATCCTTTCCTGCAAAACTGTGTTCCAGAATCTAATATTTCTTTTTAGTCCTTATCGTTATAAAGAGAACCTTAAAAAAAGTTAAACAAATGTAACTTATGACCAAGCTGTCTTCATGAGTCTGCAGACTGCCCAAAACAATAGCTCTGGAAAATGCAAATCACTCTGTTTTTGTCCATGGATTGTTAACTGTGGATCCTAGAGATGACTCTTACATTTAAAACATTCCAGTGCTGATCACTTTACCAGAAACATCCAGCTTTTGTGCTTATTCCACCGTCTCAAATTGCCTCCATCTCCTGATGTGCTAAAGCATTAGCTATCCTCTACCCAGCTGTCACAATTTCCAGTTCTCCCTGAAAACATCTGCACTGCTCTTATGCATTACACAAAAATTGGCTGACTATCAAAAGCTGAATGCGGATACACAGTAAAATAAATGCTATTTAATAACAAAATAAATAAGAGGCTACAGTACTTACTGTGTATTTGAATATTTAATTCAATAAAACCCTTCAGAATCTGGTATGTTTTTGCTGCAGAGTCTAGGCCCAATGTGTTGTGGAGTACACAGGTCATTAAGCATATGTAAGTTTAGAATTCCTGGATCTCTGCCAAATTTATATCCTTGACCTTTTGGGACTAGCGGTCATGAGCATTATTTTCTTTGACGGTCTGTTAGCTATCATGGTAACACTGAAATGGTAAATTCCATTCTATTTTATCTATTCACTTTCAATCTTAGATATCCATTTGTGGAATTACACTCACGGTTTGACTTCTTACCTTCTGTTCCAGATTCCTCCATCTGAACACATTATTGGGCACTGGTACAAGCTGGTGGTTGACTTCATATTTTTTTTATGATTATTCATCTGATGCATGTGAATTTTGATATATTTGCTGTGAAACATATAAGTGAGTGTGTCTTAATAAACTGATATATAGTATTTGTTGTATGATATATTTGTATTAATATTTAAGGTATCAGATTATTACCAGCATTCGGTTCAAGTACTATTTCTACCTATTGGTTAGTTAGCCAGATGCAGTGAGGCCTAACACAACTTGATGGCCCGTTTCAGCTCCTCTGTTCATTTTTTGAAAGTGTTGTGCAGGTTTCCTCTGAGGATGAGGACTGAGTGGTCAGACATAGAGGTCAGAGATAGTGATCACTTTGTGTTCACCCACAGGTGATGTGGTGTGTTCCTGCTTGAGTTCATTCAAGTTCATGTCTGCACTATGAAATTAAATCGACTTAAGTTAGGTCAACGTACAGCCACTGCAGTAATTAAATCAGTTTTGTGCGTCCACACTAGCTCCTTCTGTTGGCAGTGTGTGTCTTCACCAGGAGCGCTTGCACCAACTGTCATTGTGGGGCTCTTGGCTGCTGGAGCCCCCTGCCTGGCTCCGGCTGTCAGCTGGAACAGTCAATGCAGTGTCTTCACTGACACTGCATCAACCTAACTACACCAACCTAAGTGCTATGCCTTTTGCGGAGATGGCGTTATTAAGTCGGTGTAGTGGGTGACTTATATTGGTGGGAGCAACATTGTAGTATAGACTCTTACAGTGTTAGGTTGATGTAAGCTGCCTTATGTTGACCCAACTCTGTACTGTAGACCAGGCCTGAGTTAGTTTCAGACCTGAAGAAGAGCTCTGCGTAAGCTTGAAAACTTGTCTCTCTCACCAACAGAAGTGGGTCCAGTCAAAGATATGACCTCACTTACCTTGTCTCCCAGGGAATGTTCAAGGCATCAATGGACAGAACCCTGTTGATTTATGTGAAAACCAGAAAAGACGGATTTCCAGTAAAGTCACCATCTTGTCACTCAGTATACAGGGGTGAGGCACAGCTTTGAGGGCTAGAGTTTAGGATTAATGTGAGGGTTAGTTATGTATACAAAGTAGAATAGCTCTAACAAGAGAGATTGAGAGACCCAATCCAGAATAGTCAATAGCCCAGAGGTTAGGGTACCCGTCTTTGCTGTGGGAGGCCAGATTTAAGTCCCAGCTCTAAATCAGGCAGTGCCCTGTCCACCGACAGTTGGCTGTTTTTTCTCTCTCTTGTTTTGACCAGACATTCTTTCCTGAGTCTGAGAAACCTTGCCAATGAAAAAAACGTTTTGTCAAAAACTCCTGATTTTTTCCATAGGTGAAATTTGAAGAGACTGTTGATGGAGTAAAACTAAAAATGTCCAACAAACTCTGTTGGGATATTGGGGCTTTAAATGATACTGAAGAATTTAATCCCAGAAAACTGCATATTCTTCTTTGAGTGCTTGCACATGTCCATTCCAATGTAGGTAAGTGCACACCCTGACCGCACAGTGCTGGAATTTTTTCCCCTAGTGGTATACGTTGGGTCAGCTCCAGCACCCTCTGGTGCCACACACTTACAGCACCAGTATAAAGGGCCCTGCTAACCCTGCATCTCTTCAGTTCCTTCTTACCACATGTGACATGACAGACGATTGCTGGAACTTCTCTCATTGCTTCAGGCAAACTTCCCAGTGGTTTTCTGCTATGTCTCCTCTTTTCCAGTGTATGCAGTTGTTATAGTAGTGAGAGTTAGTCAGTTTTTTAGTTATGTATTTGTTGGACTACTTCGCACTCAGTTAGTGAGGTTGGTCCACTCCCTGATGCCAGGGCAAGCCTCGGTCACCGGGCTTCAAGCCCTGCGCTTCTTGCAGCAATGCTAGATGCTATTGAGTGACCTGGACTTGCATTGTCTCAAGTTCTTGTGGGAGTCTCATAGAAAGGGACCACTGCCAGATCTGCAAGGATTTCAAACCTCACACCAGAAAGGACCAGAAGGTGAGATTTAAGGTCCTTCTCATGGAGGCAGCCCTGAGACTCACTTCAGAGCCATGCTCAGACTTGTCACCAAGTACCTCAGCTTTGGTGTGGAGCACTCCCCTCATCAGTCATGAATCTCGGTGCTGGTCCCCATCTCCAGTGCCTACGAAGAAACATAGGAAGCAGCCAGAGAAGAGTCGATCCCCGGTGCCAAAGTCAAGCAGGTATGAGGACTGGGTTAAAGTGAAACCTGCATCAGGCTGCTGTTCCACCCTGACACTGCATCAATCAGTACTGGCAGCTCCAGAACCTATGCAGGCCCCACTGACTCCAGCGTTAGAGACACCACTCTCAGGCAGACAACACACCAATCAGTTCACAGTGCTGTTGAGATCAGGTCTAGGTGTAGCGGGAGCGGGGTCTCCACTGAAAGGTCTAACAGGGTTGCAAATCAATGCTGCCAATGCTGGGGCTATGAGAATCACCTGTGCCTGGTCCTGCTTGATTTTCATCAGAACCTTGTGTATCATCAGGATGGGGGAAAGGTATAATACAGGTGATCTATCCATGATAGCAGGAAGATGTCCTTAAGAGACCCCGGGCTTTGGCCTTGCAGGGAAAAGAACTGGTGGCATTTTCTGTTATCACAGGTAGCAAAACAGGTCTATAAGGGGAGTTCCCCCACTGTTGGAAAATGCCCCTTGCAATGTCCAGCTGAAGGGCCCATTTGTGGTGAGAGGAGAAAGACCTGCTGAGGTGATCCGCCAGCTGGTTCTGTGCTCTTGGAAGATACGACATCTGGAGATGGATTGAATGCATTATGCAGAACTCCCACAGCTGGACTGCTTCCTGGCGTAGGAGGGAGGAGTGAGTTCCACTCTTTCTGTTGGTGTAGAACATGGCAGTTGTGTTGTCCATGAGAACCAAAATGACTTTGTTCGTAACGTGGGGCAGGAATGCTTTACAGGCTAAATGGACCACACCTAGCTCCCTGACATTGATATGAAGAGAGAGCTCTTCTGGGGACCATAGCCCTTGAGTCTTGAGGGACCCCAAGTGGGTTCCCCAGCCCAGCGCTGATGCATCCAAGACCAGAGACAATAATGGTTGAGGCTGCGAAAAGGCACTCCTTCACCACAGACCATGTGGTGGTTCAGCCACCAAGTCAGTGAAGCAAGGACTTGAGCAGGCACGGTGAGCCCTGAATCCAGAAGATGCCAGGTAGGTGAATACACTGTGACACAGCCTCCTGTGTCACACTACATAAGTGCATGATGCCACGTGGCCCAGAAGACTTAGACATTTTCGAGCTGTTGGGACCAGGTGGATCTGGAGGGATCTTACCAAGACCATGATTGCCCAAAGCTGGTTTTCCAGGAGCAAGGCTCTTGCCTGAATGGAGTCGAGGACTGCACCAATTAACTATCCTCTGCATCGGGACAAGAATGGATTTCTGTGCGTTTTATCAGTAGGCCTAGGGCCTGAAAGGTCAATTGGATGAGATGGATGTTGGATTGAGCTTTGGACCGGCCTTTGACTAGCCAGTCATCAAGGTACAGGAAGACATAAACTCCCCATTTCCTGAGAAAAGCCACCACCACTGTTATACATTAGGTGAAAACCTGTGGAGTAGCCAACATGCCAAACAGAAGCCCTGCAGACTGGTAATATACCTGGTTCATGATGAATCTTAGAAGCCTTCTGTGGCTTTGGAAAATTGATATGTGGAAGTATGCTCCTTTAAATCAAGGGTAGCATACCAAGTAGGTCGAGATGTGTTGCACATGTCCATTCCAAAACCCACCCTCCTTCCCCTCTTATCGGAGTCAGCTGGTAAGAAGAAACGGAAGGGGCGCAGGGTCAGCAAGGCCTTTTATATCAGTGCTATGAGCGCGTGGCACCAGAGGGTGCTGGAGCTGAACCAATGGATACCTCTAGGGAAAAAATTCCAGCAACTGTGCTTAGGGCACGCACACACCTACATTGGATGGACACATGCAACACATCTCAAAGAACAACAGTTACAGAAGGGTTAGTAACTGTTTTTCTGTAAATTGCTTGCTTGAGTTATTCTGTGAAAGAGAGATTTCCTGGATCCTGAAGATCAAATGGAGGGAACAGCTGTCGGGGTAATTAACACTAGTAATATACTAATTTATGGAGAGTCAGGAAGTGCTAGCAGCTACTGAACTGCAGCTTTGCAAGATAGATTTGACTTTAAAAACAAGGTGATGTAAAACTGTATATCAAATTTAGTCTATTCAGATCTGTTTCTTTTTATAATTTTTACTAAAGAAGCTCTGGAGATGATGAAAAATGTGACAACTAGATTTTAAAATATTATGGTCACTGTAATTGCATTATGACTCTGAGATTGGTCATTTTAACTGAGTCTGCTGTGGACTTGCAGAGTAGAGTGTGTATGCCTTAATAACTGTTTGCCACGGGTTGCACTCACAACTTGGTAAGAATGTGAAGGCTGCATTTAATTTGAGTATACATTTTACAGAATACTTATTTACAAACAAAAATCCATACAAGCACATTCTTTTATGTATTTGTATCTTTCTTTGTGCAAGGCTGGAAACTGCATGTTGTGTTTGTCAGAAATCAAAACCTGTAGCTGATGAGCTTTGTTCCCTCTCTATGATGATTAAAGTAGGATTCTGTGAGCACTCTGATTTATATGTTGGATTCCACAGGCAGATGTAAATGGTATATCTTGTTGAGGCTAAAGCTTTTTCTCTGTCCCTTTAAGGGAATCTGTCATCAGCTTTCAGCAAAGTACAGTAGCTTTTAGTAAAATTGCAGTATTGACTTTGTGTCTTTTTTGACTGTCAGATATCTCCATCTCTCCCTTTTCTGGAAGCAAGAAGAGTTGAATTATCTACAAGTCCTCCATTTTGCTGTAGCAGTAGTTCTAGGTCGCTGGTGATAAGGGACATCCTTTCTTATAGAAAAACCTGATAGGAGTGTTTAACAATACTTAGCACTTTATATACTACTGTACATGTTCAAAGTGATGTACTGATAACCCTGGTGGGTTGAATATAGTAAAAACCTGTACCTGATTAGCTTTTAAGCAACCATAAAATTAACAGCTATTTAATTTTCAACATTTGGATTTCAGAATAGTCACATCAGTAAACTTGCCTTATAAAAGGAGAACATAAATCCCAAAGTCTTGTTTCATCTGCCCAGGAATTAAAATCAGAATAAAAAGAGTAATCATAATAACCTATTATCCTATGCTATTCTTATACATAGACCAAGAATCTGTCTATTGGTCCAACTTACTTTTGTTTTCAGTTGTTTAATATATTTATTGCTCTGATAGTTTCCACTAGGCATAAGGTACATATTTGTTGTTAGCCACAGTGTAAAAATCTAATTCTTCTTCTCATTAGAAATGTACCGGGTTAATCTAAAATAGATCTTCTTTAGCAAGATAATGAGTTGACATTTAGATGTATAGCAGTCTATTCCTGTTAATTCAGGTCCTTCAAATTGCATATTTAGGGCCACACAAAATCCTGTATCGGATCAATGCTGAATAATTGCTGGCTGTATTTTACAGAAGAGAATAGCTGTCAATATGTTCTACAAATCCAATCTAATCCTGCAGAATTTGACTGCTGAACTGTAAGATTAATATAATGGAAGAGGACATGTTTGATTATTTGAAGTGGCAGTTTCCCTTTTTAAAAAGGATCAGGGAAACTTTCTTATATTTTCATTTCTGATTATGTGAAGTATATAATCCATTAGATTACTATCCTGCAAAATCAGCTAAAGGGTGAATCAGTGTATCCTCTGGTATCATGACCTTTTTAAACTAAAAATGAGTGAACAAATTATTTTACTGCATAGTAATCTAGAGGCAAGCTATTAAATTTTTATTCTGACATCCTATTAAATTGTGGAATCTGACCCAAGAGTGAGAGAGATTCATTATATACAGTTGGAAGCAATTGAGAGAAACAGAAATGAATAGCAGGGATGGAGAGTTGAAGAGATTGCATTGGAATTTCTTTCAGTTACTAATCCAAAAGACTAAGAAAGCCACCCACCAAGAACCACCACCACTCTAACATGTATAAATGCATTTGCCCTGTAATGTTGTAAAACTCATTTGTAATTTAATGTTCCATGTTCCACCTGTGACTATATTGTAAATATGTCAGTGGAAGTTCTCAGTGCAGCTCTGGGGTCATTACTTTGATATTTTCAAGAGAGTCACCCTAAAGCAAACCAGAGTGACTTTGAGTCAGATTGTAAGTTTGTTGTCTTTATTTCTCCCTCCACCTTCTCCCCCCCCCCGCAACAGCTAATAATGTGTCTGTTTCCTTTGAAGCTGGGGCTTTGAGCAGAACCCAGATTCAAGATCTTCCCCACGCTGACAAAGAATCAAGTTAAAACAATTTATTGTAACCCAGTTTAACGTAGTTCATCCCACCCAACATGGATGGGACTAACCTGTTTTTGGCCCCATCCACACTGACTAGTGAAATCGTTGGGGGATGGTTAGGTTGTGCTCCCTAGAACCAACCATGGATCTCCCATCTTGCAAAGGTGGGGGTGGGGGCTCAGCTTTTTCCATAGTAGTCACTTGCTCTTCCAAACACTATAGAATGTGCTTTGTAGGTCTGTGGTCCATATGGGGATGGGGTCAGTGACTAGGTAGGCTGAGAGGAGTTGGGACTATATTAGTTTTTCCACTGAACCCCCTCTACAGTTGGATTTCTCCTTTCAGAGGGTCCTAGTGGCAGCCATAGATAGAGGAGTTCCCCTGGGACCAGGGTGCCTGGAGCTTTGGGCTAGCATAGAGATACAGGGCCTCCATGCTGATTCCTCCTCACCCCCACAAGATTTCTCTTGGGGATCCCTGTGGCTTGTAGGTGGGTCCTGCAACCTGTTCCACTGGGATGCACCCCTCTCCTATCTGGAAGATAGGTAAGTAAAAAACTGCACCAAAGGATTCTTGCAGAATTTTCCTTACTGCTCCATCCCTTCCACTGGTTTACTGCAGAAAGGGATGATCCAGCCCCATGTTAGAAACTGGGTTCTCTTGGGCAGGAATTGTCTCTTGATTGTAAAAAGAAAAGGAGGATTTTTGGCACCTTAGAGACTAACAAATTTATTTGAGCATAAGCTTTCATAAGCTACAGCTCACTTCATCGGATGCATTCAGTGGAAAATACAGTGGGGAGATTTATATACACAGAGAACATGAAACAATGGGTGTTACCATACACAGTGTAAGGAGAATGATCAAGTAAGGTGAGCTATTACCAGCAGGAGAGCAGGGGGCGAGGGGACGACCTTCTGTAGTGATAATCAAGGTGGGCCATTTCCAGCAGTTGACAAGATCGTCTGAGGAATAGTGGCGGGGTGGGGTGGGGAATAAACATGGAGAAATAGTTTTACTTTGTGTAATGACCCATCCACTCTCAGTCTTTATTCAAGCCTAAGTTAATTGTATCCAGTTTGCAAATTAATTCCAATTCAGCAGTCTCTCTATTTCCCCATGTTTAACCCCTCCCCTCCCCCCCCCCACTCTCCTGCTGGTAATAGCTCACCTTACCTGATCACTCTGATTACAGTGTGTATGGTAACACCCATTGTTTCATGTTCTCTGTGTATATAAATCTCCCCACTGTATTTTCCACTGAATGCATCCGATGAAGTGAGCTGTAGCTCACGAAAGCTTATGCTCAAATAAATTTGTTAGTCTCTAAGGTGCCTTTTTTGTGGATACAGACTAACACGGCTGCTACTCTTAAACCTCTCTTGATTGTGTGTCTGATGGTGCCTAGCCTAATTTGATGCTGATTTTTGATTGGTGCCCCTGGACCTACTGCAATACAAATAGTAAATAACATATGAAAACTTGCATGTTAAACAAGTTCCTTAACTTGTTTCCCAGTCCAGTGCAAAGGTGTCCTAATGTTTCTATAGCTATGACTGTTACTTTTTAATCAGAAGTCTAAAAAGTACTGATGGCTGCCTTTTGAAGTTGTACTCTCTGTGGAGAGATCTTGTAATACACTTTGGGGGACATGATTTGGTTTTGCTTTCATTTGTCATGTTTGGGGATTAAAGCCTCACTGTTTCTGCTATAGTAGTCCAGACTAATTAAGTTAGCTGTAAAATTCAATTTCTACACCAGCTGCCAAGCAAATAATCAAATTCAAGGAATAGAAGAAGAGCTCTATTTTAGAGCTGAGGGGTCTATAACACATCATGTGACTATCATCCCAATGCAAATATCTTTTTATATTTAATTACAAATTGGAACTGTCAAAATGGTTGTTCTTTGTGAGTTTTTTTTGCACATGTGCTGCTCCTTGTTCTGTTAATGTGGTGATTTATTTTTAATAAAGACCGTATGACATTAGTTAAAGTAGTGTTCTGTGACCTGAACATTGGTCAAAACACCTCATTTGTCAAGACAAAGGGATGTTTCTTAATATTCATGCTCATGATTTTAAGGAAAAATTTTATTGCATACAGGGCTTCTTTCAGGATTTCTTCTCTTTAATGTTCCCACAGGAAAAAATATTTCCATTTTGCAGCCCAGCGTCTCCCACAGTTCTTGACATCTAGGCTGCTCTCCTCTATTTGCAGCTCACAGAGGCAGATCAGAGTTTTGGAGCCACATGCTCTGGCCATGCACCCTCAGCTCCTGCTTGTTTCCAGTTTCTCTGTGTTTATGACAGGTTTCAGAGTAGCAGCCGTGTTAGTCTGTATTCGCAAAAAGAAAAGGAGTACTTGTGGCACCTTAGAGACTAACAAATTTATTTGAGCATAAGCTTTCGTGAGTTACAGCTCACTTCATCGGATGCATTTGGTGGAAAATAATCTCCCCACTGTATTTTCCACCGATTGCATCTGATGAAGTGAGCTGTAGTTCACGAAAGCTTATGCTCAAATAAATTTGTTAGTCTCTAAGGTGCGACAAGTACTCCTTTTCTTTCTCTGTTTATGGCAATGTGCGGATGGTGGTTTTTACAGCTCCCACCTTTGCATCTGCTGATGATCGACTTTTTTTTTTTTGTGAAAATTTGGGGCAGTGGTGAGCAGTGATTTCCCCAGCCTCTCTTCCCCGGCACAGTCTTTTAGCCAGGGGTTGGAACCCCCAAACCCTCAGTTGCAATGCCTCCCTGCTGGCTTCTCTTCACCATCCAGGTATGGCAGCATAGCCTAAAAAGCACCAAATGAAATCCAAATGATGCTCCATCATGAGACTGCCCTACCAGACTCAGTACACACAGTGAGTTGTGTCCAGCCTGCACCTAGCCTTCTGTCACTAATTCCGTTAGGTCCAAGGGTTATGAGGCGGACAGGCAAATGGGATCCCCTATCTAGCAGAGCAGCATGACTCTGACATGGTAAATGTGGACCAGGAGTCTCTGGGAAGGGCAGGGAGAGTCACCAAACATGAGGAGGATCCCATTCAGCTGACTCAGGGGGTAAGCCTGGGCTTCTGGAGCAGACTTTCAGAGTCACAACTCCATCCCCCACAAGTCCTAACATGTGTCCCAAGCACCCTGGGAAGAGAAGCAGGGCTCATAAGCATCCTCTACTCCTTCCAAATTTGTCCAGGAAGACTGTGGAAGGATTTCCCCTCCCACCTCCCTGAAGGAATGGGCCCCAGCAGATGAGGGCTCAAAAGATCTTGCAAGAGGACTTCAGGCCCTCAGCAAGGCTAGCCACAAAAGGCCTCACCAAAGCCATAATGGAGCTCATCCACTCTTTAAGTGAGCTAAAAAAATCAAAGAAAGTGAAAAGGGGGAAGAAAAAGCATAAAAGATCTAGGAGGTATGAGTCCTGACTCCACTTCCTCTTCCACAGAGGGTGGTGAATTGTCGGGCTCTAACTCTCTGATCAGGACCAGAGAAAGACTCAGTTTGTTTGTTGTTTTTTTCCATACTCTGAGAAATTTGAGGCCATGTACAATAAAGTTTTATCTACTATTCAGATTCAACCTGAACAAAATCCCAGGAGTAAGCTTCTGAGCAAATTCTAAATCTTCTCCTGGAAGCCACAGTTCCCCTAATTCAGGGATGAGTGGGATAAGCCAGACAAGGGCAAGCACATGAACAGAAATGATCTTAGGTTCTATAGGATTCAGGAACTAAAAGTCCCTAATACTTAGATACCGAAGGCTGATGTTGATGTACTGTCCTGGTTAAAGATATAGTTATCCCCTCAGAAGGGGAGTTCTGTCCTAAGACCCCCACAGAGAAAAATTGAGGCCACTCTCAAAGAACACTCTGAGGCTTCCTCAGCCTCCCTCGGGATGTCCCGAGCAGCTACTTCCTTTGTGAGGTTGTCACTCTCCTTGCTGAAAGATCTCAGAGTCCTCAAGAATAGAGATCATGCTAATTTTGGCTCTATTTTAAAGGAAGTTCCCCTAGCAATAGTGTTTGTTGCAGATGCCTCAATGGACATGAGATTCTCAGCTAAAGGCATGGGCTCTGGCTCAGTGATGAGGCACCACTTATGGCTCCATTCCTGGAAGGTGGACTGGCACTCCAAGCAGGTGTTGTGCTCTGCTAAATTCACAGAAGCCCTGCTTTTCAGAGAGAAACTAGACAAGATAGTGGAGGACAATGCTGCAATATCTAAACAGTCCTTCCCAACACAGCACCAGCCCTTTAAGAGAGCATACAGGCTGGTCTTCAGACAAAGGCATTTCTTTCAGCCTTCATCCTTGCAGAAATACCAGCAAAGAGACAGCAGGATCTCCAGTGGAAAGCCATGGTACCATGGCTCAGGAGAGGAGTCCCAAGGAAACCCTGCCACTCCCAAAGCCACTTTATTACAAAGACTGCATAGGTCTTTACACAGAGCGGAAGTTTGGGAGAAGAATTTCCCATTTCCTGGAGGAATGGGTGGGTTGTTTGCTTCAACTTTGGATCAGTGGCTCAGGGTGATAGCGATTTAGGGATAATCCCTAGTGTTACAGGCTCCACCCTATCTGTTTTTCATGGAGTCCCCCATCCCAAATGACCTCATAAAGAATAGTCTAATCCAGAATGACATTTCTCACCTGCTGGATATCGGAGTAATAGAGTGTTCCCTCAGAAGAAAGATTCTCAGGGTTCTACTCCATTTTCTTTATTGTTCAGAAACATTCAGGGGGAAATCTGAGCCATTCTAGATCTCAAAAAGCTCAACAAGCAGATGAAGAAAATGAAATTCTGGATGGAGACCCTAGTCTCTACAGTGCCATTTCTGCTCCAGGGGTATTTTCTGACTTCAGTGGATCTGGTGGATACATACCTCCACATCCTGATCAGACCCTGTCATCTCAGATTCCTAAGGTTTGCCTATGGTAGCATTATCAATATCAGACACTCCCATTTGGCTTGTCCTTTGACCTCCCCAGGTCTTTATAAAGACAGTAGTGGTAATCATAGTCAGACTCAGGTCACAGGAGATCTTCCTGTACCCCTTCCATGGTGACATCTAAATCAGAGCTCCATCCACAGCAAAGGCATGCAGAGCTACCTCCCTGACTTTGAATCTCCTGCAGGTGGATGGCTTTATTATCAACATCAAAAAAAAGCTCCCTGATTCCATCCACCCAAATAACTCACTTGGAAGTGAACACAGGCATCTTAATAGCAAGGATATATTCATCTCTAGAGAGCTTCCAGAAGATTCAAAACCTCCTTGCATTGATTTGGAACTGCTGGCGCTGGGACTTCAACCTCCTAGTACTGTGCATAGAGATCACTCCATGGGCTCATTCACACATCAGGCGCCTTCAAGACTTCATCTGAAAGGTATGGGACCACTTCCTGGAATGTGTGGAGATCAAGTGAGAGTTCTTACACAGGTGGTTAGCTTTAGTGCAGTGTCCACAAGGGCGTGCCCATATGCCTTCCAGATCCCCTGATTGTCACAACTGATGCCTGCGTAGAGGGCTGAGGAGCACATTCGGGAGACCCAAACAGCTCAAGGCATCTGGAACTTAGAGGAAAGGACCCACAGCATAACCTTCCTTAGAACTAAGAGCAATCGAGCTGGTGCTTCGAAAGTTCCAGCCCACGCTGAAGGGGAACCACATGCTGAGTCAATCAAACAGCATGACCATGGTTGTGAATGATGATGTGCTTTTAGCCAGTGCCCAGTAGTTAAATGTTCATAGATTTTTTTAAGGTGTTCATAGATTTTTAAGGACTACCATTATTCTCTAGTTTGACCTGCATAACGTGGACCATAGAATTTCATCCAGTAATTCTTCAGTGTTTTCTTTCCCATATTCTGTTTGTCTTGACTATTTAGATGTAATCCCCTCAGAGCAGATGCTGTCTCTCACTATGTGTTTTGTACAGTGACTAGGACAATGAGGTCCTGATCTTGGTTGGGGCTTTTAGATGCTACTATAATAATAGGAAATGTATTCTTCCCTACCATGTAAGTGAATGCAAGCCCAATACCTGTTTGTACATCTTTTAGAAAGCTGTCCAATCTCTGTGTAAAATTATATGAATTTACCAGTTTCCTTGGTTCCAATGGTTAATTGCCCCCACATTAAAAAGTTCCATCTTATTTCCAATATGAAATTTTCTAACTTCAACTTCCAGACACTGGATCTTGCTATGCCTTTGGCTACTAGATTTAAGAACTCCTAATATCAGATGTTTTCTCTGTGTACATATTTATAGGTGTTTTCATCAGATGTCTAAATGTGTGAGAGATTCTAAGTGCTAGTCTTCTAACCCAGAACTTGCCAAATAAAGATTGAGGTACATTTTTCTGAGTAGTTTCACCACCAGTGGGATCCAAAAGCATTGATAGGCAAGTCTCCCTCTCATCCAAAGTTTTGTTACTTATACCCTCACTGGGATGCTGCAGTGTGTACAAAGCGGCAAAGTATGAGAAACACAGGAAATCTGTAGCTTGGTGTGGAGCGGGCCAGCAGATTATATGCTCTATTGCAGAAGTGTACCAGGTTCAAAGTGTCTGCAACCACAAGGTTCCTGATAAAGGCTAAGATTTAGTCATGGGTATTTTTGGTAAAAGTCATGGACGGGTCACAGGCAATAAATAAAATAAAAAATAAAAATTCCCAGTCCCTGACCTGTCCATGACTTTTACCAAAAATACCCCTGACTAAATCTGTGCTTCTGCGACCCCGCTGCTCCAAGGGCCCCCAGCTCTGAGGGGGCCCTGCTCCAGTGCTGGGAGTTGACTGCCCCCACCACTGCTCCTGGGGACTGCTCTCCGGATGGCCTCTGGGCATCCCTGGAGCTGCTGCTCTAGCCACCCCGGGACCACTGCTGCTCGGGCAGTCCCCAGGGTGCCCCCAGGACCACTGCTCGGGCACTCTCAGGAGCCAGCTACACCGGCTGCTGCTCAGGCGGTTCCCAGAACCAGTTGACTAGGGATGCCTGAGGAGTGGTCAGTGCGGCTGGCCCCAGGGGACCACCCAAGGCTGTTGCTCAGGCACCCCCCAGGTGGCTCTGGAGTCAGCCGCACCAGCCGCTGTGGAAGTAGCAGAGGTCATGGAAAGTCACAGAATCTGTGACTTCTGCGACCTCCGTGAGAGAATCACAGCCTTAATCCTGATAGGTGAACAGTAAAGAGCAGGCCTCACTGGGAAGTGAGCTTTGCCTGGTGCATGGGAAGGGACCAGTGCCATCCACTCCTGTAGAATCTAAGCTTTATTTAAAATGAATTGTATGCATGGCGAGAGGCTTAACTATAATGATTGTTTTGTTTACAGATCCACCAAGTCATCAAACCTGTTAAGGATGACTATTCTTCCTCTTAGCTGTCTGCTGCCTAGGACTAAAGGCTGCTGTTGTATTTCTCTGGGGAGCAAGGAAGAGAAGTGGGCTGGCAGACATTAGTGGAGTGGCTTCCCCACCCTTAAAAGTGGCCAAGTCCTGAGCCACAGAATATATGTCCTGTTTCTGGTTCCAATCTTCATGGAGGCCAACTGCCTGCAGTTGTTAGTGACAAACCCAGAGAATAAATATGAGTTAAAATGACATTGTCTGAGTTAGTTGGCAAAACAATTGTCTAGCCTAGAAAAATTAAATATTGATACTTTTAGGGGATGCAGTTTGTAATTGTTTGAAAAATTAGTGTTACATAAATATATTTTCAGTTTTATAGGGCGACTAATTCCCCCTACAGATTAACCAAGCTATCCACCCAAGCCAGGTCCCATCAATTTTGACCAAGGATGCTCTACTAAAACTAAATGGTCTTTACCTACTTTGAAAGGATGAAAGACTGACCCAGATGTGATTTGAACCTGTGGTTCCAGGGATAGTAGGAGGAAAGGAAGCAAGAGAGAGGTTTTTTTACAGTTATTTCTATTTTTAAACACCTTTGAGACACTCCTAGTGGTATCATCTCTGTGGTACCTGAATTCCTAACTAGAGTGATAAATTTCAGACTTGATGGTTTGACCACTAAATCATCTCCTCCAGCTGACACTGAAATAAAAAGCAACTCTGAGTCATCCATTGTATCAGTAGTCAAGGGTCACCTTTTAAAAAGAACTGCCAACGCATAGATTTAATTACCTGCTTAATGATTAAGCTTGCAGCACAGATGTAGCATTTTTTTGAATACAAAACCAAACAATTTTAAAATAACATTATGAAAATTCACTTCTCTGAAATTTTAATAGTAACACCTAAAATGACTATACTGAAAATTTAGAAAAATATCCATTGTTTTAGTTTGTTTGCTTTGACAGCATTTTATGTATAATTGGCTTCACTTTTTAACTACATTGTGGTATGCAGTGGTGTTATAGCTGTGTTGGTCCTGAGATATTTACTCCAGGGGGAAGTCTGCTGTACTGCGCTTGCCCAGAATTCATGTCTCCCACAGATTTCTTTGCTTCCATGCGGAAAAATGACTTCTGACGGGAAAGCAAAGGGAAGCTGCAAGAGTGGTCATGCGCCTCTCCCCAGCAGATTGGCAGATTGGTTCGGGCAGCCAGTAGAGACCTAAATCACCACCCTGGGAGGTGGGGCGGGGGGAGAGGGAGGAGGAAATGTGCAGTTGTGAGAGAGAGAAACTGTTTTCAGAGTAGCAGCCATGTTAGTCTGTATTCGCAAAAAAGAAAAGGAGTACTTGTGGCACCTTAGAGACTAACGTTTGGCATGGAGGAGCAGGGGCTTCAGGGTGTTTCTGAAGAGGTAGGCATGGGACAGGCACTGTCCCCTCAGGCAGAGCAGAATGTAGCAGCCTGCCTGCTTAGTGAATTGTTCCCATTTTCTTTGTGAATTTCCCCAGGAGTATAAAACATGTGTAAAAGTTTTAAGGCTCCTTTACATTGCCAGAGTGGTATAAAGGACAGTGTGGCCTTATAAATGCTTATGGTGCTTTAGTGATTAGAACTGGTCTAAATTTTTGGACTGAAATAATTTCCTATCAGCATGTTCTCCATGAACTGTTTGCTGTTTACCTTTCTGGAGATGGTCAGTAGCCAATATAAATCCAGTCCTCTTGCTCTTGCTCTTCAGTTGCCTATAATTAAGGCTATGTTTTAGTCACGGGTATTTTTAGTAAAAGTCATGGACAGGTCACGGGCAGTAAACAAAAATTCACAGCACGTGACCTGTCCATGACTTTTACTAAAAATACCTGTGACTAAAACTTGGAGGGGGTGCTGCAGGAGGGCGGCTGGGTTGGGGGGTGGGCAGTGATGTGCGACCCTGCTGGTGCTGTGGGGGCGGCGGGTTGGTGGGGCTGGCAGACTTCCTATCTAGCTCTGTGCCTACCCTCCCACCCCAGCAGCAACAGAATTTGGGTGTGGGAGGAGGCAGGGGGTTGAGGCACGGGATGGAGTGAGGTGGGCTCTGGGTGGCGCTTACTGGGGGGCTCCTCAGAAGCAGCAACATCCCCCTTGCTCAGCGGCTAGGCGGAGGCACTGCCTCCGCCCAGAGTACTGGCTTCACAGCTCCCATTGGCAAACTCACAGCCTTACCTATAATGTTGAGTACTAACTAGAAATAGATGGTCAAACCTAATTATATTACTGTTAGGCAAGGGGGGTTGGGGATTTCCTCCAGTGCTCCCCGCTCCCATTCTACATCCATTGTTTTGTAATTTAAACAAATTACTGAAATAACTGAAACCAGAGGGATTTTATTGTGTTATTTTGACAAATAAAATATGCACAATATTATAATGTAGAATATCTGCAGAATTTTTATGTTTTTGGCACAGAATTCCCCCAGGAGTAGATATTAGAGAAACAAAGTGGGTGAGGTAATATCTTTTATTGGACCAACTTCTGTTGCTGAGGGAAACTAGATTTTGAGTTTACACAGAGTTCTTCTTCAGGTTTGGGAAGAACTGAAGAAGACCTCTATGTATGCTCAAAAGCTTGTCCTCTCTCACCAACAGAAAAGCCAATACAAGATATTATTTCGTTCACCTTGTGTTTAACTGTAGTCAGTTTGCTTGTTGTTTGTACATCTTTCACAAAGAAACAAGGGAGATAAAACATATTTAAAAAAATAGCAAACTTCAGGTTTTAAACACCAAAATTTGACAGGTGCAATCAGAAGCAGGTGTTAGTAGCCGGAACAACTTGTAACTCAATTTTTGAGATTGACTCAATTAAACTGACATAAATCCGTTAACCTTTCACTGAATAATAGAACAGCAACAATTGTAAAAACTACCCTTGTTTGAAGTGCTTTTCCCCTAACCATTAACTCAAAATCTAGTTTGAAGTGAAATTCTGTGGAGTTATTCCTTATTTGTGTAACAAGCCTGCTTAAAATGTTGTTGGAAATAGCTAAATTTTCAAATTTAAATTTTAATGACTTTTACTGGGTAGAGTTCAGTTTTTGAATTTAGCATATGATGTATCACTATAGTAGTAAACTTTGTTCCAATTCAGATACATGGAGATTGCTATTATAAAAATGATCTTCTCCTTGAAACAAAATATCTGTGTTTAAACATAGAAAGGCAAAGAAATGGAGCTGAAGCTTTTCAAACTGACATTCTGGGCACTCTCCCTATCTCCAAGGTTGGACTGCAGTACTTGGTGTCAGACTATCCTAGTGAAAGGAGTAAGCTGGAGAATCCTTCTTCCTTTCATTGCTTCAGGGTATTGCAGCACATATGGGCCTCTTTCTCAGGAGGGCTGTCAGCAGTGGGTGATGGATGATACAGTACATACCATATGTGTTTCTATGCATTTAGGTTGGAATTTAATGCGGAGAGTGATTTTAAAACGCATTCAAATGTGGGCTTGTAAGGGTGTAACTGCTCTTAATCCTTTGCAGAAATATAAGTCTTGACCACTGTTGAAAAATAATAGGCATATAGGTTCTTAGACATATCATTATAGCTTGTGCTGGCTTATCTGTTTACAAAGCAGAGTCAGCAGCAGCTGCTTTCCTGCATTATTACAGTGCTGTATACGTTGCACACGGAATGTATCCAAGTGTTTAGTGGCGCTGCTCCTCCCAACCCTTCCGGTGTTGCTGTGACAAGCTCTTTGATAGATGCTGCAATCCAGTTACTCTTGAGATTCATTTTATTTTTAAACCAAGCTGCTGCTTCCTTCAGATTGCTGCCTGCTTGCTCCCAGGTGGTGCTGGAGGAGGCGGAGGGAACTCTGCTGGGGTTTCAGTCAGTGATGCTGGGAGGGATTGTGGGCGGGCTCCGCTTCCCCCCTTCTCTTCGGCACCTCGACTTTGCCGTCTCTGCACTGCAGATGTCCTCCAGCAAAGAGAGCTTCGGCACCATACGCCAGCGCCCTACGCCCTGTCTCCTTGTAGTGCCTCGCAGACCGGCCCGCCTGCTGCCCTAATGCCTTGTTTGGGAGAGATTTCGGCCTCAAAGGAAAGCCTTGCAAAGCTGTAAATAAAGCAGAACTCCAGCTGATTTTGCCTCACGGAGGGAGCTGGGCTGCACCTGCCGGGGAGAGGCCGCTGCTGGCACAGCGTGGATGGTTTGTCTCAGCCCCGTGGGCACCCATGAGACAAGACAAGCTGCCGGGCTCCCTGAGACGCGGGGGAAGATGTTTAAAGAGGCAAAACACAGGCGGCGGCGTGGGCACCATCCTGAGCAATGTGTTAAAGAAGAGGAGCTGTATTTCCAGGACGGCGCCTCGCCTGCTCTGCACCTTGGAGCCAGGTAGCGTGTGCGTGGGCCAGGGGCGGGCGAAGGACCCTCCCCGGGCTTTGCCCCGCCGGCCCGGGCTTGGGTTTGAAAGCGACGCCCCTGTGCAGCGGCTGCTTCCCTCATGCTCTGAGCCAGGCTTAGCCCGGCCGGGGGCGCGGGGCGGGGCGGCGGCTGCGGGTCACGGAGGCGCGCTTCTCCCGGGCGGGGAGCGGGACGGAGATGAAATCCCCGGGTAGGCCCCGCTCGCGGGGCTGGGGCCGGGGCCGGGGCCGGGAGGGATGTGGGACCGGGGGGCCTCGGGCGTGTCTCTCAAGGACGGGCCCACGGCAAATGGCCGCTGGCTCTCGGCCGCAGCCTCTCCGGCGCCGCGCCGCAGGCCTGTGCTGGGAGAGGAGGCGCGGCCCCTTGCCGGGGTGCCGCGATTGCGCTCGGCACGCGCATTATAAACCCTCCTCGTGCCGCCTGCGTCGGGCTGTCGAGAGGGGCCCGTCCCTTCCCCGCGCTCCCGCCCTGCCGCCGCCTCGCTCCGGCCGGCGAATCGCCGTGTGCTGCGGGGGCCGCTCTGCGGGGCGGGCGATGGTGAGGCCGGGCCGGGTCCTGGCCGCACGCTCTGGGCTGTGCCGCTGGGATGAGAGTCAGCGTCTGGGGGAGGAAGGGCTGAGGGCACTTTGCCATCCCTCTGTGACAGGCCCCGTCGGGCAACCCCCTAAGACAGGGAGAAACGCTGCGGATGCATCCGATGAAGTGAGCTGTCGCTCACGAAAGCTTATGCTCGAATACATTTGTTAGTCTCTCAGGTGCCACAAGTCCTCCTGTTCTTTTTGCGGATACAGACTAACGCGGCTGCTTACTCTGAAAGCTGCGTATGCATGTGGCTCTCTGAGATGCCCTTGGAGCCGTTGGGCCACGGCAGCTGGGGTGGTACCTGAGGACTGGCCTCACCCCTTGGAGGCAATGGCAGGACCCACTGGCCAATGAGCCCTCCCAGAAGGGCCGATTGCCGCTCCTCTCTCGCAAGCGGATGGGTGGAAGCAGCCCCCCCGGGCAGTGTTTTGTAATGGTCTAAGGGGAGGCCTAACCCCAATGGGCCATGCCACCCGCAGTTGGGCTTGCTCATTTCCTGACCTTCTCTGGGAACGGTTCTTGGTCCAGCTGTCCTGCTCTTGCTCTTCTCCTATCAGGCTTGTGCCTCCTCTCCCTCCGCCTTGTCTTTGCTTTCTTCTTTGCCTTGCTATCCCCTATCCCTCCTTGTGAAAGCACTTCAGCCACACTGTAGCTGGGTGGGTCTTTTAGCATTACTCATCCTCCTCTGAATGGTAGAGCTCCCTGCATCTGAGCAATCTCTTCTTCTCCCTCCCTTCCACTTTCTGTACCTCTCAGCCATGCTCTCAAAGCCCTACTCTCCACATTTCCCCACCATTACTGAGAGCACTTGACCTGGGGAAATTCCCACGGCCTATCTGCTCTTTGAAGAAGTCTATTGTCTAAATACACAAAGAAAACTGGTTTCAGAGTAGCAGCCGTGTTAGTCTGTATTCTCAAAAAGAAAAGGAGTACTTGTGGCATCTTAGAGACTAACAAATTTATTTGAGCATAAGCTTTTGTGAGCTACAGCTCACTTCATTGGATGCATTTGGTGGAAAAAACAGAGGAGAGATTTATATACATAGAAAACATGAAACAATGGGTGTTACCATACACACTGTAACGAGAGTGATCACTTAAGGTGAGCTATTACCAGCAGGAGAGCGGGGGCGGGGAAGGGGGAACCTTTTGTAGTTATAATCAAGGTGGGCCATTTCCAGCAGTTGACAAGAATGTCTGAGGAACAACGGGGGGAGGGGGAATAAACATGGGGAAATAGAGAGACTGCTGAATTGGAATTAATTTGCCAGCTGGATACAATTAAGTTAGGCTTGAATAAAGACTTGGAGTGGATGGGTCATTACACAAAGTAAAGCTATTTCCCCATGTTTATTCCTTCCCGACCCCCGCTGTTTCTCAGACATTCTTGTCAACTGCTGGAAATGGCCCACCTTGATTATAACTACAAAAGTGAGCTGTAGCTCATGAAAGCTTATGCTCAAATAAATTTGTTAGTCTCTAAGGTGCCATAAGTATTCCTTTTCTTTTTACAAAGAAGACTGTTTTCTTAAAGGGGCAGTCATCAATTTTGCATCTATTTTTTTCCCTAGAAACTACTTCAGTTTCAAATAAAGCAAAGCCTTTATTAAGTGGCTGCTCAGGGGACCAGCAAAATGAGATCTCTTAAGCAAGGTGGCCTTTAACAAAGGTGGATCTGCAGCTTACTAGAAAGCCAAGGGGACTCAATTATTTGATTCCAAAATTTTGTTTTGTTTATAAATCACTGAAAATATAAATATTTAAATCATTTTATTTTTATAAAATACTCGAAATAAATATATTTAATAATAGATGTTTAATCATTTGTAGCTGAAATATTAATTTGTCTGCAGGTTATCATGAACATAAAGGAAGTAAAACTGAAACATAATTATTTTTAATTAGTGTCTCATGAATGAGTATTAAAACTTAAAGGAATACATAGCTCTATGCAAAGTGCAGAGTTTCCCATTGCACTACATGTGTATATACAATGTGCCTTATGAGCAGTCAAGTGCAAAGTGAGTAAGCTGATAACTTAAGCAAGATTTCTTCTGTATTTGAGAGCAGTTCTGGATGGTCTCTGGTTATGTTGGAGAAGTAGTTGCTTAATATATTTACATTGTAAAGTTCTTGGGGATAACCTGTTTCATAGGGCTGCTGGTTACCAAAAATAGGGTTCTTTGACACAGACTTCATTGTATTTTTTTTAATATGCCCGAAGGTCCCAACCACTCTGTGGGTCCTGCCCCCAGCTGACACCAGCTCATGCAGTAGCCTCCTAATATTGGAGACACTGCCATTATTCTGTCACGCTCTATAGGTAAATTGCACAGAGATACCTGCCTGCAGCTGTGACACTCATCCTTCATCCCCAGGACAGGGTAGAGGAGCTGATACCAGAAGCACATCACCGTCTCACATCTAGCAGTGGATTAGGTGGTGGTGTGGAGTTTCTGTAGTCCCAAAGTGAGCTGCTAGCAGAAAGCCCAGTGATGCCATAGCTGGGGTTACCTCCTACCATACCATCATCCTGGAGATCAGGGAGGATTTGAACGTTTTGTGCCTCATTGTTGAATAAACTTAAGGGATCTCATTCTGGCTTTGTATGTATCTGCTGATATCCATATGTATTGGGAAGCCTCTGGGGGCCAGTTTCATTGAATACTTCATTATGTCCTGGTGTGCGCGGTGGTTGCTAGGGTAGTGGATTGCATGGAAGATTGCTCCGGACACTGCTTTCACTACTCCTTACGTGGGTGAATATAAGTTATAAAACAAGTTGTGGGACAAAACAGCATGGCTTTTTTTTGTTTTTGAACCAACAATTAGACTGTAGTTTGTATCACTAAATTTTGAGAGCCCAGCTGCTGTAGGGCCTTTCCTCCTTTGTTTAGGACGTAACATCAGTTTCTGGTTAGGTACAGGCTAGGTGTTGATACTAGCATTGCTCACTTTCAGTCACTGTTAGTGGAAGAGATTTCAGCAGCTGCTCTTATGGTACAGTCAGAGCCTGTGGTGATTGGATTGGAAATGTTTGTGTGGATTAGGACTAGTTGACTAATCCATGCCCTCAAGAACATGGGGGTCATAACACACAACCTTCTTGTTCATCCTTCCTTTGTAGCTACTAAAGAGTTCCCAAACTTTTGGTCCAATACTCCTGTCCCTGTGGAGTAGTTCATTGCTGAAATTGAGGAATGGGGTTTTGATTATTCCACCAAGACTTCTTACTTGTCTACCATATCTTTCTGTGCTCAAGTAGTTGATGTCCCTGATGTGTGTCAGATGCTCATGAGACAGAAAATGGAGGACTGTACTAGGTTTTGGGACTCCTGAAAGGATGGATGTCCTAACAGTGGAAAATTACTGGAATGATATATGGCGGCAGCTTTCCTCTGGTTCACTAACTTGTAGAGGGGGAGATTCTCCTATGTCAAATGGCTTCTCTACAGCAATTTTTGGTGTGCTGTGGATTAGTGAGCGGATTGCTAAGGTTCTGGGCAGGCCTCATTCTGGCATTCACCTTGGAGATGACGCCTCCTCTATGCCTCCAAATTTTGATCTGTGGCTCTTTTATATAAGGCAAAACAATATGGTAAAGAGTCATTAATTAATCTTCGAGAGATGCCCAGTCAATTGGTCTAACTCAGGATGGCCATGTCAGTGCATCTCCCTGGGCACTCTGCAGACAGCAGTCTCTCTTTTCTGCCTAGTGACATCACACCTTTATTAATTCAATGCCATCATCTGGAAGATATTTGTGAGTTGAGATCTGGGAGTCCTTAGATCTCATTTATTTGGAACAAGTCTCCACTGTATCTGCTGCCATGTCTGGGGTCTTCGATCTTGAGGTTCGAACACCAGGTGGATAACATTTTGCCTGTTTTCAAGATTGTATTTGTCCAGACAAACCCTTCACTACTCCCGCCTGGCTTTGCTAGTGGTATTTTCTTTGTGTAAATTGCAGGAATACAGAAGCCTTGATATTAGGTGGGTCTTTAAGCCCTGGAAAGCTGGAATGCTTTCTGTATTTGTGTACTCAGTTGGGGGAAAATGCATGACTGTTCTGGAGGGCTATTGCTTCCATCTACCTTTTGCTGATACCAGAGCATGTTACCTTAAAGTGTCATCTGGAGTTGCACTTTAACAAAAGTTGCAACTAGCTATTGGCCTGAATTTGCATAAATTGCTGTAAGTCTTATTGTTTCCTGTACTCAGTAAAAGACTGTTTAGGGATGAGACCTTGTTTTGTTCAACTGACACGTGTTTGCAGCAAATGTGATCGGGCTCCTTTTGAGTGCTGGGGGGTGGGAAGTGAATCCCAATAAGTAGTTACTGCAAGGTGTAAGCACCAAAATGTTCAAAAACGGCTCCTTTTTTTTAAGGTATTGAAAATATTAATATGGACAAATGCTTTAATATCTCCAAACCCAGTAAGGCTGTTATTAGCTGAACAGTGCAGATAAAAGCATCCAAAAGGTAAATTCCCTGATTCAGTTTTTAAATGGCCAAATCTAGGGTAGATTTGCTTTTTTTTAAACTTTGCTTTCAGTCTAAACCTTTGTATACTACCTTTACCCCACCAGTCAGGTTCTAAACACCTCATAATTAGTTTCATATGGAAATACTGTCAAAACTTAACTACCAAGCATTAGCAAATGACGCTACTTTTTTTTTCCAAACACACAAGGCCTAATCCAGTAAAATGTGGAGTGTTTCTGATGAATTACCTTACATTTAAGGCATTTGGCAGCTTGCATCACTGAGCTCTTTACAGTGATATAAAAAATTATGTACAAAGTGTTGATCCATGAATCTGTATCTTTGGAAAGACCACCTTCATATGGAAACATTTTAAATACAAAGCACACATGGTGCCATTAATCAAATGTTGCCAGAAAAATGTCTTTAAGAAGGGCTTTATTCTTTTGTATGCATTCCTCTAGTTAGTGCAAGAGAATGTGAAGAATGAAATATTGGACTGTTCAGCACCTTGGTTTTGGACAGCGACATTCTGAATGATTGAGGACTGATTTATTCTAACATACAGACATAAATCAGATTATATGTATTATTATATATATTATGGTGTGTCCAGATGCCATAATCAGAATCTATTACAGGCCTAGTCTCACATCTGAGTTTGCATTTTAAAAATGTCATCTATATTAAAAAGATTAATTAAAATTAATTGCTTTTATAGCCAGAAGAAACTCTTAAATTTAAATGGGAGTACAAGCCAAACTTAAACAGAATATGGATAAATGATAAGATATTAAATATTACATACTGAGCAATATACTGATTGTATTAATGTAACAAAATTAAAATGAGCATCCAGTGTTTTAATATCCATAAATTGAAGCATATGGAAAGAAAAGCTATTTTATATTTTTATATATAGCTATCATGCTTTAAAAACAGAATGATCCCCTGTTCAGTATATTACTTGGTTTAGCATCAGATACTTTGTTAAGGGTCATGCAGTTCACTGCATACTGAGGAATTCCTACATGGACATTGAACACTGTGCACAGATTATAAAAAAGTCAGAGTTCTTTACCTTTCCTCTCTTATCCTGTGGACTTTTCCATTGCCACAAGTTTTTATTTTATTTATACAACATTCCATTACAAGAAGTTATTTATTATAAAACCTGTGGCAATGGAAAAGAGCTCTGACTTTCTCACAATGTGCGCACAGTATACAATGTCCATGTAGGGGATCCCTCAGTATGCAGTGATCTTAGCAAAATATGTTATGCTGAACCACAGTAATATACTGAACAGGGGATTATTCTATTTTTAAAGCGTTATATGTACACTTTTTAACATACACCTTCAGTTTACTTTGAAAACAGGAATTGATGGAAACAGGAATAGAATGCAGTCATTCAGAATTACATATAGTAGTTCAATTTAGAGTTCTGTATTTTCTTTTGACTTGATTTAATGTTTTCCTTTTCTAAATTGTAGACCAATGATTTTGGTTTGTCTTTTTTCCCTTTTGTTTTACTTTTGTCTCTAGGGGTTGATACAAAGTTGAAGTTCACTCTTGAACCATCTTTAGGTCAAAATGGTTTTCAGCAGGTAACTTCATTTATTTTCACTTGTTTTTAAAAGACTAAAATTTCCTTTTCAGTGGACTTGTGTTACTTGAAATGTGCATTCCTTTTTTTTGTATCTTAATATGGATCTTAATTTTAATTAGTTGCCACTACATTAAGGTTTGTTCCAACTAACATTTTGGAAATTGTAAGCAATTCCTTTGTTTTCTCTGACATCTCAGAATTCTCATAATGTCAGAGTATTATATTTTTTGTTATATACATAAAGTATTAGTCTTATAAGATTATATTTTGCCTTTAATTAGGGTTTCTGTATTAACTCTAGGCACCGGTCCATCTTATGTCTAAGCATTTAATTTCTTAAACATGGGGAATAAAATTAATGTTTCTTCCTTGCAGTATTACACATATTTCCATATTTCTGAATTAAACTAATTCCATATGTTTCCTGTTTGTTGCTGGATGTTTTTGCTCTTAGTGGTATGATGCTCTCAAAGCAGTGGCCAGACTGCCAACAGGAATACCAAAGGAGTGGAGGAGGAAGGTAGGTAGATGTGTACACTTCACAAGATAATTGCACTCGCATGTGGTTTAGAGATGGTATGAATTTGAGACTCTTAGGCTTTGTATGCACTGGGGATTTTTGCTGGTTCAAAACTATCAAGGACCAGCCACTCGTGGAGGTGCACTGTTGCACAGACAGGCAAAGCTGCTGTTTACATTAGTGGTGTTGCTCATTCTTGAAACACAGGTAAGCTGTACCAGCACAGATTTTGGCTTTTATCACTTTACTCCATCTACACCAAGAGTTTGTGCTGATGAATCTTTCCCAATAGCTGAACAATGACTAAATATGAGACATATTCTGACCTCAGTTTCATCCAAGCAACCTTACAGAAGGATTAAAACATACGTAGGATATGTACATGGTTTAATATAATTTTTGTGTGTTGGGATCTTTCTCCTTTTCCTTTCTTTCTCCCTGTTGGAATTATTATTATTATTTATGCAGGGTATTACCATGACACTAATTTAACCATAAATTCTTTTATTAAATCCAAAGGGCAAATGATATTTATAACAATTACTCTAAACATGCCTATAAAGCCTAAATAATAGCAATTTACTCCAGCCAAACAGTAACAAAATATTTATAGGCTTTTGATCAAAATTTACTTACAAATGGGCTAAGAATGCTTAGACCCATATTGGTCGACTCCCAACATGGTCAGGCAGGTATTAGCAATGAACCCTTTTAAGAGTTTACTTTTATATACCCTTTAACAAACAAGTGATGTCACTGAAAATTATCGCACCTTAGCTAAGGCAGTATGAAGTAGTTTCTCATATAGCCAATTATTTATTGCACATGATGCCCAGTTAACTGTGTTTTATTTCTATTATTTCAGCCCAAACTTTAAGTAAGATAAGACTGGTATTTCACAGGGTTTCTACAGGTTTAACACAACAACTCTTCTTTCTCATGATCTCATTCTTTTTGGTCACAGGCTTTGGGCCTATTGCTCCTGCTATACCCTAACTTGGTTTAAAACCATAGTTCACCTAGTTCTCACCGGGGCCGATAGTCCCGCACTCCCTGTCCCTCCAACCCAAACCATTTGCTCTTTCAGGTTAAGAGAGAATAAAATAAACAATCATAGAGATATCATTCCCCCCTAATTGTTTTAATAAGTAATCCATTTGCATCACATTGGAGTCTTTCAGCTGTCATTTTCTTCCCTATAATGAAGTCTTTCTCCTCCTCCCCTCTAATAACCCATTTGCTATTGCTCTGTTACTTGTTCTGTGCAGCTTTGCAAAGAGTGACGCAATGTACAGGCTCTTTTTCCTCCCCCTCACCAAGACCATATCTATGCTGTTGCTCATGCACTCCTTGTTTAGCTAGCCAGAGGAGCAAGTGGAATGAAACTGGCATTGCCTCCCCCACACTCTTTCACATCTCTGCTGAATTAAGAGGAAGTATTCTACACTGCTCCAGCCCAGTGAGAGATCCTCCTCAGCTGATAGAGGTGGGCAGAGCCAGGGCAAAGGTTAAATTTTCTCCAACACAGGTGGAGGACAGTATCCATGCTGCTCCTTTTGTACAGGATACTTTTTCTCTTGGCCCAGCAGAAATGGAGTATGAAACCAGCAAGCATCAGTGGAGTTTCATTTTACTGCTCTCCTGACTAGCAAATGCTGTATGGAGGTGCAGCAGCACAAGTACGTTCCTCTACACCAGAGATCTGTAGTGTGTGGGAGAGGGGAAATGCAGGGCGTCTGTGATTCTGAGAGAGATTCTGAGTGAATGTTTAAGTGTTTATTACTGTGGGAAGCGTGGGAATGGCTTTTCTCATTTAGAATATGTAGATCAACTCCCCTTCCCTTTCACCATTTCTTCCACCCTCCTGCAAAGCAATCCTTTGTCATCATTAACCATTGTTATGTTTTGGCCTACCACCCTGCCTAGAATTAGGTAAAATTATATACGAATGCTCTTTACTAAATTGGTATCTGTTAGCCTGTTAATAATCAACAAATGGGAGTGGGAGTTCAAAACTTACTTAGCAAAGAGGTTCTGAATCTGCACTGTACGTGTGGGCTCTTCTTATGTGCCGCTATTTTGAGCACTCATTTTATTTGCCTAGTGTGGATGTAGAAATCTCCCCTTTAAAGATGGGCTCATCCAGTTATTTAGAGAAAATGACATTCACCATGATATTCCTATCTCTAAGATTCCTTGTATCTTTGTTTAAAGTCCAGCATTTCTTTACAGAATCATATATTTTCTTCCTAACTTCATAGGCTGTATACTAGCTTAGAGTCACAGATGCGCCTCAGAGCATGCAATGTATGTAGTCCCTGTGCTTGAAACCAGGCTAATGTTTCAAAAATACATCTGGATGCCAACAGTTCATGAATCCATCTAGTCACAGTAGCTTAGTATAAACCAAATAATTCTTTGGATCCAATCCTGAAGTCCCTACTCTGGGGCAAATCACCTGCTCTTTTGTATTAAAAACAAAACAAAAACAAAAACAGAACCCTCCCTTGCTCAAAGAGAGCTAGCAGGGAGAGAAATTCTGCAAGGTTTCTCTTGCAGGTTTTCCAGCAGATCATTCCAGCATGAAGTTTGTGGAATGGACAGCTTGGGGCTGTGTTATCTTTTCAACGGATTCCCTGTTGATTACCATGTGGTGGAAGGGATGATGTGAGCAGTACACCTGGCCCTACCTTTACCAGTCTTGCAGATCAGACTCTCCCTTACATTTGGATTCCTGACCCCCTATGTTGGAGATAGTACTGTGAAGATAGCTAGCACCCTCAGTTCTTCTCATGCACAGAAGACAGTCACATGGAGGATCCTCAGGAAATGACTTGGGCCTTGGTTTTTATTCACACAAAGTTCCCCTGGAAGTTGGTAGGAATTCTACCTGAGTAACACGTTCAGGACTGTACCATCTATTGCATTTTAGAAAGCAGGGGTATTGCTTTTATTATATAGAAATTGTTTAGACACAGAAAAGATTTATATCCTTCTTTTCCCCCTTCTGCATTTGTTGTATCTAAAGGAAAATCACATCTGGCTAGAACTTGTGAGATTCATAGAATTACATACCAGTATGTATGAACTGCTCTTATTTTAAAATAGGAATCGAATAATGCATCTTATTGTCATGTTGTATGTATCTTTAGGTTTGGCTGACCCTAGCAGATCACTACTTACATAGTATAGCAATTGACTGGGATAAAACTATGCGCTTCACTTTCAATGACAGAAGTAATCCTGATGATGACTCCATGGGCATTCAGATTGTAAAGGTAACTGGCATTTCGGCTGGTATGTTTGTGTGCATAAAATATAATTTTTTAAAATTTCTCAGTGGAAAATAAATAATTGTTTTTTGGGAGGTATTGAATTTGTTTAATTTTCGGCTACTGCATTCCTAAAAGTTACTTCTCCTTGTCTATTGGCCATGTGTTACTGTTCCTCTGGGCATTCTTGCATATTAATTGTTGAAATTCAAGAAAATAATTGGTTTCAGTGCTGTTGCTGTTGGTAGAAAATTCTTTTTGCCTGATTTCCACCTCCAGCATTCCTGTTTTTCAGAGAGAAGTAGTGGAGAGAAAGGTTAATGAAAGGCACATTTTGCTCTTGCTTTGCCAGTGATGCCATCTGCTCAGTTTGTCCCCTCCCAACACACAGAGTTTGGCTGGGAGAGGAAATCTCCATGGGGATCTATTTGTGGAGGTCCTCACACATAGTCCTATTTGGAGGGGCCCATTTGCTTCTTTCTCCATCTTGCAGAAATGGTCACATCACTTGCCCCTAAATCTTGCAAATCTCCAGGCAAGTCCATGCAGAAATCCTGGACTTTTACAACTCAGTCCCTTAAAGATCTCCTGCCTCTGGTCCTGTGCTATCCTGGCAGCAATTGGGAGGGTGACATGAAAAAGACAATATATCCTGGGGCTGGATAATATATTTACCCAAAGTCTGTGGATCTGGTTGGGAGACAGCCCTTCTAGTCCATCCAGTCTCCTGTCCTTCCCCAGTTCATATCTCTGGCTCTGTGAAGAAGCCTGAGGGGAGTGGTGCCAGAAAGGAAGCTGAGTCCTCTCTTCCACTTGGGAGAGTGGGGAGATCTGTATATGGAGGGGGCCTTCTATGCACAGATGTTGGGGGCACAATATGAGCCTGTATTGGAGAGAGAGTTTTTGCAAAATACTTGTTTGTTTGTTAGCATCTACTAGCAGAGAAACGACCAGCTGTCATAGGGTAATTCGTCTTTTCCTTCAGTAAATTGCATTTGTCTGCATTCTCTCAATTGTATACTATACTGTCAGTCATGTAAAGTTTGTAGCCCAGAGTTGTTTTAGATGTGTTTGTAAAGAAACTTTCTAGACCTCCTAGAGATGATGTAATGTTCTGATATATAAAGTGATGTTTGCTTGCTCGCTTGAGGATCATACTTGCTGAATTAATAATGGTTTAGCAAATTTCTGATTAAGGTTTTGGTGGACCTTGTGTTCTATAAAGAAAATATTTGCTGGTATCCAACAGTGCTGTGATGTAATAAGTTGACCATATTGTCACTTAGCGTACAGTAGTGAAATGTCCTTCACTCTGTATGTGTTTCAGTTGTTCTGTAATTTCTTTTTCTTTTTAAAATAAGAGCCAATTTTGGGAAGAGAACATCATAGTTCAAATTATGGTTTAGATAGCTCTAGTGTCTTGCAGCTTAGTCTTTTTTACATTGATCATTTCATGAAAAGAATATCTTCTAAATCCGTCTTTGCTTTAGCACCAGTATACCTAAGTGATGATGCTTACGTTTCTGAATATTTGTTTGAAAAACAGTACCCAGACTTGGTAACTCTAAATTATAGATATTGCCTGTACAGTGCCTTATTAAAAATTAAAAGTGCTGTACATGTTTGTGCCTTTCACTCACAAACAAGTTACAACCTCCAGAACAATGTGTTTTTTTGCTGGCATAAAAAATAAGGAGTCTGGCAATACTTTTGCAATTTGATGCAAATGATTCCTATTTTTTCTTTGCATGTCAAAAAAGATGTTGGCTTTATTCATTTGCTAACACAAAGTGCAATTACAAAGAATGCACTGTTAATGTCTAAAGGACTAATGGTTTGCTGAAGCACAGTGTTAAAAAGAGTCTTTAGAAAATAATATGTATAACAGCATAACATTTATATTCAGCTCTAGAAAGTTGCATTTGAAATTGCAGCTGCTAATTTTAATGTTAGTTGCCTACAACCACCCACTCTAGTACCTTGTTCCATACTTTATAGTGGCCACAAATCACGATATTCCATTGACTAAAATTCACATTGTAATTCGTTCTCTATGCAGTAAAGTGTTTGAAAGATATATGTAATATTTCTCTTTTAGGATTCTGGTTAAGATATGGGTACAACTTTCTTTTAACACTTTTTTCTGGATTTGATAATTTTTCAGAAGTAAACAGCACTTTACAAATGAGAATATTTTAAAAATAATTTTGCAGCTATGTTTTATCTCTTTTAAGGTAGCTTGTAACCTTATTGATATTTCAGGGACAGTCAGATACTGACATCTCTTTTGGTAATTTATTTATCTAGGTTAGTTTCAGATGCACCATTTGGTTTACAGAGTGGTCTTCTTTACACCCAATTTTCCTGCTCTGTTGATTGGGAACAAGGAGGTCAAGTGGACTGGTGACTCAGTTCCTGCTAGAACTCGGGGTTTTCCTGGATTCCAGCCCTTTGCTCAAACTGCTTCATTCCTTCAATCAGTTAAACATTTTAAAATAAAAATTAATCTCTTCCAACAGTGGTAACATAATCATGTATGTGTTTGGCAGGATGGGGGAGACAAAAAGTAAGGGAGTGGAAAAGGAGAACATCTCAAATATCTTCCCTATCTTAGGATCTTCACCGAACTGGTTGCAGTTCTTACTGTGGCCAGGAGGCAGAACAGGACCGAGTCGTGTTGAAACGAGTTCTCCTGGCTTATGCTAGATGGAACAAATCAGTTGGATATTGCCAAGGCTTTAATATACTAGCTGCACTCATCTTAGAAGTAATGGAAGGCAACGAAGGGGATGCCCTGAAAGTGAGTAAAACTGTGTGCTATGTTTCTAACCCTTGTGATCGTGAGGATTACCTTTAAAAGGTGAACTTAGTGTTAACATGCATAAGTTTGAAGACAGCCTAAAACAGCAGAACTGATCCATCTCAATGGGTCATTTTAAATGTCACCCCGTTAACGTCCACTGATGACCATTTTTGCAAAAATACCCAGATAATGGGTAAAATCCTGGCCCCAGTGAAGTCAATGGCAAAATTCCCATTGACTTCAGTTGAGCCAGAATTTCATCCAATTCCAAACTGCCCCCAAAGCACCAACTGGCCCTTTTCCTGGCAACCAAAGCCTCCAACTTTCCTTGACAACTTCTGTGATGAATTTGTGTGTTGTCAGTCCAAAAATCTGCAGCACTTTGAAACAAAGTGTGAGATCAGCGTGAAGTAAGTAGAATTGAATATCAAAATAATTAGCCTGGGTGCTGTTGTACCGAGTGTATTACTCATTTTCATGTTTAAGTTGTTTAGAACCCTCCCATTTTAAGTTAAAGCTGCTGCTGCTATATTTCTAGAGTGCCACAGAATCCAGAGTCCAAGCCACAGAACTGACGCCTGCCTTGCTACAGGGCACCAGGACCAAGATTTGCCAGTGTTATACATGACTTGCCTAAAATACAGCTTGTTCATGTAAATGAGGAGTTTACCATGGGGGTTGAATTGTTAAAGGAGATCATGACTCTCTCAGATACTGAGGTGTTTAACTTGCTCTAGATATTATTATATATATTTAAGTCTTAGAAACTATGAGAAAAATAACAGCTCTCAGAGTCAAAGTCCAGCACATATACATTTCTAGATAGATATCTTATATCTTGCTTTATTATAGAGACAGAGTTGTAACATTAGGAAAATATTAGAACAGTTCCAATATATATCATGGAGTAAAATTTTTGTATAATTTTCTCCTCACATAATTGCCTTATGTGATTGCCTCAATAATTTACAACTATAATCTCTTATTTTATGACAACCACATGTTCTCCAGTTTATTAAAGGAACAGTTCCTAAGACACTTCACTAGTTAAAGTAAGCATGTTAATGTTAAATCTCCGGTTCAATACAGATAGAAATTTCTTATAAATTCAGTAAATTAAATTAACTTAACTGAAATAGAAATGGATATGATAGGTAAGAGTGCCATAGTTTGTGTGGGGAAAAAAAAATCACACGTGATTCATCTAGCTTTAAAAAAATACTAAAGAGGTTTTATAAAAACAGATTAAACAACAGATTGGCATGGGGAAGAAATTACAGAATTGAACACCAGTGAGAAATATCCCTAATTGCTGGAAAATGTACCATAGGTTGCTAATAAAGTACATCACTATTTTAAAAAATCCCTCCCTAAACACTTTTGATGTCAATGAAGTAGGCAGAAGTGGATATTTAAGTCTTATAAGAAGCTTTGTTTTCTTTCTAGCTCTCTATTTTATGTCTGGAGTATTTAAAGCAATATCCATTATGTAAATAGAAGCCATTGTGCATGTGGCTTTGTTAAATATAGTACTTTACAAATGAAGTATTAAGAAATTAGTGGAACTGCAAGCATATTTATTACAGATCTAATTAATATTATTAGATTGCTTTTTCCAAAGGCTTGGGAACAGGATAAAGAAATAAGGCACAATTTTTTTTTTCACAAGGGAGAAAAAAATCCTAATGCAAACAGAAGACTGATAAATGTATTCTGAGAAATAAGGGACTCTTAATTATATTGCAAAGAAAGAATAAAGGTAGTTCTGAGAATCATGCAGACAAAAATAATGAATTGCTGCAAATAAATGTCATGCTTATTTGCATATGACACTTTTTTCTGCTAATTCTATGAAATCCGTAGAAGTGTAAAAATTTCTAATAAATGCTTAAAAAGTCACTGGCAGGAAAGACATAGTCATTCAGTGCAAAAACATCTTGTATGTATATTGAAAGGGCAGGTGGTGATATATCAGTCCTTTAAATACTTGCATGTAACAATTTCCATTGAGATGGTAGCAATTATATTTGTCTCATTTTACAATCCTTAAATATTTCACCATAATCAGTTGGTGAACTATTATGAATATAGTTGCCTTCTTTGTATAATTAAACATATTTGTTGAGCTGTTCATTGTTATATTGCTCAGTTTATTACCTTGTATAATGACAAGATGAAGTGCAATGTACAATAACCCTCACGCCCGCTAAAATGCAGGAAGAGTGCTTTCTAAAGAGCAGCATCACATACATAGCCAGTAATTTAGATGCTGACCAGGAGAGCAACTCTTCCATTTGTGACATTTAAAAAAGCACAGACTTAATGGATTTAAGAATTTCCTAAATAATCCAGAGCATCTTACTAACATGTACAACAACAGAAGTATCAAAAATTGGCTTTGATTAACAGAATATTACTTCCATTATTGTGTGGTGTGGCTTCTATTAGACTGATCTCAGTCTTTTACATCCTGTTATTTTTTGAAGTTATCCAGACTCCTCCATTAGCAGTGCAAGCTGCTGTTGAAGAGTTGACACTTAGGACCCAAACCTGCAAGTGCTCTGCACCTGGAATGTCTACGGATGCTTAAAGTAACATTGCCTTCTTTCATTATAAGATATAGAATTAAACATCAGATACCTAAGGCACATCTTGCCAGCGTATCTAAGCTATAGCTCAGTGGAATAGAACATGTTAGTGCATTTTATATTTTAGAGTAGGAGTTTTTGCTATTCTTGGAAGATTATTTGTTCTCTTCTTATCAATCCTAAATGATTGACTGCTCTTTCTCATTTTCTTACAGATCATGATTTATCTAATTGATAAAGTACTGCCTGATAGCTATTTTGTCAATAATCTTCGTGCATTATCTGTGGATATGGCTGTTTTCCGAGATCTTTTAAGAATGAAACTTCCTGAACTGTCCCAGCACTTGGATACGCTTCAGAGAGCTGCAAATAGGGAAAGTAGAGGTGCGTTCAACAAAAATGGTGTTGAATTATTTTTCACATTTGCCTCATTGAGCATCAGTTTCAAAAACACTGTGTTTTAAATATGTATTTATTAAAACTTTGAGAACAACATTTTTAAAAATTGTGTAAGAATACAGTTGACCTTTTACTAATTGACTAACATTGTTAACTTGACAGGAGATGGTTCTTATACTGGTGACCGTATCTTGAACCAACAGCTCTCTCAAGTGAAGCAAATGAGGAGATACTTTAGCCCCATAAGTAGCTGTGGACAGAATTGGGTTGACAATGCCATAAATTAGGCATCTGACAATACTACATCAAATAGCATAGTACAGTGGATGTCCTGGAAAGTTCTTTGCCTAATTGCATGGCCTTTGATGTCCTCTTCAGTTTCTTGGTGGAATCTGTATTGGAATTATGTTATTCTTGTGGGAAGACTGATTCATGGCAGTGGATCATGTCTCGTTGTTATTTTTCTGATTAGATGCCTAGTGACATAGGGTGTAAAATGTCCTTGAATCTGAGAGCTGATCTTTGTTTGTTATTTGAAAATTGCTCTGCACTCTGAGTTCCGAGGCGTAACACTCCTCAGAACGTTCTTTCCTTCACAAGATCGAATTTTTTGTTATTCTACAATTGAATGCCCCTTGAGTTCCAAACCTGAACATTACGAAGGCCCCTGTAAAGAATGAGTCTTCTAGGAGATAGTCTTGTGAATGGCTGCCTGAACAGTATAAAAACAGATAAACAAAAAGCCTTTAATTCATGTTTGCTGGCTTGGTGATCAAGTAATTTTTGAGGGTGATGGGGAGCGTCGCTGACCTCCTACGAATCAATCCACACTATCAAAATTCATGAAACATGCTCCAGGCACCAGAAAGTGAAACTTAAGAATTCCAAACTGAAGGATTAAATCTTTTATGAAACTCCTGGCAAACCAAAAGGAAAACCAAATAAATTACAGCTGTGTCTGCTGAGGCAGGACACTAGGATTTTAATACAATAGACAGGACTTAAAAGAACCACTCCCCATCGGGCAAGTAGGAGATTTTTTTGGACAACTTCTTCAGAATTTGAGTTTTATTTTTTTTAAAAAAAATCTAGCTGTTGTGATTGCAGGGTACATAAAAAACCTCCTTCCAAATACGAAATGGGTATTAACTAAGTGGTGATACCTTCTGGAATGTACAGACATCACCAGTGCCTCTGCTACTGCTCAGGCCATGTCTACACTACCACTTATGTCAGCAAAATTTATGTTGCTCGGGGTGTGAAAAAAACCCCAAACCCCTGAGCGACATAAGTTTCACTGGCATAAATGGTAGTGTGCACAGCCACGATGTCAGCAGGAGAGCTTCTCCTGCCAACTTAGCTACTGCTGCTTGCTGGAGGTGGTTTAATTATGTCAACGGGAGAGCTCTCTCCTATCAGCATAGAGTGGCCACGCGGGAGATCTTAGAGTGACACAGCTGCATCGGTACAGCTGTGCCACTGTAAGGTCTCTAGTGTAGGCATAGCCTCAGTTTTCCTATATTGCAGCAGAGTGATTCGCCATGTTATTTTTCACTGCTGTTATTCAGAACCCTGTGGACAGCTGCAGACTGGGAAAGCTTTGAGCAGCAGCAGAGGCACTGGAATTATTGGCAGTCTTCAGAATGCAGCACTGCACCAGTTTACACAACATTATAAAATAACTTTGGGGAATAATGAACTGTGAATGACTTGCTATCTTAATTTTTCCATTTTAGGAGGCTATGAACCCCCACTTACCAATGTCTTCACAATGCAGTGGTTCCTGACCCTCTTTGCTACATGCCTTCCTAATTATACAGTTTTAAAGATCTGGGATTCAGTATTCTTTGAAGGTTCTGAAGTTATACTGAGAGTAGCACTGGCTATCTGGGCAAAGTTAAGCGAGTAAGTGATTTTTCTTTCTTTTTTGTGCAATGCATATATGATTTTAATATGTATTATTTTTCTGAAGTGCAAATTCCAAATATATACAAGATATGGCCTTGCAGGAAACTATTACTTTTAAAATAGATGTACAAAGTGGCAATATAGCATTCTATAAAATGTATTCTAAGGAACCATCTGGCAATGACAGAAAGAAGGGTGAGATGACTTATTGGGCTTCACCCTATCAAATGTCTATAGTTTAATTACATAGCATATATAATATCTATGTTAAAATGTTGGGTCTGATTCTGTAAGCCCACTGCACACAGAATTCTAGGTGAAATCAGTGGGAGTTCTGTGCATAGAGGCTCCTTGTCTGTACTATATAAAAGAAACATTAGATTCACAGGCCGTAGGACTTCTCTGAATTAATTCTTTTTTATTTAGAGCATATCTTTTAAAAAAAAACATTCAATCTTGATTTTAAAGTTTCCAGTGATGGAGAATCCACCACAATCCTTGGTAAATTGTTCCAATTGTTAATTACCCTCACTGTTAAAATTTGTGCTGATTTTCAGAAAGGAACATATGTTGCTAAAGTGTAGTTACAGTAGTGCTCAGCTCATTACAAGCCTCAATCTGTTCCTCTATACAATGCATTGCCTGGTGAATGGGTGTTAACCAATAAGTTTTCTGGAAACTATCTGTGGAAGCAATTGCTTTAAAGAACATTTTTAACCAAGATTTTATTAAGGATAATGTATAGGTGCTGAGAAATCTGCAATATGCAAGCTGTCTCATTTTGTAAGGGAACAATCATTGAATACAAATCTTGGTGTTGTTTTTTTTTTTTTTAAGGACACATGTAATGGAATGATTTTTCTGAACTACTTTTGTCACTGCAAATGTTTACATTCCAAACAGAGGGCCAAATCCCTTTGGAGTTAATGAGAGTTTTGTCACTGACTTCATTGGGAAATGTGAGCAGGAGCAGGCCAAGTATCTACTAGTGTCAGCTGGAAAACTCTGTTGGATTCAGCAGCTGCATCCAATCTTTTCCTCTGATACCCAGCATCGCCTACCTTCCTAGCAACAAACCTTTTCCTTTAATATAAAATTAAAATATTAAAAATATTGATAAAATGTGTATGCAGCAGTATCCCAAGAGGTCTTCTAAATTTGCAAAATAAATTATCACTTAAAACTTCAGCACCACAGGCAAGTGCTTTTACATTATATTTGGTTTTGTATCTTGCATGTTTAATCTGAAAAATAATTACTTTTTTTTGTAACTGGGAAATGATGAATAATTAGCTAAGACCTATTCTTACTCAGGCTTTATTCATGAATTGAGCTGTTCACATTCAGAATAAATTAGACATAGCATTGATTGTAAGGGGTCAGGGTTGGAGCTGGGGGGAGAGGAACTTGAGGCAATGATTGTAGATGGCACATTCAGTGAATCTAGAGGTTAAGGGGGAGAAAAGAGATGGGCTGTTCGTTGGAGAGGGAGGTGCTTTTGCTTAGGATCGGGGAGACCATAACACACTTGTGTTCTGAGGGAAAGGAACCTAATGAAAGTGAGAGGTTAAGGAGAAAGAGGTGGTATGGAGAGTGGGCAAAAGGAATATCAGGAGGCAGGAGGAGATGGGTTGACTGGGGCAGGTGAAGGGTTAGAGGAGGAAAGGAGGCAAGAAACCTCAGTATCACTGATAAGGAAGTAGGATAAAATGCATGCAGTTTTACTTGGAAGAAGAGAACTTATTTTTTTCCCTTCACATCAGGTAGGTGTTATCTGGAAGGCAATTTTTAATAGATTTCCACTCTCGTAACGGTATATTGTAGTCACAATTTTATTTTTGGTCTTATGTTTGACAGTTTTAGCCCACCTCTGCAATCTAGTTTCAAATGATCTTTTGCAAATGAATTTCTTTTGAGATAATGCACAGACTCATGTTGTTCTGCTTTTGTCTAAAATGAATTAATTTGTGAATGCGTAGGACTGCTGCCCTAAACTCTGTCATGGATTGCAGACATGGGTGCTTCTCATCAGAAGTATAATTATATATTTAGCTCATAGTTGTAGTTATTATAGTAAGAATTGGTCAATCCTCACAACAACCCTGTTAGGTAGGCAGGGGATGTCTTATCCCCACTTTATAGATTGGGAAACTGAAGTAAGTGAAATGACTTTTCCCCAAGAGCTCAGGCAGGTTTCCAATCTTGTATTTAATCCCTTAGACTATAACTGTCTCTCTCCTTTCTCTTTGAGAATTTTTCACTCTCTAGTAGTAGTAGTAGTAGTAGTAACAACAAAAGAAATGTCTGGAAATAAAAGTGAAGTAATGTCAGCATTTTGAATTCAAGTCTTTAGGAGGTGCTGTTTTGGAGGAAATGGAGCACTGCTTTTCTGGCCTCTGATCTTGTACATACGTAGACCAACGTCAGATATAAACGGTCAGAATTAAGTATCTGGAAACTGAAGTAGCTGTAATATCACATGCAATAAACATGTACTTATGAACACTGTATGAAAAACTTTTTATCTTTATTCTTTTGCACTGATCAGTCTTCATTTCAGCTAACATGTCCTGACATTTCAGTTAGAAGTAGCAGCTCCAATTCCTATGACAACTCCCAAATTTAGACACCCACAGTAGGTGACTCAGGTTTTCTTTCTATACTCATTCTCCTTTATAGAAGGCAGACTATAGTGTTTTCAGTGGCTGCTGGAAGTCATAGATGATCTGGAAAGATTAATTTATTGTAATTCCAGGAATACCACTCCATAATTGATTACTTCCTCCCTGCTCAACAATGTAGAGAGAAAAATTGTGAAGGTCAAGGCAGTAAAGATTCTCCTTCATATCAGAAGCAGCTCTACATATAACTCCTATGTAAACAAATAAGAAGACAACTGGAGTTCTTTGCTGAGCCAGGAGGTCGAAAAAGTCTCATTGCTGTTAGAGATCAAAAGGAGTCATTCAAAGTGGGATCTATTGTCAGTGAACTGAATTCCTAGAAAGACTGGCTCGGTAGGAAGTCTGTCACTGACAAATTGGAGCTGGATCAGCAGATGTTCAATAGCATATTATTCAGATGAGCACTTTCTCAAGTTAGACTCCTTTGTCTCGAGCCATAACATGCAACTTCTGTTCTGCTCGAAAGTCTGGTTACGATGCCCCTCTCAGCCTCTTGTCAAAATCCTTGGTGCGTGTCAGGACCCCGGAGCTTATTCTCCCCCTAGATCTCCTCATTGTCCTTGGCCAATTCCCTTCCTCTCAAGGGAGTGACTGAAGAGCTCCTCACTGCAGCCTCTTCCTGCTCTTACTGCCTGGCTTTATACTCCTATCCCAGCTCTTCCCCCCCCCCACTGGGTTTCATCTGCAATCAGTACTTATCAAGCTTTGGTTTCCCTCCAGGTGCAGCATATAAAATGAACTGGCCCCTTCTGGCCAACATTAACCCACTCCAGACTTGTGTGGAGTGGACACCCCACCACACCTTTTCTGTCAAGAGTTGCTAGAAAGATACTCCTTACTCCATGCTGGCCCAGGAGACCTTGATTCTACTGACCAATGGAAGTCACTTTCTGCAGGGTTGGAAGACTTCCATTGACACCATTCTTCCAGTACCATTCCTGTGTCCCTCAATGTCAGTAGATTTAAATTGGTAGCATGGAGGCGAAGGCCAGGTCTACACTACAGACCTGTATTAGTATAAATATGTTGCTTAAGTCAGAAATGCACACCTCTGAGTGACATTATACTGACCTAGTCCCCCCATGTAGACAGCGCTATGTCAGCGGGAGAGCTTCTACTGCCGACATAGTTACCACCTCTTGGGGAGGTGGATTCACTGCGCAGAGGAGAGAAGCTCTCCCGTAGGCTTGGGAGCATCTTCACTAAAGCGCTACAGTGGCGCAGCTGCACCAGTGTAGCTGCGCTGCTACAGAGCTGTTCATGAAGACGAGCCCTATAAGATTGAAATTTAGTGAGTGTGTTTATGTTCTTTAGAAATCCAGGAAATTCTATACTATAGCCAGCTTGTAAGGGGATTTGTAAAGTCCTCTTTGTTTGTTTGTTTGTTTGTTTAACTTTGACATGGTTAAAGGTAATATAAAATAAAGTAGACTTAGTAGAAACAGTAGCTAAGATTTTCAAAAGTGACTAGTGATTTTGAGTGTCCAATTTGAGACACCTGACAAAGGGCCTGTGTTCCAGAAAGTGTTGTGCACCTGCCCTTAGAAAATCAGGCCTTTTCAAGGGTCTCAAGTTGGGCAGCCAAAATCACTGTTCACTTATGAAAATATTCACCTGTAACTATTTCTCTGAAGTCATCTTGGTGACTTAAATCTACATATTCATTTTCTTTTCTTGTCATATCTCTATGTTAAGTGTATTTTGACCTTTCTTTCCACATAATTTCTTTCACACAGGAAGAATACATCTCCCATTTACACAACAGGTATATAATGTTTGGGAGAGCTGCTGTCTCTGCAGGGGACTTGCCCTGCTTAAGGTGATTTGCTCCTGATTGTATACACTAAATAAGCCTGAAAATCTGCTCCCTGGCACCTTTAGCTTCTACTTCTGTAATTACAGCAACACTTGGGTCTAGTCACAGGCCTGACTCATCTTCTGCCATTAAAAAATAAAGTTTTCTATACAGTATGTGCTGCTGTGCTGACAAAATGCAGTTTTGTGGAACTTTTAAAATTAAAAATGTAATCCTTATAGCCTTCACAGCTGTAACGTTTAACAACTTTCCATATAGCATGCGTAGGGCCCTATCAAATTCAGGACCATGAAAAACGCATCACGGACCATGAAATCTGGTCTCTCCCGGGAAATCTCATCTCTTGTGTGCTTTTACCCTATACTATACAGATTTCACAGGGGAGACCAGAGTTTCTCAAATTGGGGGTCCTGACCCAAAAGGGAGTTGCAGGGGGGGAAGTGGTCATAAGATTATTGTAGGGAATCGCAGTATTGCCACCCTCCCTTCTGCGCTGCCTTAAGAGCTGCATGGCTGGAGAGTGGCAACTGTTGGCCAGGTGCCCAGCTCTAAAGAAAGCACCCCCCCTAGCAGCAGGGCAGAAGTAAGGGTGGCAATACCATACCATGCCACCCTTATTTCTCCTTTACTGCCTTCAGAGCAGGGCGGCCAGAGAGTGGAGGCTGCTGACTGAGGGCCCTGCTCTGCAGGCAGCAGCACAGAAGTAAGGGTGGCGATATACCATGCCATCGTTACTTCTGCACTGCTGCTAGCGACGGCTCTGCTTTCAGAGATGGACTCCCAGCCAGCCACCGCTGGTTTCCAGTTGCCCAGCTCTGAAGGCAGCATTGCTGCCCGCAACAGCACAGAAGTAAGGGTAGCAGTACTGCAACTTCCTCTACAATAACCTTGCAACTCCCCTCAACTCCTTTTTGGGTCAGGACCCCTACAATTACAACACCATTAAATTTCAGATTTAAGTAGCTGAAATCATGAAATTTATTATTTTTAAAATCCTGTGACTGTGAAATTGATCAAAATGGACTGTGAATTTGGTAGGGCCCTAAGAGTGCGTAACACTAGTGACGGGCAGATTATAACACTGCAGATTTTTCTTTTCCACTCTATACTATCCAGTGTTCAGACGGAATTTACAAAAATAATCTCCCTACCAAAAATACTCTCCTTCCCTACTCTGCTACTAGACTATGGCAGCCATTCCTAGCATATCAAGGGTTTCACATGTTAATCCGTATTTGAATTCCTGACATGCACTAACACAGAATGAGAGTGGCCTACTCTCTCAGTACAGTGAACTGTGCGCACTCATCCCCTTATCCTATAAGACTTCTTGTGATCTTCCGGTTTTTATAATGGTGGTTTTCTTTGCAATAAACCGCAGGTTTTAAGTCAGTAATATAGGGGACGTTCTGTATGATTACCCTACAGAGAATACAGTTCACTTTGAAATGTATAATTAGTTTAGATCACAGAAAAATTTGTGTTGTGATACAGGCAGATTGAATGCTGTGAAACTGCAGATGAATTCTACAGTACCATGGGCAAACTAACCCAGGAGATGCTGGAAGACAATCTAATTGACAGCAATGAACTCATGCAGGTTAGTAAGCAGCGCTTAATGATGTAATTCTTGTTTGTGTATTTGTATATTGTAAACAGTCTTCAGCTTCCTGTGTCTAAAGGATGAGATTTTTGTTAAAATGTTGTTTCAAGAAGAAAAATTAAGATAACACCCTACTGTCAAACTAACCTATTAGTGGAGCAGATACATAAATATTATCAGCGGTCAAAGCTAAAATACCCTTCAATTATAAGTTAGATGTAGAAAACAACTAGACCGCATTTGACAAGGAGGTGCCAGTCAATTGCTTATATTTGTGCATTACACTCAGTGGGATTATCTAAATTGTGAGCTATATAATGCTCTATATTTTATTTCTAATTTTTCTCTCTTACATTATATTCATTACAATGTAATCTTTGCATTCAGTAGACTTTGTGGGTGGCTGACTAGCTCATCAACTTAAAAAAAATCCCTTTGTTTAAAAAAAATAAAAATAAAACCCATTGAACTGTTAGTTGTGAATTATAAACAAAATGTAGATGATTGCTCTAATTACCTTCTTAAACCCAAGTCATTGAATAATAAACAGAAACCTAAGTGTGTTTTTTAAAAAAAGGCCTTCAGTACTGCAGATGCAGTTTTATGCTTGCAGTTCAAGTACTAAATTGCAGACACATTTTTTTTTTCTTACCCCTGAAGTTGCACCCAGTTAGAAGCCTAAGTAAATGTGTGTGCGCATAAACTTGGGAGCTAGGGGCTTGATCCTACACTCATTTAACTTAGTGGCAAAGCTCCCATTGACTTTAATGATAGTGGATCAGGGCCTCAGTGACTAAATAGGTGCAGTTATGGGACTGAATAATTCAGCTGTAGTATTGGAGGCTGTGTTGAGGCTTAACTAAAAAGTTCTGGTTCTAAATATCTTAAATTAGATTTTCTCAAAATAAGAAGCCTATGGTAAGTTTGTCACTCTCTAACCAGTGCTTTCATTCTGAGAGTTCTTCTTGACTATACAGTAGAATCATCTTTCAAACTCCAATTTACTGCTGAAGCAGAGAATCACTGTAACAATATGTAATCTTGGACAATTTGCCTTCCTTTTTTCCTTGTTGAAAGTGTTAGGGATGGAGGAGGTGAATAATTTGGCTTTAGTTTCCTTTAAAAAAAAAAAAAAAAGAGAGAGATAATTTACTATCTGAATTGCCCACATACATTTCTAAACAGATTTCATAATTTCTCTCAACATAAGTCAAATACTGAAGAGGAAATGATGAATGCCAGTTCAAGCTATTGCCTTCTCTGTATTCAATATGTCTCAATTCTGGGCTTGATGAGCAATAAAAAATCGAGATGTGGCATGTGTCACAAAAATAACGGTGGTGGACCTGAAGTGGGTAAAGTGACTCTCAGTGACAGATTTTTCTTTTCCTTTCTGTTTGTGCATAATAGAAGACAAACCACAGGTAACTGTAGGCTTAAGGGAAAGGAAGGGATGGAAGAGTCTTTTAACTGTTGTAATTATTAATGGTACTCTCCCTTTATATTTAACTTACTTAATAATTTCTTCTGATCTCAGCAAACGTCGTAAATAGTGTGAAGTGTATACTTGTTCTGTAGCAATGATAACCATTAGGAGAGGCTAATGTTGTAGCATCTCCCTACAAGGCTCTGATACTTTTCCCTTCAAAAGTGTAAATAGTATGTTTAATTTTCCCATAACCTCTCTATTAAAGAAAGCATACCTGGTCTTATGTCTTAATGCACTTCTTGAACTAATTTTTCTCTAAACAGAAGAAGAAATGGAAAACAATCATAAACCAGTGCACTGGCACCAGTATGTTGCATACCATTGGCATGGGTGCCAAATCATCAGCGTTGAGCCCTTTCAATGGCAGTGGTGAGGAGGAGCAGTGCTGGCTGTCTCACTGCCTGCTCAGGTTTGGCCCCATGGCCCCTCCATCATGACTGGGGGACCATGGGAACAAAATAGAGTGAGTGGTGGTGTGACCTGGTACAGGGGGTTGCAGCATCACTCAATTTTGGTCCCAGGGCCCCTCCATCAGGATGGGGTTGGGGTTTACAGTGCCAAAACTGAGTGGCATTGCAATTTGCTCAGTGCTACTCAGGTTTGGACGGAGGGCTGCAGGGCCAAACTGTTGCTGCTAGCAGGCTGGCTCACAGAACAACTGAAACAGTTGCTGGTAAAAAGCACTTTATTTCCCTTCCCACAGCCATATATATACAGCACTTGTTTATTCCTTTTCTGTTGTTTATCACCCAATGTTCTCGTCGTTCTTATCTTTGGGTTCCATTATCTTGTGGTGGTGAAGACTCTCAGGTGCTGCTTATATCATTAGTCCTCAGTTCAGCCAAAGTTTAGTCCTCAGTTCACCCAAAGTTTTCTGGCCTTGTCCTTCAACTTGTTACCCGCAGCCCTGCCTCTTGTTCTGTTCTTTTCCATTACTTGGTACACATTTCTAAAACATCTGATACTCAGCATTTCCCACACCAAACCTGAGTGGGCAGTGAAGTGGCCAGCACTGCCCTTCCTTGCCATTGCTATGGGGCCAGTTCCCTCAGCAGGGCTCCCCTCTCCCTCTGGGGCCTGCCCAACTTGACTCCTCTTCCAGGAGCCAGTGTCCCCTCTGCTCTGCCCACAGAACTCTACAGCTTCAAGAGGGATGGTATATGCCCACAAGGGGCAGCCTGCCAGGAGAGAGGTGGTGGGAGTCCTGGGCCATTCTCTATGAAAAATGTTTGCAGGCATTTCTGAACCAGTGTATTGAAAAGACCAAGATTGTTAACTAGAATTGGTGTTGCAGATTGTTTTCAGCATCTTCAGAGGAGTCAGCCAGAAGTGTGTTTTGGAGTGATGCTCCTACATACTTGAAAGATGTTTTACCAAATTACAAATATAGCGAACACTTCTCTAACAAATGTTGAGGGTTTTGTTTGTTTGTTTTTTAATGGGGGAGAAGGGAAAGGTTGGGCTATAGTATGGTAATCCGTTTGGTTTTCCCAATCATTTAAATAAGGACAGTTAGTCTCTGCACCTACTATTCCAGTGGCTCTCAACCTTTCCAGACTACTGTACCCCTTTCAGGAGTCTGATTTGTCTTGTGTACCCCCCAAGTTTCACCTCACTTAAAAACAACTTTCTTACAAAATCGGACATAAAAATACAAAAGTGTCAGAGCACACTATTACTGAAAAATTGCTGATTTTCTCATTTTTACCATAGAATTATAAAATAAATGAATAGGAGTATAAATATTGTACTTACATTTCAGTGATCAGTATATAGAGCACTATAAACAAGTAATTGTATGAAATTTTAGTTTGTACTGGTTTCACTAGTGCTTTTTATGTAGCCTGTTGTAAAACTAGGCAAATATCTAGATGAGTTGATGTAACCCCTGGAAGACGTCTGCGTAGCCTGGTTGAGAATCACTGCACTCTTCCGCCTATTCTCATATGTACATATTCTGTGTACACCCAGCCACTCCTTCAAAAAAAAAACCTATTTCTCTTGCATGGAGAATATGCATAAACAAAGGGCTCAGCTCATAAGCAAGCTTTTGGAAATTTGACTCTTCAGTGGTGAGGGTTTTTTCTGGTGGTGGTGGAGGAGCTAGACTGGAGGAGCAAACAGGTGCCAAAGTAAACCCATTTTTCAGATTAACCAATTTAGGAAAGTGAGCATCAGCTCCACAAGTTTTAAATAATAGACAAAAATAGCATTTCTAGGACTAGAAGCTAAACAAATACAATATTATTGGTCTGTTAATAAACACCTTAGTTCTGAGGTTGGGCACAAGGCTGCATGCCAAGTATCTGCAACAATTTGTGTTGGCCTGCCAAGTTATCTTAATGACTTTATAACAACGCTTGTTTCTTGAAAGTAGTGAAATTCATACAAAAGTCTGGGGTATGTTTTAAACATTTTATTCTGGAAGGAAATGGGGAGATAATAGAAAAAGGGGAGGGGGATTGGCGAGCGTGTATCATGGGGCATAAATTTAAAGCTTTGGAAACTAGGAGCAAATGGAGGAGTTGAGCAGAACTGTTTCACATAAAGGGTAACAAGCATATGGAACATGTTGTCTGGAAAGGCTACTGATATAAAGAATAGAGATGAATTCCAGACAAATCTAGAGTTCTTTCTCCATGGGGAGGGGATTGAGGGATATAGTAAAAAGCAGGAAGGTGTGATGGTGATCAAACAAAAATGGGTAGGTATGTTGGGCTGGAGATGGTTTCTCCCCTCACCTCCAAACCACAACATTTCTTAGACTATGTCTATGCTACTGTGGTAAGTCGACCTAAGTTACGCAACTCCAGCTACATGAATAACATAGCTGGAGTTAACGTAGCTTAGGTCGACTTACTGCAGTGTCTACACCATGCTAGGTGAACGGGAGACACTCTCCCATCAACTTACCTTACTCTTCTCATTCCTGGTGGAGTATCGGGGTTGCCTGGAGAGTGCTCTGTCGTCAATTTAGCAGGTCTTCACTAGACCTGCTAAATCGACCTGTGGTGCATCAATCGCCAGAGCATCAATCCACTGGTGATGTAGACATAGTCTTAGTCTGGTAGATTTGAGCAGTATCACTGTTTGGGGCCCAGAGAACATTTCTCTTTCACAATTGCAGGAAGGTTCTGTAGTTTCATCTAATGGGAAAGCTTCATTTCATGCTGTGGGATTTTGGGGGCATTTGTCTGACCTGAGATATGTGCACATACCTCAAGGTATACAAGTTGCTTAATTCCAAAACCTAGTCTACTGCACCATTTGTCCTCTTTTTCTAATCCAGCTATGAATGTTCCAACTCCTGCTTCTAATTGCTTGCATCACCGCATCTGGACAAACATATTTTTCCTCCTCTGTCAGGAAGGACTTGGCATTGAATCAATTTTTGTGACATTCTTTATGCATTAAGCACAGAGTCATGAACAGATTGTTTAGAAATCATTCAGATTTTACTTTTATCTTAATTGAGACCATTTTGCCTTCAGATCAAAATGTCATTGACTATAGCACAGGAAAAACATACAAACCAAGAGTTCCTCTGAGAGCTAATGAGAAATTTCAAAATTCCTGGCTTTGAGAAGCCACTTATTTTCAAAATGGGTAAAAGTCATACTTTAAAAAATGCTCTGAAACAATGTTTCATTTACAGTGTTTTACTCTTAATACTAGTGACAAGGTTCCTTCCCCACTCTGAACTCTAGGGTACAGATGTGGGGACCTGCATGAAAACCCCCTAAGCTTATTTTTACCAGCTTAGGTTAAAACTTCCCCAAGGTACAAACTGTTTTACCTTTTTCCCTTGGACTTTACTGCTGCCACCACCAAGCATCTAACAAATATATAACAGGAAAAGAGCCCACCTGGAAACGTCTTTCCACCCAAAATTCTCCCCAAACCGTACACCCCCTTTCCTGGGGAAGGCTTGATAAAAATCCTCACCAATTTGCATAGGTGAACACAGACCCAAACCCATGGATCTTAAGAACAATGCAAAAGCAATCAGGTTTTTAAAAGAAGAATTTTAATTGAAGAAAAAGTAAAAAGAATCACCTCTGTAAAATCAGGATGGTAAATACCTTACAGAGTAATCAGATTCAAAACAGAGAGAATCCCTTTAGGCAAAACCTTAAGTTACAAAAAGACACAAAAACAGGAATATACATTCCATTCAGCACAGCTTATTTTCTCAGCCATTTAAACAAAACAGAATCTAATGCATATCTAGCTAAATTACTTACTAAGTTCTAAGACTCCATTCCTTTTCTGTTCCTGGCAAAAACAACACACAGACAGAGAGAACCTTTGTTTCTCCCCCCCCATCCAGCTTTGAAAGTATCTTGTCTCCTTATTGGTCATTTTGGTCAGGTGCCAGCGAGGTCATCCTAGCTTCTTAACCCTTTACAGGTGAAAGGGTTTTTCCTCTGGCCAGGAGGAATTTTAAAGTGTCTACCCTTCCCTTTATTTTTATGACAACCAGTTTCAAAGGGAGTGCGGAAGTCCTGAATAATTGTACACATGAAAACAGAGAAATGTTATCCACTGCTGAATTAGGTAGTTACAAGCTGAGAAATATCATTTCAAAGGATGATGTACTGAAGCTGTGACTGAATGCACCCCTGTATTCACACTCTACACACTACTGTAATAACCTTTGTGCAAAATATGCCTTGTGAGGTATCATTTGAAAACTAATAACTCACTGGTCAATAATATCATGGTGGAATGTATGTAGTAACATTACATGTAAAGTTATGAATTCTCCTGTTTGATGTTGGTGGCACATGTTCAAACCCAGGCAGCCCTGACTAGGCAGACATTGTTAACAGGTCTATCGTAAACAAAGGAATGTATGTTTACCTCAGTTTACATGTAAATAGGAAACAGGGTCCTCAGGACAGCAAGGGGATGTAAACCAGTTTCTCAAAAAGACAAACGACAAGCTAAAACCTCTAGCCAGGTATCATCAAAGTTGATTGGCAATACCCTGGAATGTGATAAACACTTTCTAGTAGCTAAACTTAATAGGCTAGACTTGGTTCAAGGTAAAATTCTCACCACATATTCCCAGCAACACTGCTGACCAAATTATCAGATTACGACCACCTCCCCCACCCCCGAAGTCAAAGGGCTGGTTCCTTTGCTCTCTTTGGTGAAAGAGAGTGTGAGGGGGAGATAGAGAGACCCTGGGGTGTTTTTGCCCTCTACTTTTATAGTCCAGTCACCCTTTGAAATGCATTTTCCTGAGAGTTATACCTAGATCAGTAGTTTTCAACCTGTGGTCCGCAGACCCCTACGGGGGTCCGTGGACTATGTGTGAGAGGTCTGTAAAAGGTTGTCATTGCCATAGAACAATAGTTTTCACTCTGGAGTCCACAGACTATATCTAAGATTTACAAATGGGTCCGCATCCCCATTTTAATTTTTTTAGGGGTCCGCAAATGAATGAAAATTGAAAACCACTGCCCTAGATAAAGTTCCTTCCTGCTGTGAGAATGGAGACATGGAGTCTCGTAGTGAAAGAGGTTCCATGTGGTTGCTTGCTAAAATGCAGATTTATTTGTTCCTGCCCCCCTTCGTTGCCAAAGAATGGCCACTTGACAGGTGATTGCCCATCAGCTTTGATGACACCTGACTAGAGGTGTCAGCTTGTCCTCTGTCTTTGAGACCATGATACACCCACTCCCCAGACTTGTCTGGTAAACACATTGACTCATAATTTCAACTTATGTTCATAACTCTTAACAGGCATTTTGTAAATACATTTCACCATGAGATTGTTGACCATCGAGTTTAGTTTTCAAATTATATCCCGTGAGGCATATTTTGTACAAAGATTGTTACAATAGTGTGTATGGTGTGAATACAGGGGTGCACTCAATCACATCGTTTTATCTTTATTTCTCTTGTAAACATTTCTGAGTTCAATGTCTTATACTTGTACTCACTTAATCTATCTCTTTGTAATTAAATAAACCTTTTATTTTTCAAGCTAAACTAATCCAATGTTCGCAAAAAGAAAAGGAGTACTTGTGGCACCTTAGAGACTAACAAATTTATTTGAGCATAAGCTTTCATGAGCTACAGCAGACTAACACGGCTGCTACTCTGAAACTAATCCAATGTTGTATTTAAACCAAGCTGTTTGGTAACGCCATTCAAAGTAGCTGGCGGTTGGATATTGACAGGGGCAATGAACCTCTAATATCTGGACTGTCCAGAAGGGGGCTGGAGAGTGCAGAACACATGTTTTGGGAGAAATTTGGAACTGGGACTGTGTTGGGGTCACCCTGCAGGTAGTAACCAAGGCTGGTGGAAGACAGAGTGTGGCTGGTGTGTTCCTGACGGGCTGCTGGGGTCATTGTTGCTGGGACAGGACTGCAGCTATGCACAGACTCTCAGGGTGTGACCTGCATGTTGTTCAGCTCTTTGTGAACGGCCCAGGAGGGGAACTACAACAGCAGAGCATTGTGACATGCCCAAGGTTGTAGGGCACATGGTGACACAACCTCTCAGTGGTCTGGACTGCACCCCAGAATGTGTCAGATGCTACCACACAACGTGTCTGCCACAAATTCCATTTTTCAGAAAATGATTAAAAGTGAAAGAATTTTAAAATTCAGTGCACTTGTCATTATGTTTTGTTTACTTGCATTTATCTCCACTTGGGCAACAAAATCAATAAAATCCATTTTACTTTTAAAAATAAAAGGAATACTTGTGGCACCTTAGAGACTAACCAATTTATTAGAGCATAAGCTTTCATGAGCTACAGCTCACTTCATCGGATGCATTCAGTGGAAAATACAGTGGGAAGATTTATATACACACACAGAGAACATGAAACAATGGGTTTTATCATACACATCTAAGGTGCCACAAGTACTCCTTTTCTTTTTGCGAATAAAGACTAACACAGCTGCTACTCTGAAACCTCTCATTTCACTTTTACTTATAGTCACCTTTATTTCAAATTTTAAGGGCTACACTGTTTGGATATCAGACACTTAAGGGGTTATTGGTTTTACTAAAAACAAGTGTTTACTGGATTTTTTTTTTAATTGCAGAAACATTTTTATTGCTCTGATAATGGACAGAATAATACTAGCTTGCCAAATAACCTTTATTTCATATTTTATATTAAAGAGCAATACCATTCTCTTGTATCTGCTGTGCATGCCAAACTTACTTGCAGATCCAACATTACTATTAATAAGGCCTTGAGTAGAGGATGTTCAGCAACTTACAGGAATTTCTCAATATCGTGCAGGATCAGGCACTTAGGGCCTGTTCCAAAACTCTTTGAAGTCAATGGAAAAATGTCCACTGACTTTAATGGGCTTTGGATCAGGTCCTTAGTTACCGTCAAAGATAACTAAATAGCTACCAATTTGTCATCAGTCCACATTGCAACCATATTTTTTTATCACCCTTGAGAAGCAGATACCTTTCAAAGTACTAGTGTGACTCCTTGCCTGTTTTAAAAATCTATACTCTTTCGGCTCCTCTCTGGTCACTATGTAGTAGAACTCTACCAAGCTTCATTTAATGTTAATGTTGAGAAGTTTTATGCTATAATATGCTAGAAGGTCAGAGTTTGTCTGGACTCTGATAAAACTTGTGTTGCCAAAGAACTTCCTGTTTGGCTATGGTTTTCATGGCTGAGGAAGTGTTGGGATTTCCTTTTCTGAGACTCGTGGGGGCAGATCCTCTGCTGGTGTAAACTGTCATAACTCCATTTATGTCAATGGGCCTGAGACAGTTTACACCAGCTGAGGATAGGGTTGCCAGTTTTGGCTGGACGTATTCGTGGAGATTTCCTCACATGACATAATATTTACTTAAACATTAATCTTTAATTCCCAGAGACTCTAGGGACAATCCTGGAGGGTTGGCAACCTTAGCTACCCCATGGTATTTCTATGGGGTCAGCCCTTGTTTGTCACTTGAGCAGAGCAGTACAGGAAGAGCAGGAAAAACCTGATATGCGCTTCCATCAGCAGTAGTTGTAGTTGGAATCCATTCTTCTTCTTAGAATATGCTCTACATGCCTCAGGTGGCACATGACCAGGATTCATCCACCACTGGTTAGATCATTAGCTTCCCCGGCCCGAGCCAGGTACTGATGGGGAGCATGACATGCATGCCGATCCATGCCCTCTTTAGAATCCATTAATAATAAATAGGGGTAAAATCTTAGTCCCATTGAAATCAATGGCACAAACTCGTATCGACTTGAGTGGAGGCAGAATTTCAACCCATAGGGATTGAGAAACTGTAATTAACTAGGCAGGTGGAGAAAACACAAATTAAAGAGGAGCACTGAAAACTAATTAACTATTCCAGTGTCTTTCTCAGCCTCAATATAGATATGAATCGATGCTTTTACAAGTGGAATTGCTGTTGTGGGTGACTTTCCCTAAGTTTTTGGTTTTCTAGTCTTTTTCTATTTGCCATTGGTTAAATGCATTATCAATGTTCCATTGTATTTATTCTCCACTGCCTGTGCAAATAACATCTGTATTCTGCTATAATTATTATTTGTATTACAAAACACCTAGAGCAGGGGTGGGCAAACTACGGCCCGTGGACCCAGATATGGCCCGCAAGTCATTTAAGCGGCCTGTGAACCACATCACATGGCTCGGCTCCCGGCCGGGGCGCTGGGTCGGGGGCCGGACCACCCGGCTCGGCCCTGCTCTGGCCGAGGGGCTGGGTCGGGGGCCGCAAAATGCGACTCTCCGAAGACATGGCATGGCCCCACTCCTGCTCCTACATGCTGCAATGGGAGCTGAAGGGGCGGTGCTGCGGATGAGGCACCGTGCAGAACTGCCTGGCTGCACCTCCATGTAGGAGCTGGAGAAGGGACATGCCACTGCTTCCGGGAGCCACTTGAGGGGAAGCGCCACTCGGAGCCTGCCACCCCTCAGCCTGTCCCCATGCCCTGACTCCCTTCCCCAGCCATGATCTCCTCCCACTCTCCAATATCCTCGATCTCAGCCCATCACCCTCCTGCACACCCCAAACCTCTGATCCCCAACCCCACCCCAGAACCTGCACCCCCTCCCACACCCCAACCCCAATTTGTGAGTATTCATGGCCCGCCATACAAATTCGTATTGTCCGATGTGGCCCTTGGGCCAAAATTTGCCCCACCCCTGACCTAGAGGCTCTTGCTAATGTGTGTGACCTGCCATATGTTTTGTTTGCTTTTTGTTTTAATGACAATTTTTTTTAGTAATTTCTAATGTAAATCAGTGTTTGAGGTTTTTGGAAGTTGCTGTAGTTGAAAGGGTCTGACCTTCTTGTATTAGGGCAAGTGAACAATTGTGTCAGAAACAACATTTTCATAAAGTGTCTCTTTCAAAATATCCTATATACCCAGGAGGTATTTCTTTGTGACACACAAACCCATTGTACAGGCATATGCTTATACACTAGCTCTCATGTTACCAGTTATGTATGTTTCTCTTTGGACTATGTATGTATTTTTCTAGTAAGACATGCTTTGTTTTTCCTAGAGGAAGTGTTGATTACATCATAAAATCAGACCTTTCATGTTTCCTTTTCTACATGTGAATGTGCAATGTTTAATCCTACAAGCCTATGAAATCTGTACAGTGCTGCAGTTTTAGTGGGACCATTGTTACAGCATCATTTAAAAGGTGTTTTTTTTTCCTAGACTGTTTATTCCATGGCTCAGTTTCCTTTTCACAACTGGCAGAATTAAGGGAGAAATATACATACAACATTACTCCATTCCCTGCAGCAGTAAAATCAACTTCAGTTTCAGGGTAAGTCTGTAATACATCCAGAAAAATCTTTTATTCCCTGTAGTCTAATAGAGCCACTATTAGTCTGTACAGCAGAGAGGCTAATACAGTTGCTTTTTCCATTGCACATCTAAAATAGATGAAGGCATTTAGTATTGATCAGTTCACTGATATATCTAGATCAGCTTTCTTTCCATTTGTTTTCATTTGGCAGAAGGCTCGGCAGAACCAGAGATAGTGATGAGGAGAATGACCTGGATGATGAAGATTCGGTTGCCAATGCAGTTGGCTGCCTTGGACCATTCAGTGGGCTCTTGGCACCAGAGCTACAGAAGTACCAAAAACAAATCAAAGGTAAATGCAACTTCAGTTAATTCTGAATTATCCAGTCATATTTGTGTGAGCTTGATTCACCTGCAGGTTAATTGAAATTATGAAAGTTGTAGTTTGAATTGTATGCAGAGACCATTACGGATCTTCTGTAACTTGCTGTACAATCTTTGGATAATCTGCCTACTAAATTGAACGTCTGTGTGTGTACAATATGTGATGGTGTGGAATAAAGATTTTAGCCATGATTATTACCCAAAAAAATCCCAACAATCCTAAAACTAAGCTGAATGGGGAGCAGTTAGGCGCTCAGCACTTTTGAGAATCCCAAAAATAATGAAATATGGCCTTAAGAGTCTAACTTTAAAAAAAAAAAAAAAAAACTGTTTTTTGTTACCATGTGTTTATATAGCATCAGAATCCACGAGTGAGTTATGCAGGTCATCCCCAACCCACCCTCGTAAAACCTTTATACCATTCCACACCATCATTTATTCTGTAAATAAAAAAGTTTATAGAAAACTATTTTGATACGTTTCAGAGTGTTATACAGAAATTCATTGATCCTATTTTCATATCCTTCAATCTTTCACTCAATACCATGAGTCGTACTGTGCAAGCCTCATAAGGAGAGCAAAATTCTAATACATTTTAGAAACCTAAAATTTTACCTAAAATAGCTTTCCTATATGTGATATAATGGCTTTAGAGTCTGATTTTTGTGATCCCCACTGGAGGATTCTCTCTGAACATTTTCTCTCAAAGATATAACTTTCTCAGGTTTTATGTCATTTTCTTTCAATAGTTCTTGAGATGCACAGGAGTGGTTACAAGAAAAACCTTCTTGGTTTCCCTGATTGGCAGCCAATAACATTGTTAATTTTTATTATTGTTCAGGTAACACCAAAAATCTTTCTTGGATCTCCCAGGCCTTTGCCAACAAGTGGAATGGTTACAGTTATGCTGTCTGCCTCTTTACCAGAAACTACTTCTATTGGATTTAATTTCACCATTCCTTCTGCTTGTATTTGCCGAGATCTGTATGCTAGAATTCTCTGTTTGATGTTGTTTTGTTTTCTTTTCTTGGAGGACTGCAAGTCCCCAGCTGCCTCAGACTGACACTTACTCAGAATGTTAAACCATTCTTGCAAACTAGACCTAATCCAAACTAACATCCTATGAAATAAGTTATCCCTTTGACCCTGAATTGCCATTTTAGCAGTACATCAGAGACAGCTGGGAAAATAAGTTGCGCTGCTCCTGTTGCTCTGACACTCTTTGATCATACAAACTCCCTCACAGCCTGCCTCTTCCACTTCCCCCCACATCTGCTGATTCTGCTGCTCCCTCCCTCCTTGCTGGTCACTATCAGATAGTTAGTCTCATTTGACCAAATGACTAGTTTGACTGTAACAGAGTTACATATCAGTTCATGGAGTGGTGGCCTCAACTTCTAATCACTTTGTAATGAGAAGCTTTGTTTACTACTTGTCATGTGAAATGCCCACTTTAGTGACTGTGCTGTATGTTTTTTATGCAAACAAGAAATTCAGTTCATATGTTTAAGGTATATTGCAAGGTTTAATAAATTATACTTAAGTTAAATATTTAGACATTATAATAGCTGTTTTTATTACACAGTGTAGTTAAAATAACAGGAGTTGGGCATGTAATTTACTCGTGCATTTCCTTGGTTAATGATTAGGAGAGCACAGAAAATTCTGATGTATTCTTCCCCCTCACTTTTTCCTACTGTGTACAGATCAGAATGAAGAACAGAGTTTGGGCTCTAGTAACATTGCGGAACTAAGTCCAGGGGCAATAGACTCCTGTAGAAGTGAATACCATGCTGCTTTTAACAGTATGATGATGGAGCGTATGACCACTGACATTAATGCATTGAAAAGGCAGTATTCCCGAATAAAGAAGAAGCAGCAGCAGCAGGTTCACCAGGTGTATATCAGAGCAGGTAATATATCAGAACATGCTCTTCCCTTTTATTCTTTACAAGCCAACTTCACTATCTGAAAAGAGAGGCAAAAATGTTTTGTGTCTTTAAATTATTCATATGTAGAGATAGGACAAAAGAGAATGAATGAACTTGCAATACATTAGTGATATTGCAGAAGCAATTTCGTACAAACAAATTGTATATAAGATGATGTCTTTGTTTTTCTTTTATCAGGGTCTGAAGATGACGACCCTGGGATCTTGTTAGGTCCCAGGGACCAGCTGAATAATGGTATCTAAAGATGTCTTTGCTATCTGGATATATCACATTGGTTTCACTGATGAAAGTGTTAAAATCTGCAGCATCCTTGGACTTGACAATACTTACACATTGTTAAAGAAATTACAATAATATACTTCAAGAACCAAGTGGTAGATCCTCTGCTGGTGTAAATTGCCATAGCTCCATTTAAATCAGTTTATTGAAGTTAAGGGAACTGCGCCACCAAATAGTCAATTGTAGCTCCAAGATTGACAATTCAAATCCAGGATGGTAGTGAGTATGTGGGAAATGGGTTTGTTCCCCATCCATTTCCTCATGGAGAGAGATCCACATGATAAAAACTACTACCACAATTGGCACTGATTGGCAGCTTTGCGGGCAGCATCAGCAGACAGGCTGAGGATTTTAATAGGCATGGAGACTGAACTCCCATCTCACTGTTAGAGATAGTCCCTCCAAGTCACAGTTGAAACACGTTGATGGGCCCCTGTGGGAAAGTTTGTTCCACTAGTGCTATACCTATTCTGTACATGGAGGATTTTAGTCCCCAGAACAGTCAGTCCAGCAGGTTTCATGACTGTTAAATTCACATGAAAGGAAAAAAAGAGATTTATTTTTAAAATACTGGCGATGCATCTAGTGCAAACAGAAGTTTTGGCGAAACTGAAACAATGCAATAGTAAGATCCTCATTTCCAATGATTGCCAAACCCTTTCTGATTTTGCTAATCATGATTAATGGGCTAATATATAGTTTTAACACACTAATTCTGAGTCTATCACTCTGGTAAAATCAGAAGTTCTGATGGAAATTAGAAGCTAGTTTGTCCTGGTTCCAGTTCAGCATGGACAGATGTCTATTAAAAATAAATTGGTGCATTTTCCAGCCCTCTGCTCAAGGAGGGGCCTGTGTGACTGACCTAGTGTAGAGACTGAATTGCCTCTTTCTATTGAAGGAAGAATCTAAGAGATGGGGGACTCACTAAGGCCAAGGTTAATGTTAACCTTCGTATTGTAGCAGGTATATGTACTCTATAAGAGTAAAAAACCCTGTGCAGGGCTATGCTCGGCTCTAAACAAATACAAAGCAAAATCATATTGGCAATACTTTCCAAATTTTCACAGTGCCCCACCTCCTGTCATGCTCCCACCTGCAATTCCTAAAATGATAGAACCAGTTTCCAGATTTCTATAATTTTAGCAGTTGTTACTGATTTGGGAATTAACAGTAAGAAAGGAGGTGGGATGAGGGAAAGCTTTTACCATACTTTTCCTCTCTGTTTTTGACTTGAAGATACACTATGGTGTTAGAGGAATTCAGTTTCCACTAGGGTCTGTCCTACAAATCATCACAAGAAACAGCATCAAGACTGTTTGATTGGTGAGTGATCACTGATGTAATGATTTGTTTTTGTTGTTTAAGACTAATTTTTTTTAACCTTTTCTTTCAGACAAAGGGCCGGTTACCAGTCTTCTCCCCTCTCAGGTAAACCATTCTCCAGTGATAAACCACCTTCTTTTAGGAAAGAAGATGAGGGCGACTAATAGAGCTGCCAAGAATGCAGTCATTCATATCCCAAGTCACACAGGGGGCAAAACGTCACCAATTCCCCATGAAGATCTTAAAACAAAACTCAACTCTCCCTGGCGCACTCACATCCGAGTACATCGAAAGAATATAGCTAGAGCCAAATACCAGCTGGGCTACGGGGATACCATAGGACTCATAGAAGAGCAGCGGGAAGGCTGCAAACCAAATAGCTGCAGTGCAAAGGAGGACCCTCCAAGCAATTCTGATTTGGGGGAAAGAGAGGGAAGTGGCTTGGATAACAGGACTATTCGGAAAGTTGATGGACAGTCAACTGAGCCACTTTACAAGGAGACCAATGCAAATATGTCAGTTGTTCAGCTGAAATTAGAAGCACTAGAACTCACGCAAAATAACAAACCTGATGCTGAGCCAATGACCAATCCGTCCTGCCCAACACACTTATCAGAATCACCTAGTTTATCCAGTGACAGTGGAACATTGGCTAAATCTCCCCAACCCATCAATCCTAAATTACAAGTGTTTAGCCCTTTTCCCAGCGTCAAACCTCTTCGAAAGTCAACTGCAGCCCGCAATTTAGGTTTGTATGGCCCAACTGAAAGAACTCCAACAGTGCATTTTCCACAAATGAGTAGAAGTTTCAACAAGTCTGCCAACGGGAACAGCGGGACTAAAAAACGATGATGTACCATCAGCACTTTATATTTCTGGGAAAAAAATGTATTGATTGTTTTGTGTGTGTGTGTGTGTGTGTGTGTGTGTATGTATGTGTCCAAAAGAGTTTTTAAATAGTTTAATTCTTTAAATGAAATAATGGGAACAAATTGGTTTACAGATATATAAATATGTATCCTTGAAAATTATGCTCTTGTAATGTATGGATAGATTAGGGAAGATGCACTGTGGCACACCATGTAGATTATAATGGTTCTGTGATAAAATAAACATTGATTTGCAATGTGAAGTATGCTTCTACTTTTTAAATCTGATGTAGGAGAAACTGTAGGGCTGCCTCCTTCCCCTCTTCAAAGAGTGCTCCATGTCCCTGTCAGGGCCCTGAAGATAACTTTTCCATCTTATTCACCTATACCCATCTACAAAGCATTCTGTATGACTACCTATCTTATGATTAAGTGGAACTGCCTTCAGATCTCATCAGCATGGCTCCCTAACTAGCTAGCGGAACTGCAATTAAATAACAAAAGGTCAGACAGATATAGAAATCAAAAGCATCTCTTGCAGTGCAGAAAGTTACCACTAATATGGGACCAATTGGATGGTGACTCCAAAACTCTTCAGCAGCATTTAATGTTTCTGTTCCTGTGGCAGGTCTTGTTTGCTGGTGTTACTTCTTTTCAATCTTCAGTTTGAACTTGGTCAGCTAAGCTAAAATAAGAAGAAAAACATAACCCTTCTCATGACATTGCAAATCGCTAAAAAGAAAAAAATCTGTGGTGAGTCATAGAGTAATAAGATTAAGGATCTATAGAGAGAGTTCATTTATTGATAAACTTCTTGGCTCCAGTGGATTTAAAAAGTAAAATATGTAGTTTCTTGCCATTTTACGGTAAGTTAAATTTAACATTAACTGTTGACAGTGGGCAGAATTTTCAAAAGTGTTCAAGTGACTTAGGAACTTAAGCCCCACTTGCAAAAGTGATTTAGGAACCTAAGTCTCATTGGAAGTCAACCCACTTACCCATTTAAGCAAGTGGACCCACTCCTATTGACTAAAATGGATTCAGAAACAGGCCTGTGTATAAGGTATGGAAGCTTAAGATTAATTATTAATTCCATTCTCATTTCTTTTGCCAATTGCTCATAATTTTTTCTCAAATGCCCAGAATATTGTCTCTTTTCCGCAGTTGTGAAACTTTCAAAGCTTGTAAGTTCCTTAAGCCAAATAACTCTGGATTTCTTTCCATATATATTCAAACAGACAACAGGGAAACTAAATGTAAACACTAGGGATAATTCAGTTTCAAGGTTGAAAACTCAAGCACTCAACTTCTAAAAAATTCACATTGCTCCTATATGTTGACTCTACCATTATGAACATATTGGCCTTGATTCCCCATTATGTTGCTTCAGAGTTGCACAGGCATGAAATGGAAGTAATACAGCAGTGAATCAGCTCCAGTGTGTATAGTATTTGTCTCTTCTTATAGTCTTTAAATGTAAACTTTAATATATCATTGTTCATTAATGTATCCCATAAAATATATAGGATGTAATATAGGAATTAATGTATACCATAAATTTATAGGCTGTACAGTATGCCCTGTTTGTTGTGAGGGCAATTTTATCTTGTTCTTGTATTTTATATGGGTATGGGTGTAATATAAATATACAAATATGTATATTACAAATTTTAAACAGATGGAGATCAATCCTGCCCCTGCCTCATTTTCAGCTATGTAGGATATTTACCAATGATTACCTATGAGGTTGAATACATTTTTTTTTAAATGCAGAGTTTAGTCGTTGATCAGGGACTGTACTTGGAAGTTTTTAAAAGAAGTTTAAACCAAGGAGGAAACCTTACTGTGAATCAAACTCCCATTCTTTACTGTGAATCAAATTCCCAGTATTGGTGTACTAGAGAGAGAGAGAGAGAGAGAGAGAGAGAGAGACCCAGTAAAAAAGAAAAGGACTGACATTCTAAAGCACAATGATAAAATGTCAAAAGTGTGTGCATTTTCAGTACATAATGTGACTTCAAAAGATTTAAAAGCTGGTCAACTGTAGCTAGATGGCAGTAAGAGTAAGAAATGCCATAAAAAGAAAACTAATGCCAGAGTGTCACATGTAACCGGTATTTGATAAGGCACAATCTGGGGCACCTGTTCCTTTAATAATGGAGCACTTTTCTCTTCTCAGTATGAAGATTTTGAGTAATCAAAGTAAATAAACACATTTAGTTCTGCTGCAGCTTGAAACATTCTACCCATAAACCTGGCACAAATTCCTTATTTCCTGCCATGCCTTCTACCACCTTACTGAACAGTTATTAGCAGTATCTCAGCAGTTTAGTGATTCAAAGGACCTTTGGCACTGTAACCTTAAATTCAACTTCCTGAATGCTAAACTAGTGGCATCAAATTTAAATATTCTGTCCGGAGAAGTGCTCAGAAGAGGGCCAGAGACACAGAGAGATTCCATAAGATGTCTGTCCTGGGGTTTCCAAAATAGAATCTGTTAAGGGGAGTACTGTGGAGTCCTGCAGTGTTTGGAGATGAGGCCTTATAGCAGTGGACCTTGGGATTCATAACGGCAGGAGTTATCCATGTGGACAGCTGTGTCTCTGATCCCACCAGAACCCTGACAGCTTGGTATCTGCAGGAGATGTGCTATTTGCAGGGTTTGGCTGTGTTTGTGCAGTAACAGCCACAAAAAGGACCAAGGTAGAGCTATTCATTCCAGGATGCACTGCATGGAACACCAGCGTCTCCGCAGATTCATTTCTGTCCCTGCTCTGTATGTAGGAATTGCAAATACTGATAAAATGCTATGCACTTCACATTCCATCAGGCTTCCTCTTATTAATGCTTTTTTCCCCAGTAGACAATTAGATCAATTTTTTTTTCCAAGATCTTACAGGGTTTTTATTAGAATACAACATATCCAGTGTGTCATTAAGGTCAGACTAATCATTACTATTGGGATTGCTTTTAAAAGTGCAGGAGACTTGGAATTTACTAAATAAAAGCTCCCCAGAGATGGGTCTGTGGATTAAATTTGAGGAGATATACAAGGTCCACTCATTTCCACTAGGAGCTGTTAATCGTTCAAAAGAGCTCACCCCTTGGTTGATGAGAGAAATCTATTTTCATACTTGCTTGTTGGAAGCAATTGATTTTTGTCCTCAAACAGAATTAGATGTATAATTATAATTGTATATCATCAACAGAAAACTAAAATGCATTCAAAATAATGAATATGAATAGCAATGAACTGGACTTCTTTCTTGATGTCTGATACACGGGTAGCAGAAACTCAGGGAAAAAATACATTCACCTGCAATGATATTTTCATTGGAACTATTTCCTTTTCAGATGCAAGTTAATAAAATGTGTTCTTAAAAGCAATTTTAAAGTGAACATTTCAATATAAACTTCTCTTTATTGAACTCTTCTTTTCATTAATAAGAAATGAAATAATTCTGATATTGAGAATTCGATTCTTTCACCAAAATGCAGAATTACTTGAAGTGTATTATTGTAGTCAGTTGTCTCATGCGCTTTTAAGGATAACAGTCACCTGGTTTAATTGGAAGAGGCCAAACTCATCCTGGGTGTGACTTCATTGACTTAAATGGTGTTATAGCACCGATGAATGTGCTCCAAGATGTCTTCAGTATCCAACAAAGATAAATCAGTGCATATTGTGCCATGTGATCACGATAATAACAACTAGCCCTCCAGGTACTTAATATAATGCTGTTACTGTACAACCCAGTATTAAAACTCAGCCCAAAAAGCATCCTGCTCTTGCCAACCCTTGGCTCGCTTTTGTTCTTCACACTTCTCTTGTTGTAGGAAGGTTTATGCAAAGAAGTGGGTCTTGCACTGAGCTCTGAAAGTGATCTGGTTTGAGCTCTTTCTGATCTCCCAACCTAGCTCCCACCACCGTAAATACTCTGCCTCTGGTTCCCTCTAGTTTCTCCCTCAGCATCCTCTAGCTTTCTTGTTGGGCCATGAATGGGAAAGGCAGCAACTAAGAGAGCCTGCTTCCAGCTGCTGAAGGCCTCATAGAGTGGCTGTAAGACTTCAAAGTGGATCTGGAAGTGAACAGGGACCTAACACTGGGGATGGGGTTAATAATACCCCCCCCAAATAGATCCAGGGTACCTTAGAGTAGCTCATCTATTGCCCCTTTGTGGGTTTACCATAGGTTCCCTTTAATTGACTCATTTATCTGTTTTTGTAAGGTGAAAGGAAATTGTCAGTGTTTTGCAGGAAACATTTTTAGGAAAAGCTTCCCAGTACAGTTTAGACCTGCTACCAAGAAGGCTAATGTCATGGATGTTGAGGGCTGTCCTGTGCAGAATGGGGGTGAGGGTGGGGGCAAGGACACAATCTGGCATTATCTTTTATGTGGATTCCAGGCCAATCCCAATCAAAACCATTGTATACACCACCTTCACAGACGGCTTCTTGTCTTGAAATAGTTTGGATTCCAACATAAAAACGCCTGGAATCAGCATCCGTTGCTGGGGAGAAGCCTTGTAAATTTCTCAGAGTCCTGACACTTGAAGAGACCCATAATACCTCTTTCATGTCACACATATAAACAAGATTAATGGCAGGAAAGTCAGATAGGGGAAGATTAGACCGAGTATCTGGAAGACTTTTTGACTGTGAGTTTTATCAAGCCGTGGAATGTCCCTTGAAATTCTTAAAGAAACTAGATAATAGTCTGTGTTCAACGGGAGGGATTCGATGGTCTATGTGATTTTCCCCCATTACTTATTTCAGTAATTCAAGGAGCCTGTAGACTCCTCATAGTCTCTATTGTCCTGCTACAGTCACTCCTGCTTTACCTGTCTCAATCTGTGCCATAGAATTAGTTAGACTTTCCCCACCTTTATTTTCTTTCCCCTCCTGAGTAATGGAATTAGATACACTTTCGGTAGTAATAAACCAAATGCTTGTTCTGAACAGTTGCTTGCTTATAAGAATTCTTATGAGATCAGGCTTTCAAGTCTGTGGAACTGTGTTTTCGTTCAGATAAAGCTTTGTCTTCCTAGTTGGTTTTAAGATTATAATTTTTAGTCTTCTATGGCAAATAAATTCCCAAGCAATCTGTACAAAAAGCACTTATGTTAACTCAAAATGCTTTATTCTGAAGAGGTGACCCCAATGAAAAGTGAACTTTTTTTCGTTAAACGTCTTTACAAATGTGAGTGGCTAATAAATGTTAAGACCAGGACTACTTGAATGCAGAGTTTGCAGCATGAACGAGAATGATTCAGTATGTTCTGTCTCCCCTGCTCCTTTGTCAGAGAGATGCTGTTTCAGCTTCAGCTAGAGCAACATCAACATCCAATGGTCACATGGTTCACCACAGGTTTTAAAAAATACTTGTTACCTTTTGAACTATTTTTTTGATAAACCTATATTTGTTTCTATAAATAAGGAGGGAGTGTGTGGATGGGGTGGTGTCAGTTAAGGTGAGAAGGACTTTTGAAGGGCAATGCAAATCTCCTGCTTGTCTGTGTTCCCCTCTTGGATGAAACATCTATAGGCAGAAAATAGAAGGACCAAAAAGATCAGCTGATTCTGTGGGCTGCTCATTTCACTATGCGATCATCTCAAGAGAGCCTCGTGCCACCAGAGTTGCACCCTCAGCCAATTTGCAGCTACTCAAAAGTCTACCCTGAGGATGGCTCTGTTGCATAATCCCTGTTTTTTCTTTGCTGGATGAGGAGGGCTCAAGTCTTTTTTCTTGAATCAGTATAGTCAAGTAGTAGAACAACTTAGATCGACACCAAGTAGATTTGTTCAAGCAGTAAAGGCTTTGAAAGGGCAATAAAAATGACTATGAAAAAGTGAAATGACACTGAAAATAAGTCTAGATTACACTGTACTAAACAGTTCTTGCACCATTAATGTATATTGTATAATAAGCAGTTTTATTACTATATGGTGCAAAGGCATTGTTTCCTTTCTCCTATAGCTCTTAAACAGAAGTCTTAACATAGGAAAGGATTCTCTTCAAATGTCCCATTTTCCTACTATGCTACATGCTTTCAAGAAAATCCTCGACTTGCCTAGATGTTGCCCAAATTTCAGCGGGTTGCCGTTTAGTGATATAATTTCCTGACTGTTTAACCATATGGTCACTCCCAGAACACTACAGCAAAAGAGGAGAGGACAATTTAAAATGGTATGCTTCAGCTATGAGACTTTGTTGCCAGGACAAATCAAAAAGAGACAGAGCACCCAGGTATTGGTCAGAATGAGGCATGATCCGTCTAGTATAGGTTTTGAGTTTGATCCTCTGTGTCAATTTGTCAGCAGTAGCCTTTCCTTACTCGGTGCTTGGCTGCAACACAGCATGATTCCATCTCTTTCCTTTCTCCCAGATAGATTTTCCTTCTTGCTCATTGGTGAGACATCTGTTATGATTCCTGATCATTTGAGATATTATTTTTCTCACAATCTCTCACTTTTCAGACACTGAAGAAGTCTCTGTTTCACTCTACCCTCTGTCACACACTCATCCTCTTTTAGGTTTGGACTATGCTTCGTGTCCCACCAATGCCCATCTCTAATTTATACTAACCAATAATATATTTGCTGAGAGTTTTCCTTAGTTATGCACATTTCACTGTGTGTGCGTGTGCGGGGGAGGAGGGTCTGCTAATTTGATAGCTCAGTGCAGGGATCTAGAACAGTCTAACTTGATGGTGGCGACAGCTTCATTCACAGCAGCTCAGTAGCAACATTTCCCATTTCACTCAATGAAAAATAAATAAAATGGAGACACAGACAAGTGAAGGATAAAAAGTACAATAAATACATTAAGATGAAAGACACTGAAAGGGTAAATGTCAGGATTCACTCAGGCCTTTGCTTCAGCATTCCCACTGAATTGTCATTTTGTTGCAAGGTGCTTTATAGGAAACCCCCTGTATTTGTAATTCAGTGCCTCCACCTGGATTCCAGAGTTACCCAGTCAGTGTCAATAACCACTGCATGATTGAAGTGGCTTTCCTGATACAAAGCCACATGTCCCAAACCTCCGTTGTCTTCTTTCCTTTGATCTCTCACCTGTAATATAGGTGCAACTCAATGGTCATAATTTGCTTTCACTCTTATGAATTATTTGTAAAGTGTCAGAAATGTTGCTTTCCAGGACAGGACCCTGCCTGGAGGAGCTTGCACTCTGATTCAGACATAGCACAAGAAAGGATGGTAACTTCTGCACTTCTGCCTTCAGAGGTGGGTGTCCAGAGAGTGGCAGCTGCTGACTGAGGGTCCAGCTCTGCAGGCAGCAGTGCAGAAGTAAGGGTGGCAATACCATACCATACCATGCCATCCTTACTTCTGTGCTGCTGCTGGTGGTGGCTCTGCCTTCAGAGCTAGGCTCCCAGCCAGCAGCCACCACTCTCCAGCTGCCCAGCTCTGAAGGCAGCGCTGCCACCAGCAGCAGCACAGAAGTAAGGGTAGTAGAACTGCAACACCCACCTACAATAACCTTGCAACCTCCCCTCCCACAACTGCTTTTTGGGTCAGGACCCCTACAATTACAATGCTGTGAAATTTGAGATTTAAATAGCTGAAATAATGAAATTTATGATTTAAAAAATCCTGTGACCATGCAATTGACCAAAATGGGCTGTGATTTTGGTAGGGCCTTAGTTATAATTGATTTAGGATCCAGGGAACAATATCAGACAAAGATTGCAGAAGTGGAAGCTAAAGATGGGAATGCTAATCACCAGCAGTGACTCTTGAGGGTGGTATAAAATGTCAAGGAAGTTATTATGGTGGGAGAGGGCAGTGTGAACAAAATTTGGAATTGCTTGTAGGAGAAGACTAGGAGTCCAATCTGGCTTCATTACTATCAGTGGAAAAACTCTCATTATCTCTATTAGGAGTTGGATTGGACCACAGGAGAGCACAGTAGGCCAAAAGATGGGGAGTAAGAGAAGACTAGCGATAAAGTGTAGATAGTGGAAGAGGGGAGAGATAGGTGTAGATAGGGCCTTCGGGGGAGAACGAAGAGTCTGAATCTCGTACAGTTAGGAGATAGGAGTACAGTGGAGGGAGTACTATTCCCCTGTTTTGACTCTCTGTGCACTATGCTGGACCTCTGACCTGCATTGCAAACGCTCTCACAGGTTCACTGACTTCTGAACCTTCCTTGCTTTGGATCTACTCATGGACATGGTATTAGTCTTCGAAGAATCCCGCTTGAAACACTAATGGGTGGAGGAAGGATTGTATCCCTGAATCACATTGTGATGTAGTGTTGATCCTGAACTGATGAAGTGCTGATCATGAGTTGATGCTTGCTTCAAGAGTTGATCCGTGCTTCAGCTGACACTATGGCTGCAGAAATATCAGCAATCTTTCAAAAACATTCTTTCAACCCCGAGAAGAAATCTACTCATCCACTGCCCCCTGCCAATATAGTTTTATATTATAATTAAATGAAGACAGAGGAAGGGGGAGAGAGAGAAAGCGAGAGTTCCTTTTATTCCAAACGATCCTGAAGCATGTCACAAAGTATACGCTTATAGCACAGCACATCTCAGAGATGGAAGGCAGCAACAAATCAGCACACAATATGCTACACAACCATCGTTTTGGCAGAGCAATTCTGGACAAGGACAGTGAGGCTCAGGCTTCATCATCAGGATTCCTGGACCAGTTTCTGATCCAAGACATCCACAGAGCAGCAACCCGGTCATCAGGGCATACTTTCTTCTCGCACTATGCCATCACCCAGCAGGCTTGAGATGATTTGGGTTTGGGAGAGCAGTGCTGCAATCCACATGTCCATTAATTCTGAGCCAACCTCCTTGGGTACTGCTTGAGAGTCACCTACTGTGGAATAGACATGAGCAAACACTCGAAGAAAAAAATGGTTACTAAGCTTTCCATATCTGTTGTTCTTCAAGATGTGTTGCTCATGTTCATTCCACGACCCACCCTCTTGCCCCTCTACTATTGGAGTTAGCTGGCAAGAAGGAACTGAGAAGGTGCGGTGCGGGCTGGGCCCCTTACACTGGTGCATGACTGCACGGCACCAGAGAGCGCTAGAGCCAGTCTGACAGATACCACTGAGGGAAAAAAATCTCTGGTGACGGTACACGCAGTGCGCACACACCTAATGTGGAATGGACATGAGCAACGCATCTCAAAGAACAACCGTTACTGAAAGAGTAGTTTTTAAAATTGTAAATAATGGTAATTTTCCTGCCTGATCACTAGATGCCACTGCTGCTCTATACAAAAATTGCTGAAGGAAGTATGGAAATAACACAGGTGGTTGGGACTTTCTCCCGCCTAGATCCTCAACTCTGCAGGAAACAGCTTTCAAAACAATCATGGTCCCTTCTTTTCAAGTTACAGCCTCTGAGGTCTATGTGAGTCTTGCTATTGAAAAGGGCCACTAAACCTGAGCATTTTGGGGATGACAGAATGAAGACAGTCTAACAGCTTTCATACCAAAGAAAGGATGTCTTCAGTGCTTTACATTTTATACTAGGTAGAAAGATAACCAGATGCCCCCGAAAGGTGGAGGACCCAAAGCAGCTTTTTATCTTTGGAGGATTATCTTGCAAACCTGATTTAGATCACAGGTAAAATAAGCTTGGTAGATTTAACTCGATGCCCAGTGAATACTCATGTTGTCTTTTACTTAAGAGGGGTTCAGCTATGGAATAGCTGGTATACGGCAGGAGATAAGTCAATTAAGGGGTACTGACAGGTACATAGCGACACACAGTGCCTGCTAACAGCTTACCTGACCTGAGTCTCTATGACGAGCATTAAAACTGACCAACTTCACCCTGAAGGGTAAAAGAATTTTTTAAAAAGATCTATGAACTCTAAACGTTGCTTAAATAATACCTAAGCTTATATATTTGTCCTGACAGTGCTTCCATGGGAAAACCAGGGACTTTGCTTTTTTTCTCCCCCCCCCCCCCCGAAGAGGCTGGATCCCTTCATGTACACTTGCCTTAAAACTTACACCTTAAGTGTCAGCAGTTTAAAACGATCTACTACAAATCTCCCTCCCACTGGAATAAATCCTCAGCCCTGCAATGAACAATTCTCCCCTCCACCCCATTTTCAACTGTCAGGGGGGGCGGGGAGGGAAAGGGTGATCCTTGCAATGGGCCCTGAAAGACAAGAGATATGGGCTATTTTGGACCAAGGAAAAGATTGAATTTGTTGTTTTGTTTTGGGTGAGCTACAGTGGTTGCTGCCTGCGGTGTGAGGTTTGCTAGGGGTAATTGCAGGGTGAAGTAGATAGGAAATTTCTGTTCTAATCTGTTTTGAATATAATGACTTTTGCAATGGTGCCATTTTCCTTCCAGAACTTAATATGTATGGCATTTAACTGTTATGTTTATTATCTTAAAGTAAGTATTGTTGATCTGTACTGCACGTGTTGTCCTTTACATTATAATTAGAGCTAGTGTTCAACCATTACATTATTTTGAGTCAAACGTTGCACAACACAAACAATGAAAGCCTGTAACAAGCTGCAGTCTGCCATAATCTGGTCTGCTCCTTGAAGTCCAGAACTCTGCCTTCCAAAATGGAGGATGACCTTTTGTCTCTGAAGCCTCACCCCCACATTCTTGCTGGCCAATGTCAGCTGCTCCCCCACACACGAGTTCTGTATTCACTGAATATTGGAAACAAATAATTTCAATAGTTCTTACAAAAAATAAATGGTAAAAGGATGGTTCTGATGTGCACAGTGCTTGTTTTGTTTCAGTGCTCACAAGAGGTGTTGCTTATACTCATGCAGGACAGAACTGCAGTCAAGAAAATGTATCCTATTTTTTAGCACCCATTTTCCCTAAGAAAAATCAAGTAAGGGGTAGTGTAGATATGTGCCACTTTCATTCCATTTAAGCCCTCAAATAGGTCTTAAGGAACAAATAACCCTTCTGTTGTCAGTATTAAGCTAATCATAACATTTTTGACCAAATTTTGATGACATAGGCTGTTTCATCAAAGCCAAAATATTTTGCAGAGACATTTTAGTTCAACTAAGACTTCATCAAAAAGGCTTGTTTGTTTGGGTGAGAGAGAAAAAGAGAGACAGAGAAAGTTTGAAAGGTTTTGTTTTGGTTTTATTGTGGATCAAAAACAATGTTCAAACCTTGAGTTACCACAAAACGGAATTGCTGTCCTCAGGTCAATTCTATTCAGTATAGAACTTCAAAGGGATTCTCTGCAGATGGATGAGTTTCACCCACACAAAGTAAGATTTTGGATCTAACGTTGGACTCAGTGGACAAAATCTAAAGGTAAATTAGCAGCAGGGAAAATGTGACTTTAAAATCAGCGGTGAATTGCACAAGTCCTTGTCAAGAGCAGCAGTGGAGACTAAGGCATGGCTTACACTTGCAGATGTAGAGCACTTTGAGTTAAATCCACCTTCGGAGAGCGCAGTAGGGAAAGCGCTGCAGTCTATCCACACTGACAGCTGCAAGCACACTGGCGTGGCCATATTTGCGGCACTTGCAGCAGCATTGGGAGCGGTGCATTATGGGCAGCTGTCCCACAGAGCACCTCTTCCCATTCTGGCGCTGTGACTTGTGGGAAGGGGGCATGGGGTGTGGGGCATTCTGGGTCCTGTTCCAATGCCCCATGATATATTGGTTTGCATCCCAGCAATCCCTGTGCTTCTGTCCACATTTGGCACCATCTTTCAACGTTTATTGTACTGCGTGCTCTGTCTTCCCTTTTGGTCTGCGGGAATGGTGTCCGAACTGCTGAGGAATATGCTGACCAGTCTCGCCAGCATGTCATGTTTGGCAGTCGAGTTATTCCTTATGATCCAAAGTGACAGTGAGGGCTCTGACGATGATATAGACTCGAGTAACGCATATGACACAAGTTTGCTTGTGGCATTCACGGACATGCTCACCAAGCCGCTTTTGGGCTTGGGAAACAAGCACTGAGTGGTGGGATCACATCGTCATGCAAGTCTGGGATGATGAGCAGTGGCTGCAGAACTTTCGGATGAGAAAAGCCACTTTCATGGGATTGTGTGAGGAGCTCACCCCCACCCTGCTGCACAAGGACACGAGATTGAGAGCTGCCCTGACGGTGGAGAAGTGGCTGGCTATTGAAATCTGGAAGCTGGCAACTCCAGACAGCTACCGATTGGTCGCTAACCAGTTTGGAGTGGGAAAGTTGACTATTGGAATTGTGTTGATGCAAGTTTGTAGGGCCATTAATCGCATCCTGCTCAGAAGAACTGTGGCTCTGGGTAACGTGCCTGACATTGTGGATGACTTTGCACAAATGGGTTTCCCTAACTGCGGAGGGGTGATAGATAGCACACATATTCCAATTATGGCACCAGCCCACCTAGCCTCCGAGTACGTTAATCGGAAGGGGTAGTTCTCTATGGTTCTCCAGGTGCTTGTGGATCACCATGGATGTTTCATTGACATTAATGCGGGCTGGCCCAGAAAGGTGCACAACGCACGCATCTTTTGGAACACTGGCCTGTTCAGGAAGCTGCAAGACGGGACTTTTTTCCCAGATCAGAAGATCACTGTAGGGGAAGTCAAAATGCCAATTGTGATCCTTGGAGCCCCGCTTACCCTTTAATGCTGCGGCTCATGAAACCCTACACAGGAGCCTTGACAGCAACAAGAAGCGGTTCAACAACAGTCTGAGCCGGTGCAGAATTACCGTGGAGTGTGCTTTTGGCCATTTAAAGGGCCGCTGGTGCTCTCTGTATGGGAAGCTGGACCTGGCTGATGACAGCATCCCCGTGGTTATATCCGCGTGCTGTACCCTCCCTAACATTTGTGAAGGGAAGGGTGAACGATTCATGCAGGCATGGAACTCAGAGGTTCAACACCTGGAGGCTGAATTTGAACAGCAAGAGAGCAGGGCTATTAGAGGGGCCCAGTGCAGGGCTGCAAGGATTAGGGATGCCTTGAGGGAGCAATTTGAGGCTGAAAGCCACCAGTAATGTCTGGTGCCCTGTACGGGAGTGAAGTGCAGTGGTTCCAAAGTTAGTAGGAATCTGTGTTTGCTACACTGACTTGCAGTGCCTGTTTCTTTCCTGGGCTAAGGTATCTTTTACTTTATGCAATAATAAAGAATGTTTTCAAAGCCAAAAATCCATTTATGGAAAAGAAAATTCATTTTATTTATAATTTATTTATAATTTATAATATATTATTATAATATATATATAATATATATATATAAATAATATATAATATATAATTTATTTATTTATAATTTACAATTTATTCATTTTATTTATAATTCATTTATTGAAAGAAACACAATTGCTTAGGAAACACCAAAGGGGAAGGGGGGTGGGGTGGGAAACGGTACAATCACAGATTTGCGTATGTCTGTATCATACTCAGCCTCCAGTCTTGGAGTGCTATGCAATGAGTGCTGCACTTCAGGATGGTTATACTGCATGGTGATGAGGGTTGAGTGCAGTGGGTAAGGGTTGTAGTTTTCAGGGCTGGGTGGTGAAGCTACAGGTGTTGGAGGCAGCTGGTGGCGGTAAGAACTTGGATGGTGGGGAAAGTGGATTGGAGGTGACATGGGGGCACAAGGGAAAGAGTTTTGGGACAAAGGCTGCAGGGGTGGGTGGGTGCGGTAGTGCTCCGCCTGCATGGCTACAAGCGCTTGGATAGAGTCCGCTTGGCGCTCCATTATGCTTATCAGCCGCTCTGTGCTTTGCTGCCAGAGCACCGTGCTTTTGTGCTGGCACTCCTCATTCTACTGGCAGATCCTCCTTTCACTGTCCCGCCACTCCTGCAGTCCCGCCACTCCTGCACTTGATTTTCATTACTTGAATGCTGCATTACTTCATGCAACATGTCTTCCTTGCTTCTACGTGGCCTCTTTCTGATTCTTTGGAGTCTTTCGGCCAGTGATAACACGGATGGCTGAGATCTCAAGGTTGCATATGTAAAGGCAAAATGCAACACTTAACAGAGGCATCATTGTTCACACCAGACAGAGCAATGATTCCCCCGTACTTAAGTGCAAGCACAGTCTACACAATAGCATAATTTGCCTGTCCCAAAGCGAGCGCACATAACCCATGGGAGCCCCAAAATGGTGAGTAAGCGCAGGGTCAAGCATGACTGATTGTTTCACGGCTGTACGGTCCTCTGGGTTTCTGTGCCTTGGGGAGAGCCAGCAGCGGCAGGGGGCCCTTATACTGAACACTGTCCCCATATTTTCCACAGCAGTTCGTCCTGGAAGATACCTCGCTGCTGAGGGTGACCTGGGAAGCAAGGGAGGGTCTTCTATTGCGATGCAGCTTCCTCCCTGGCCCATATGCAGCTTGCCTGTGTGCAGCAATGGTCTCCCCGCCCCACACAGCACAGTGGTGCAGACAAGTTAGCCTTACTGGGACAAGGACCACAGTGGCTCTCCTGAGAAACCTGCACAAGCACATTGCCCAAGTTCTGGATGAGACATTTGAAGAGACCACTGAGGCCAAATACTGTGATGTGAGAGAGCACATCAACACCCTATTCCGCATCTAGGCATGCATGCAGCCTTAACCCTCCTTGCCCCAAGAGGCCACACTGAATAACTTCCTTCCCAAAATAAAAGCCACTTACTGGGAGCCTCCCCTGTTGTTTGTCCTTCCCCAAGCACCGGCTGCTGCAACTGGCTACCTTCCTCCTGGCTTGAGAACAGCTCCTGGCTGCATGCATCTAGGGATTCCGGGGTGTCTTCCTCCACCTCAGCACCCTTGCTCCTGCTTTGCTCCTCCTCCTGCCTGGTTGCACTGGGCTCTGAAGTGTCCATGGTGGTACTCGGAGTGGACGTGGGGTTGCCCCCAGTATCGTGTCCAGCTCTTTGTAGAAATGGCAGGTTGCAGGGGCAGCACCGGAGCGGCTGTTTGCCTCGCAGGCTTTGTGGTGGGCATTCCGCAGCTCCTTCATTTAACCCTGCACTGCAGAGCATCCCGATCATGGCCCCCTTCCATCATGTCCCTTGATATTTGTCTGAAGGTATCGTAATTCCTACGGCTGGAGCGCAGCTGGGCCTGGACAGCTTCCTCCCCACAAACACTGATGAGGTCCAGCACCTCGCCTTTGTTCCGTACTGGGGATCGCCTAGCGTGTGGAGGCATGGTCACTTGGAAAGATTCGCTGAGAGCACTCCACGCCTGGCTGAGCAAACAGGAAGGGGATTTTCAAAATTCCCAGAGAATTTAAAGGGCGGGCCTTACGGTTGGTCACCTGAAGGCAGGGCAGAAGAGTTCAAAGTGATGACCAGAGTGGCTAGAACAGGCATTGTGGGACACTTCTGGAGGCCGATCCGAGCGCACTAACAGACCAGGCATCCATACTGGCACCACAGCACTCCAGTGGGGGTGCACAAATGTTATTTCATTCGCCGAGGTGGAGTACCAGCAACACTCTAGCCGCGGAGTCAGAGCGCTCTACGTGTCTTGCCAGTGGGGACGGAGAGTGAGCTAGGGCGCCTGGGGCTCCTTTAAAGCTTTCTAACTCGCAAGTGTAGCCAAGCTCTAATTAGTACACTGTGTTCAAAAAGAACTCGTTAAAAGTACTAGCTAGCTAGCTTCTTAGCAGGAAATATTATACAGCTGTTATGGATAAAAAGCTGTACTTGTTAGGCTGATGGGCTTCTTTCCAGCCTATAGTACTCCTGTGGTTCTTCCTTAGTTCCTCTTGTATTTGTTGAACTTTTTGTGTTAAGTTTTGAAAACTCTGCAATCTGCCAAAAGAAAAATTTCATAGAGAAAATTCAGTGCCTTACTGGGGGGTTGTCCTGAAGCTGTGCAAGTGGGCTGAGCAGGCCCTAAACATGATTTGTTACAAAGTTCGGTTTTGTGAGCTGTATTGCACTGAGTGATACTCTTAGTGACAATTCAGAAAAGATAAACTATCAAGTTTAAGCAGTTCTGTTTCTAAGTCTACTTGTTTTCGCAGTTTCCCATCATTTGTCAGCAATCAGCATCTCTTTCGATGATCTACACTGAAATGGAAGCCTTTGCAACCACATTCTAAATGGTGTATATCAAACTGACAAAAACCAGAATATCTTATTCATTGCTGTGATGCATGGTAAAATAAAATCTAATATTCAGCTCACTCTCTCACACACACTAAGATGAGAAGTGACTGCTCACCTGCCCCACCCCACACAAACATAACTGAAAACGACTATTATTATTTTAATTTTTAACGCATGTGACTGTGTTTCCTGCGGTGTGTGCTATTGCCATCTGTGAAGTCTGAGGACAAGAATGCACACTCTTTTATGTTACATGATTGAAAAATTATGGGGAAGGAAAAAATGAAGGTGGTTAATCTCTATATCCTAGGCATATATTCTATATACTGTAGATATTAACCCTTTATTTCCCTCTCTACATCTATATCTATATCTATAGATAATTTGCACTGTAAATAATGTCACTAAACCTTTTTGGTTTTTCTCACAGTGGGTTTTCAGTCACATCATACAGCTTGTATGCTTGCCCTCAAAATTACATTCAGAAGGCCATCACCCTTTATACTAAGGTTCCTTTTGTATATTGTTTATAAAGAGTTAAGATACGATTAACAGATGTTTTAAAAAATTGTTAATTAATTGCACATAACCATGGCTTATAATGATCAGTATATGAACATCTTCTACTGGTGTGTTTATAATGGTCTATAACACATACTACTCTTTTTTGTAACATGCTTATAACAGCTACTGACCATTTATAAGTGGAATGTTAGTTTATAGAGTTATCCAGAAGGCAATAGGACGTACTGTGATGAACTAGACCTGAATGCCCATTTGCAGTTTAGATGGTTTCTTTGCCCATCTTCTCAGTGTGTCCATTGTTTATTTTGTTTGATTGTTTTCAGGCCATTATGTCCTATTTCTTGTGTTTAGTCATCTCCCTCTGTGAGACCAACTTCTCAATCAAGTATTTGAATAATTCATCTGTTGTAATGCAACTTAGTTCATATCAAACTCAAAGCAAAACAGAGATGTTCAGTATTAAAGCTGCGTGATCACCTGCCTTTACCTTTTCTCAATCTCCATCCTCTTAATCCTGCCCTCAATTATACCTATTGAAATTAGATCTAATTTCCCCCTTTTTATATGAGGGTAAAAAAAGTGCTGCAAGAGCTTCAGAGACTGTTTCAGTCTTTTTGATCTCAAGAGTTGGAGAAGTTTTCGGTAAAGGCATGAAAGGGATCTCAGTGGATTCTTCAACTCAGTTTTTACATAAAATACCATACTCTGGGGTGTTATTTATCAAGAAGAGCATTATGACTATTCATTGTGTGCAACAGAATTTCACAGTGGTAGCTGTCACAGAGTTAAATCTGCTTTACCTAGCTGTGCATTTTATGACTGCTGCTTGTTCTTGCACAGAAGTATGAGATTTGTGATATGCCTCTAGGGCCCCAAGGGCAATTATGGGCCAAGCAAATGGCCATAGAATTTTGCTTTATTCCAAAATTCTACAACAATCTGTTTGCATTGTATATGTGTACAAACCATTTGCCTGCCACTGTCTGGCTCCTCCACTGGGACAGTCGCCATTTTACATTCCTTCTCCCTGACTGTTTATTTCCTCCACCATATTTCCTGGGCCTACTCCCATGTTACAAAATCTCCCAATCAGATTATGAGTACTGAAATTTTGGATGTTTTTCATGGAGTACTGAAATTAGGTTATTACCTGAAAATCTCAGCTTTAGTTTTAAAATACATAGCAAGTTTCTAGCTGTCCTGGCTGTGGAAAAAGATATGTGTGTGTGTATCCCCTAAATGGTCTGACACGAGAAGGCAAAAAGAAACAAAAATGGATTTTAAAAAAAATCCCATGATTTTTTAAAATAATCTTGTGATTTTTGAATGCCTGACTTTTGAACATTTGGGGTTAGCAACACTGTACTGCTGTCCTTGAAAGGCTGGAGCTGGAGATCATTCATAATTCAGGGCAGCAAGGAAGTAACCAGCCTCACTGAGACAGATGAGACAGAAAATGTCAAAGTTCCAAAATATACAGAAATAAAGCTTTACTTTTGCAAATTTTAGGAGCTTTGTGTAGCTGGTCCCTTCCCTTTTCATGCAGCAACCAGTGCTCTACATTCCTCTGCTAGAATGCAAGGGAACAATATGCATACTTCTATATTTTCACACTCTGGTACATTTTAAAAATTATTTTAGTAAAATTAAAGACTACTTAATGAATTTGTAATTAGTTAATGTGGCTGTAGAATGCATTGCAGTTTTGCCTTTTAAATCAGAGGTGAGAGCACTTCTGGCATAATTTAGGTCTATTTCACTCCATAGTGTGTAAGCCTTGCCGTCTAATAGAGGAGATCTGGTATTGTGAATTTAATGTAATAAAGATTAACTAGATGAATAGTAAAATGAGCGCAAAATGCAAATATAGATTTTTCAGGGAAGTATTTTTCAGGGAATTCTCAGATCCTGGTGGAAAGTCCATTGAAAGCTGTGGTAATTAAAACTTCATGGTTCTGTGGGTATTTTTAAGATGATGGAAATCGCCACCATGTGGATTTAGAAGGGAAAAAAGCCCTTCTTTCATCTTCTCATTTTCTAGCACTTTGGAAAAACTGATTCCTGATTGTGATTCTTGACCAACTTTTAAACCCCGCATAGCACTACAGGGTAATGGATAATTCCTTGCTGCTGCTGTGTTCCACTCACACAGTACACATACATACACAGCTTCAAATCTGTGCCACACATATGCAGATAGTTATGGATGAAATATATCCTTGGTGATGACTTGCTAAATATAAATTACACCCAGACAGAGATGGACCACACTGGGTCACAGATCATCTTGTGCCCTGGAACACTGATGTTACATTAAAAACAAAAATGGCACCATTTTTGAGGATGGAGGCTCAGCGGGATTTCTAGTCGTACAACTTCTCTGTTTTGTGGCTTTAAAGCTGATGGAACACTCCTTTAATCCTCTCTGAACTCTCCCTGCTGCACAGAGACATTTAGTGGCCAAGCAAAATCAGAAAGTTAACTACCATCGTACTAGGAACCCTAGGAAATGTCAGTGGGGTAAGGCTCCTCCTCCTCCTCTATTCTTTTAAAAAGGACTCCAGCAACAATGGACTTTATTGGTTTTGATGTTTGTTCACGGGTTATAACTGATGGCAAAGCTACAGCGAAAAATGTAAAGAAATGAGCAGGTTACTCAGCCATCTCTAGCCATGGAACACAGAATGAAGCAGCTAACTTTTTTCAGGAACTAGGGCTCCTAGGTACTGCAATAACATAAATACTGCTATTGCCACCTTGGTCTTCCTCTCCCTAGACACAGGATCATGAGCTTTCTTTACGTCACATGGGACTAAAAGAAGGTCAGAAAATAAGGCACATTTAACTAGAAACAAGAGGAAAAACACAAAGTCGAGGTGACCTTTGTTACGAAACATTTAATAATACAGAATGCTACAGCGATGCTCCAAACCCCTGCACTACTGAAAGCTGTAGCATGTTTTGCACCATACAGTAGAATACTGTGGTATTTTTTTTTTAACTAACAAGCTAAAATGGAATTAATCTCTCCAGGCTAGAACCTGTGGAGACATGTAAGACAGGTTCTAATGGCAAGAATATTAGACTCAGGTAACGCAAGTAAGGAAGTAGCTGGGTGTTGCGAGGGAAAGCAGGGAGCTCTTGAAGGGCGAGAGGTGCTTTTGGGCTTAGCGTGTGTAAAAGAACAAGCTCCTACTCTGCCCTCTTTTTCCCTAGTAAGCTGTTGTGAAAGAAACATCTTCTGTCAACTGCTTGCCATGACTTCAACACAAAGCAATCTGTTTCCTTTCTTTCAGGCTCACAGGCTTCTGGTATTCAATAGATTTTTTTTTTGACTTGAATCCAAGTATTTGTGCAGTTTACTGCAAATTCTTGATGTGATTTAATGTTTCACAATGGCACCAAAGGGAAATCCATCATCCCAGTGATTCTGCTTAATTAACAGGCAGCCAATGATTGCATTTAAACGCAGTGGTGCTGGAACATTTTTAGTAGTGGGGGCGCTGAAAGCCAGCCCCCTTACCCCGTCCACACCTCCCTCCCCGAGCTGAGGCCGGGGTCAGGGCCGTGTCTCCGGTAGGAGGGGTATCCGGACAGGGGTAAGGTGGCCCAGGCTGTGGCCACAGCTGGGGTCAGGTGTGGGGCCAGGAGCAGAGCTCCGGCCATGGGGCCAGGCGCGGGGCCCCAGGAGCAGAAGCCTGGGAGCAGGGGGTGGGGCTGACTGCGGAACTCCAGGCCAGAAGCTGGGGAGCGGGGCTGGTGGCCGGGGCCCCAGGAGCAGAGCCCCAGGTGCAGGGTCAGGAGTGGGGGCCTGGGCACGGGCACAGGCACAGAGCCAGCGTTCAGAGAGTGTGGCCAGTGGCTGGGACCCGAGCCCCAGGTGTGGGGTTCGGAAGCGGAGTGTGGGGCACAGGGCCAGTGGCCGGGGAGCAGGGCTGGTGGCTAGGACCCAAGCCCCAGGTACAGGGCCGGGGAGCGGAGTACTGGGCGTGGAGCCAGCGGCTGGGGATCGGGGCGCATGGCTGGCCTCTGGGACCCAAGCCGAGGAGTGAAGCCCAGGCATGGGGCCGGCAGCCCCACACAAAACATGGGGCTGCTGCAGCCCCCCTGTACTCCTACTTCCCATGCCTATGTTTAAACAAGAGAGAAAAAAGGTTATTGCAAGACATGGATGAAGTATGGGTAGGAGAGCTGGGGGAAGTTTATATCAATGGAGCCTGCATTGGGAGTACTGGGATGAAAGAAAAATTTAGCATAAATATCAGGAAAATAACATAAGTTTCTGAAGTCTTCCTCCTATCCACCCCCACCCCATTTGTCTGCTTTGTCCAATTGCTGCATCATGTCTAATACCTACTGCTTGTCTACACTGGTCCGCTAAATTGGTGCTGCTCTGATTGATGCAGTGGTGTCAATTTAGCGGGTTTGGTGAAGACACAATAAGTCTTTGAGAGAGCAATCTCCCATCGATTTCAGTACTCCACCTCCCAAGAGGCAGAAGTAGGCAGTGGACATTACGTTAGGTCGATGTAAGCTCCGTCGCTCAGCGGAGTGATTTTTACGCATCCCTGAGCGACGTAACTTACTTCGAATTAAGTGTCAGGATAGATCAGGCCCTAGACTGTAAACTGGCTGGAGCAGGGACTGTCTTCTTTGTTACTTTGTACAGCACTTGGCACAATTGGGCCCTGCTTCTGGATTAGAGCTGCTACGCACTGCTATAATATACCAGATCTACTGTGGAGTAGTTTTCCCAAGAGGTCAGTTGGAAGCCCCATTATTTAAGATAAAAACACTAGACTGTAAGGAGCAATAACAATAGCAGCAATTGCTGACAAACAGGCTAGATCAGCGGTTCCTAAACTGTGGCCCATGGACAATTTGTGGATCATGGAGGCCTGGCAGGCCACATGATGTTGGCCCCTCCTTGTTTTCAGGTGCTTCTATGGGCCTCCATGAACTTTTGCACAATCACACTGAGTAAAATCTTCGGGTGTCAAATTCACTGCATCAGCAGAATGATGAAGGGGTCCTCTCCTTTTCCATCCTTCTTTTTCTATGAATGCAAAGGAGCCTGTATTTTATATTATTAATTATTGTGTAACAATAGTATCATGGTCACAAAGAGAGTGAGTGAGGCCTTGGTCCTTTAAAGAACTTGCAGGCTGCTTTTTTGAAAAGGTCTTATCTTTTCTGCAGTTACAGTGAAATCCACAGAGCTCTCTGCACCTCATACGCCTCTGCCAGGACTGCATGTGGGATGCAGGTGGACAGGCCATATGATGGGGCTGGCCTCTGTCACAAAGAATGGCCCAGGAGATAGCTTTTTGAAGCACCACTCAACCGGGGACATTTCCTATCAGTTTGAAACCAACATCCACTGTATGTGGTTCGCTTGAATACCAGGAAGGATTTCCAGGCCTCTCAGGAAAGAATATCAGCTTATTAACCAGTGAGCAAAATAATAATCATATGTTTTCTGTTAGATTAATCTCTTAGGGTACCAAAGGCTCCTTCCACACCACATCAAAAAGGGTCCTGTTTCATATGGGGAAGAACCTGATACAGAACAGTAGATCTAACAGTAGACGTTTTTCAACATACTGGAAATGAATTCCTGATGTGTTCCACGTTGTTTAAGTGCCACTGTTGCACATTGGAGTGATAAAAGATTGACAGGTGCAGCAATTTTCTAATTTCTTAGAACTTCCTGTGGGAATCAGGGTTTGTGAGATTAATCCCAATAGTTGTAGGAAGTGAGGGGGCAGAAAGGGTTGGGACATATCTCTATGTATTTACGTCTGGAAATCTTTTTAAGCTAACATCATCGGACTGGTTTATATTTTTAATCCTTATCTAAGTAAGAACGAAGGTAATCATACTCACTTAGATAATATCGTTTATCAGGGCACTGTCTACTCCATGGATCAATGGGGCCTGATTCTATGGCAAAAGTCCCTAATTTATTCTGTGTCCCTGAAACATCCCTTATTTTGCAGCAACTGAAATCTAGGTAAATGAGATCCACTGCATTTCCTTTATCTAAAAAATCTGTTTTTCAAAAAAGGAGATTAGGTTGGTTTGGCACGATCTACCTTTTGTAAAACCATGTTGTATTTTGTCCCATTTACCATTGACTTCAATGTCCTTAACTAATTTCTCCTTCAAAATTTTTTCCAGGACCTTGCATACTACAGATGTCCAACTAACTGGCCTGTAGTTACCCGGATCACTTTTTTTTCCTTTCTTAAAAATAGGAACTATATTAGCAATTCTCCAATCATTCGGTACTATTCCTGAGTTTACAGATTCATTAAAAATTCTTGCTAATGGGCTTGTAATTTCAGGTGCCAATTCCTTTAATATTCTTGGATGAAGATTATCTGGGCCCCCCGATTTAGTCCCATTAAGCTGTTTGAGTTTCGCTTCTACCTCAGATATGGTAATATCTACCTCCATATCCTCATTCCCATTTGTCATGCTACCATTATCCCTAAGATCCTCTTTAGCCTTATTAAAGACTGAGGCAAAGTATTTGTTTCGATATTGGGCCATGCCTAGATTATCTTTAACCTCCACTCCATCCTCAGTGTTTAGCGGCCCCACTTCTTCTTTCTTAGTTTTCTTCTTATTTATATGGCTATAGAACCTTTTACTATTGGTTTTAATTCCCTTTGCAAGGTCCAACTCTACTCGACTTTTAGCCTGTCTCACTTGATCCCTACATGTTCTGACCTCAATTAGGTAGCTTTCCTTGCTGATCCCTCCCATCTTCCACTCCCTGTATGCTTTCTGCTGCTTCTTAATCACCTCTCTAAGATGCTTGCTCATCCAGCTTGGTCTACAACTCCTGCCTATGAATTTTTTCCCCTTTCTTGGGATACAGGCTTCCGATAGCTTCTGCAGCTTTGATTTAAAGTAATCCCAGGCCTCCTCTACTTTTAGATCCATAAGTTCTTCAGTCCAATCCACTTCCCTAACTAATTTCCTTAATTTTTTGAAAGTCAGCCCTTTTGAAATCAAAAACCCTAGTTGCAGATTTATTTTTGTTAATCCTTCCATTTAGTTGCTTCCTGCATGGTTACATGAAGCTAGTTAGGAGCCAATATAATAATACTCTTCACTTACACACTATTACATTTCAGGGCCCCATATACCCCAGGATTCAATGGGACCAGATTCTGTGGCAAAAGCCCCTGCTTTATTCTGTTCTCCCAGTAGCAGGGTGGCAAGGAGCCAGAGCTAGATTGCAGCTTGCAGCCAGGGAGTGAGGGGAGCTCAGAAGCCTAGACTGGCCAGCTGGGCTGCCTGGGGAACTGTACAGCAGCTAAGGCCCAAAGAGCCAGGGAAATAAACTGTTGAGGTTGGTTACAAGCTCCTTCCTTGCAGGCCACACACGGAAGGAGACTGGGACCTGGGCCATTTGGACAGCATGGCAGGAGCTGGAGGCCCTGAAGCTGAGTTGCTTGGAGACCATGGGGTGGGGGGAACCATCACTGAAAATATGCGTTGACAAATTTTACATCAATGAGTATTTCAGCTCTGGCCAGAAAGCGGGGTGTGAGTTTTGTGGGAAGAGGGCAATGGGAATGGGAAATTCCCAGCAAAAATGTTAAAATCTGAGGCATCATAGAAACAATTCCAGATACCATGGCTGCAGAATGACAGAGCCCTCGTTGATTCGAAAGGGGCATTTCTCAGACATGGTGTTTTAGGCTCCTTGCAGCCTGAGGAAGTCATCACTGCATTGTTACACTTGGGTCACGTTTTAAAGGTGACCTCCACAACTATAAGAGCTAGAAACACTTCTTTATTTTGAAATCAAAGCTGAGATTCTGGAGCACATTTCACCAAGGGGTGAATTTTGCAGCAAATTCCACAGGTGCAGAATACATGGGGCCCTGCACTTTATTATTAATGCTATGTTATGGTAGCATCTGGAGGCCTCAACAAAGTTACAATGACATTATGCTAAGCACTGTACACACACAGAATAAATTGCAGTCACAGTTTACAGTGTAGTCTGAAGATCACAAAGGTCTTTACAAAGATAGAAATTATTATCCATAGTATATAAGTGGGGAGACTGACGTGCAAAGGAGTTCACTGACTTGCTCAGGATCACACAATGAGTCATTGGCAATTCGGAACAGAACCCTGGCTTTCTCACTCCCAGCCTTTACACACAATTTTATTCCAATATTTCTTTGTTTTAAACACACCCCAATCTGAAACAAAACGTTCCTCTTGGATCTTACCCGGTGTGACAAGGTACACTTGCCCGGCACTGGACAGGGAAGGGTTAACCCTACATTGTGGATTGAGGAAGCCACGCCCCCTCAACTCTACTGGGCATGCTCCAAATGCACTACTACAAAAGGGGGGCGTTCATGTCAATTGGGGATGACTGCTGGAGGGGAAGGATGCAAGCTGCATGTGCCAGCTGAGGATCAGCCACTGTCTGAGGCTGTGGGAGCCAGAGGTGCTGCAACCCAGGCAGACACCAGGGTACCCACAGAGGGTCCGCAGAATCCGGAGTAGCTGGGGACAGTGCAGACTAGGGAACCTGGAGACAGCAGAGATGTCCAGACCTCAGCAGTGGGATCATGGTAGGAAGCAAACCAGGGGAATTAGACAGTGGCCTGGCTAGTGTAGCAGAACTTTGAGTCAGTGTGTTTCAGTTTAACCCTGCTGCTGACTCAGTGGCATACACTCTTGCCACTACTAGGGCCCTAGACTGGTGCCTGGTGAAGAGGGAGGGCCTATGCCCCCCTACCTGGGCTGCTATCACCCTCCTCTTTCTGTGTGGTGGCTCCCTTCCCTGACTGAATTCACTTGGCTGCTAGGCCTTATTGCCCTGGTAAGAGGGGTGAATCTATGGACTCTGGCTGCTGGGCCTTACTACAGTAAGGCCTAGTCTACACAATGAGTTTATGTTGGATTTAGCAGCATTACATCGAATTAACCTTGCACCTGTCCGCACAATGAAACCATTTTTTTTGACATAAAGGGCTCTTAAAATCGATTTCTGTACTCCTCCCCAACGAGGAGATTAATGCTGAAATTGATATCGCCATTTCGAATTAGGGTTAGTGTGGACACAATTCGAAGGTACTGGCATCCGGGAGCTATCCCACAGTGCATCATTGTGACTTCTCTAGACAGCACTCTGAACTCGGATGCACTGGCCAGGTGTACAGGAAAAGCCCTGGGAACTTTTGAATCTCATTTCCTGTTTGGCCAGCGAGCTCATCAGCACAGGTGACCATGCAGTCCCAGAATCAAAAAAGAGCTCTAGGATGGACCGAACAGGAGGTACTGGATCTGATTGCTGTATGGGGAGAGGAATCCATGCTATCAGAACTATGTTCCAAAAGACAAAATGCCAAAACATTTCAAAAAATCTCTGAGGCCATGAGGGACAGAGGCTACATCAGGGATGCAACACAGTGCCGCGTGAAACTTAAGGAGCTCAGACAAGAGTACCAGAAAACCAAAGACTCAAATGGACCCTCCAGTACAGAGCCCCAGACATGTCACTTCTATGCTGAGCTGCATGCAATTCTAGGGGGTGCTGCCGCCACTACCCCACCCTGTGCATGGACTCTGATGATGGGGTACTCTCCGCCATGCCTGAGGATTTTGTGGATGGGGAAGATGAGGAGGACAAGCTTGAGGAGAGCACACAGCACACTGTTCTCCCCGACAGCCAGGATCTTTTTCTCACCCTGACTGAAATCCCTCCCAACCCAACCAAGCCAGAGAAGGGACCTCTGGTGAGTGTACCTTTTTAAATGTAATACACTTTATAAAAACAAGTGTTTTTTAATGATTAAGTAGCCCTGAGGACTTGGGATGCATTCGTGGCCAATACAGCTACTGGAAAAGTCTGTTAACGTGTCTGGGGATGGAACAGAAATCCTCCAGGAACATCTCCATGAAGCTCTCCTGGATGTACTTCCAAAGCCTTTGCAAATGCTTTCTGGGGAGGGCAGCCTTATTCTGTCCTCCATGGTAGGACACTTTACCACGGCAGGCCAGCAGCACGTAGTCTGGAATCCTTGCATGACAAAGCCTGGCAGCATATGGTCCTGGTGTTTGCTGGCATTCAAGCAACATCCGTTCTTTATCTCTCTGTGTTATCCTCAGGAGAGTGATATTGTTCATGGTAACATGGTTGAAATAGGGTAATTTTAATTAAGGGGACATTCAGAGGTGGCCGTTCCTACTTGGCTGTTTGCCTGTGGCTGAAAAGAAATCCTCCCCGCAGGTAGCCACCCGGTGGGAGTGGGGGGGGGCCATTGGCGCTGAGCTAGCATTTGGCTAGCAGGGATCTTCCCTGAAACCAGCCACATGGTGGGGGGAGGGGTAAAGTGATCATCTCAGAGAATTGGATGGAGGGAGGGGATTAGTTTGGTTTCTGCTGCTGCAAGTTAACAGGAACACTGCAGCACTAAATGGCCAACTCAACGGGCTTTGCTTGGTATGGGAGAGGAGGGCGCTACTGTTATGAAGGGTTTCAGAGCAGCAGCCGTGTTAGTCTGTATTCGCAAAAAGAAAAGGAGTACTTGTGGCACCTTAGAGACTAACAAATTTATTAGAGCATTTATTAGAGCATAAGCTTTCATGAGCTACAGATCACAATTTATTATGCTCTAATAAATTTGTTAGTCTCTAAGGTGCCACAAGTACTCCTTTTCTTTTTACTGTTATGAAGGTTGCAGAAGCTGAAAGGCTATGGCTTATCATGGCCGCCTGCAAGCCGAATTCTGTTGCCCAGCACTGCGTGTGTGATCTCTAACACCAATGCTCCAGGCACTCAATATAAGATGCAAAATGCGACCTTGTACCAAAATCACATGTGCTACGTAATGTGAATAGTGTTCACTGTGAAAGAGTATAGCCATTGTTCTGTAAAATGTATCTTTTAAAATACTTCACTCCCTTTTTTTTTTTTTTTCTCCAGCAGCTGCAAATGTTTCAAGCCTCCCTCCTCCGTCCCAAAGGCCATCTCAGACAAGGCGGTGGAAAAAAAACACACATGCAATAAAATGTTCTCTGAGCTCATGCAGTTGTCCGGCACTGACAAAGCTGTGTGGCGGGACACAATAGCAGAGTACAGGACAGTGTCCAATGAACGTGAGGAGAGGTGGCAGCAGGAAGATCAGAGGAGGCATGAGGCAACGCTGGGGCTATTGCGAGATCAAACGGACATTTTCATCAAGGAGAAACAAACAGAAGTGTCACACAATACGTTGGCCAGTCATGAAACTGGTTTTCAAAGCTTCTCTGATGCACAGCACTTCCTGCTATGCTCTTCTAACCGCCCTGGTGTCTGGCTGCATGTATTCAGTGGCCAGGCGATTTGCCTCAGCCTCCCATCCAGCTATAAATGTCTCCCACTTTGTCTCCCAGAGATTGTGGAGCACACAGCAAGCAGCAATAACAATGGGAATATTGGTTTCGCTGAGGTCTGACCGAGTCAGTAAACTGCGCCAGCAACCATTTAAACATCCATATGCACATTCTGCACTTGGTCAGCCTATAGTTGAAAGGCTCCTTACTACTGTCCAGGGTGCCTGTGTACGGCTTCATGAGCCAGGGTACTAAAGGGTAGGCTGGGTCCCCAAGGATAACTATTCGCATTTCAACATCCCCAACAGTTATTTTCTGGTCTGGGAAGTAAATCCCTTCCTGCAGCCATTTAAACAGACCAGAGTTCCTGAAGACGCGAACGTCATGAATCTTTCCCGGCAATCCCACGTTGATATTGGTGAAACGTCCCTTGTGATCCACCAGTGCCTGCAGCATCATTGAAAAGTACCCCTTTCGATTTATGTACTGGCTGCCCTGGTGGTCCGGTCCCAAGATAGGGATATGCGTTCCGTCTATAGCCCCACCACAGTTAGGGAATCCCATTGCAACAAAGCCATCCACTATGACCTTCACATTTCCCAGAGTCGCTACCTTTGATAGCAGCAGCTCAATGATTGTGTTGGCTACTTGTATCACAGCAACCCCCATAGTAGATTTGCCCACTCCCCAAATTGATTCCCGACTGACCGGTAACTGTCTGGGGTTGCAAGCTTCCACAGGGCTATTGCCACTTGCTTGTGAACTGTGAGGGCAGCTCTCATCTTGGTATTCTTGTGCTTCAGGGCAGGGGACAGCAAGTCACAAAGTTCCATAAAAGTGCCGGAGCCATTGGGAATCCAGGCACAATCCATTGAGTCAATCCAGGGAAAAGGGCGTGAAACGATTGTCTGCCGTTGCTCTGACGGAGGGAGGGGTGACTGACAACATGGCTTACAGGGTTGGCTAACAGGGAATTAAAATCAACAAAGGGGGTGGCTTTGCATCAAGGAGAAACAGAATGGCCCCCTCAAGGATAGAACTCAAAACCCTAGGATTAGCAGGCCATTGATTTCACGGAGGGAGGGAGGAGAAAATGAATACAAAACAGATCTGGTCTATTTCTTGTTTTGATCCACTTCATCTATCTTTATACATCTTGCAGGTAGCAGACTGTGCAGTATGACTGCTGGCCATCATTGCTGGGTGTCCTGGGTGCTCGGCAGAAGCTGGTGCAGTATGACTGCTGGCCATCATTGTCTCCTGGCTGCTCATTAAAAGACAGTGCAGTAGGACTGCCAGCAGGACTGAATCATGATGAGACGAAACTTAAAAGAGTAATGTCCTGGCTGAGTCACTCCCATGTTTGCCCAGGAGTCCCTGACCTCATTGAGGTTGGTTAAAAGAGCACCCTGGACTATGTCGATGACAGCTACCAGTCATACTGCACTGTCTGCTGCCAAAAGGCAATGAGCGGCTGCTGGGTAGCAATGCAGTATCGTGTCTGCCAACTCCCAGGAGGCATACGGTGATGGTGAGCTAAGCAGACTCCATGCTTGCCGTGGTATGGCATCCGCTCGGGTAACCCAGGAAAAAAGGCGTGAAACGATTGTCTGCTGTTGATTTCACGGAGGGAGGGAAGGAAGCGGGGCCTGACGATATGTACCCAGAAGCACCGGAGACAATGTTTTTGCCCATTCAGGAATTGGGATTTCTACCCAGAATTCAAATGGGCGGCAGAGACTGCGGGAACTGTGGGATGGCTACCCACAGTGCAATGCTCTGGAAATCGAAGGTTGCCTCGGTACTGTGGACGCATTCCACCGACTAAATGCACTTAGAGCATTTGTGTGGGGACACACACAATCGACTGTATAAAAAAGCTTTCTACAAAACCGAATTCTAGAAATTCGACCTAATTTCGTAGTGTAGACATGGCCTAAACCTCTTGACTCTGGCTGCTAGGCCTTACTGCCCTGGTGATTGAGCAAATCGATTGACTTTGCCTATTAGACCTCATTGCCCTGCTAACAGGGGTGAGTATATTGACTCTGGCTATGGAGGCACAGATGCTGGTTATGTACACCCTGTCCCTATACCCTAAGGGAGGTGGGGTGCACTTGCCCTGCACTGGATGGGGTCCCCCCGGCCCTGACACACCCACTAACCTCTAAACTATTCTTTCATGTGTAGTACTGTCTGATGTAGATTGTTACCAGTCTATGGTAATTAGATTTTCTTCTTTCTAATGTCTGTTTATTATTATTTTGCAACTACTGATGCTAGAACTACTATTTTCGCATGTTTGTTTAATTTAAGGGATAGCACATCATTTTATAAAGACAGTGCTGGGTTTCTGAGACTTTTGCATTCAGACATGGTTTCTGTCATTTCTTAGTCTTCCACTATTTCATAATATCTGGACAGTCCCATATCACATGCCAATAGACTCATTTCTCCTGTGTACATCTTCAACGTAAATCTGTTGTTCTAATCCCTGCCCTTTGTAACGTAGTGGTGCCCAGAGTATTCTGCTCAGCATTTTAAAAATGGAATAGTTTCAGGTTTACCTCTCTTATAGCTTTATATATCACTTCCATCAAGTTGGACCATTTCTCATCACCATATTTCTTTTTTGTAGTATGTTTCCAGTTTTTATTTTAAATGCTGTTAAATTTATGAAGATCCTTGCTAACCATAAAACGAGAAGAAAAGGATATTTGATTACCTAAAGGCAGAATTCTCCCTTCTGAATTTTACGACAGACCTCAGCTCTGATATTTTACTTTACCAAATGTGCATATTTCCTATTGATGTCAAGGGGAGTGACATGCATATTAGGAAAGCTGAATTTTGTAGTCACCATATGAGTCTGCCAAGAAAATTTTGCTCTTTGTTTTTACACCTCCATTAAGCTTGGTGAGCAGATAAACAAACAAACAAAAACAAGGTGGAGTCCGGTGACACCTTAAAAACTTACAGATTTATTTTGGCATAAGCTTCCATGGGTAAAAACCCCCACTTTTCTAGTCTTTAAGGTGCCACCGGACTCCTCATTGTTTTTGTGGATACAGACTAACGCAGCTGATATTTTCCATGTAGTCACTCTCTTATTGGGATCATGCTTATCACCTTCTGAGATTATTTTGTTTGGGTTATATCTGAAAACCATAGGGAATATATTTGCCAACTGAAAGGCTTGTTTGTATTTTTAGTCTAGGGTTGGTACTTCTAATCTTTTCTTTTATAGAGGAGTAAATAACTTGCTTATTTTCCTGCATAGCTTTCCCCCTAGCCCACAAGAATTCTAAAAATGCTTTGTTTAATCATTTGGGGACTTTCAAATGCAGCATAAAAAGGGGGCTGAATAGCAGACAGATAGCAGCTTCATGATATTTACCCTTCCTGACATATTGAGCCTCCAATTATCTTAGTTCTTTAAATTGTCCAAAATGTTTGGTATAGCTCTGTCCCATTTATCTGCTGAGTTTAATTTAAAACCAAAGTCATTCTTTTATCTACCCATTCCAAATTCAAAGCTTTGAATAATGGATGAAGGACAACACTTTACTGGGTATCAGGGAGAGTTTGACTCAGTATAAGGAGAGCTAGTAATGCTTCTGATTTGATCTAAATTCTATTGAACCCTGAGGTCCTATTAAAGTCTGATACAAATATAGAAGAGATTTTATGGAGCTACTTGAATAACAGGTATGTGAACCTTAGTTATGAAACCCTAAACCATAAACTGCTTGTGCCACAGAAATAAAAATAGCTGGGTTTCAGACCAAACGTTTTGGAACTCATCAACCTTTTATTGAAACCGGAAATGAGGGTTTTTTGCTGTAGTGGACACAGCATGATTTTTTTTTAGCTTTTTGGATTGGTACATGTGGAGCAAAACTGCATGTCAGAAGTCACATGATAAGTCTTCAGTCTCCAGAGTTCCTAATTGAATGAACTTTTCCTAGGAGGTTAGTCAGGACAACCACAATGCCACTTGCAGTTAGATTCTCACTTGGGTATTGTGCTTAGCTGAGTGCTGCAAGTTCATTTTCTAATCACTGCCCACAGTTATGTCTGAAAATAAGTTTCAGTGCTCACGCAGAGAATCACAGCCTCTGTATAGGTGGGAAACAGCCAATGAGCATGGGAATGACGGGAGAGGTGTTTTGTTTTGTCTTTTCCCGTGGTGAAAATTCCAACACTAAGTAAGTCATATTTGAAAAGGGGTTGCAGATCCTTGGGTGAAAGGTGCTATATTCGTGCATAGCAGGGTGCAGTCTGGGCACAACCCTGCACAGCATGGCATGCTACTGCCTTCATTTCTCTCCTGGTTTTTCAACAATCTGCATAGCTTTCTGCACATTTAATGGCTGAGGTTAATTAGCCCTCCAGCTGACTTGTGTAAGAGTCTACGCTTCCAGGCTTGACCAAACAAACACAGAATCAAAAGAAAAACCTTCCACCCCTTCCTAGGCTCTACTCCATATCTCCCATTCTTTTATAGAGTACTGTGTCTCAAAGCAACTTTCCCTGCACTCCATAGGCTCCAGCTTGCCTAACCAAGGGGTTTCCATTGGGCCATCTTTGAAGCCCCCCCCCAAGTTCTCCCACTCAGCTGAGCTCTTTGTGGCTTTTATAAAAGAAAAGGAGTACTTGTGGCACCTTAGAGACTAACATTTATTTGAGCATAAGCTTTCCGATGAAGTGAGATGTAGCTCACGAAAGCTTATGCTCAAATAAATTTGTTAGTCTCTAAGGTGCCACAAGTCCTCCTTTTCTTTTTTGAGAATACAGACTAACATGGCTGCTACTCTGAAAACTGGCTTTTATGAACACCTGGTGCTCGTCAGACTATGACCAGATTTAGTCGCCTGGCCCTTCAGCCACCCTTCCATCTTGGGAAGGTGAGTTAAGTCTGTCACAAGTGCAGCTCTGGCCAACTGCAAAGCACAAGATTATTGTACATTTTTAAAATTACATAAATACAATCTTAAAGTTAAAATTTCAAACTCTAGAAAGTCGAGAGTTACAACCATGACTCTCCTGGTAATAGTAATTTGCCCACTTTGCATATACAGAGCGTTTTGAGTTTTTATTTTTGCATGTTCTAGTCTACAGAGCCTACTGCAGCATACCCCAGTGACTCTCTTAATATAGAACCCATATGTTGGGGTTCCCCTGAGACCTCATCCACTTGGTTCCCCAAGAATTCAGTCCCACTCCTGTCTCCTCATTCAGACTGCTTTATTTGGCACTCAGCAAAGCTACACAGAGTTGATCAGGCTCAAGCATAGAAAATGGGTATAGCGCATACCACACATCCAGAGTTACACAGCAAACCTCTTCCTTTATATGTATTTACACATTATATTGCATTTACTATACATTGCATCTAACGTTTTGGGATTGGCTTTGTTACTTTGTAGGAAACAATCACTGTACAGCATGCTCTGTCCATGCACGAATTATTCTTTATCTCCCAGACTTATCCATTGTAATCTTGTCCTTTATAAATGAGTCCCTGAGTGTTCCCCCTTATCTTTGCTAGTACAGACATTCTGGAATTTACCCCCCTAATCCTGTCTCCCAAGAAATGAGGTCTTACCCATGTCCAATTACTCATGTCAAGCCAGGCCTATACCTGGTTGCATTTTATTGTTCTTTATAACGATTTGCATTAATATGTCCTTCCAGCCAAGAATCTGAAATCAAAGTTAATATTTTAATTCTCACAATCTGCTTGGAGGTCTAACTTGCACTTGGCTTCCTATGGCCATAAGAGTCCATTGCAAAAGCTGGGAAAGATGGAGTGCAGGAGAATTCCAGACAGCTCCCTTTTTTGATGGGAACACCCCTCACACTAGGAAGCTAGGGCGGAGGTGGAGTAGAGCCACCATGCCATCTCCACGCTGCTCATTGACTTCCCCTGCACTTCAGGAACCCCTGAGACTCCATTCCCCGGGTTTAGATTATTAGTGTTTAAGGCCAGAGGGGACCACTAGATCATCTACTCTGACCTCCTGTATAACACAGGCCTACAGCTCCTTAAATTTCACCATGTTGTCCCTGTACTGAGCCCAAAAAACTAGTATTTGGCTAAAGCAGATATTCCAGAAAGGCATCCAGTCTTGAACTGAAGACATCAAGTGATGAAAATTCCACTGCTTCTCTTAGTAATTTGTTCCAACAGTTAGTCACCCTCACTGCTAAAAATTTGTGCCTTATTTCCAGTTTGAATTTGTTGGGCTTCAGCTTCCAGCCATTGGTTCTTATTCTGCCTTTCTTCTCTAGATTAAAGAACCCTTTAGTATCTGGTATTTTCTTTCATGGAGGTACTTATACACTGTAATCAATCATCTTTCTGATAAGCTAAACAGATGGAGTTCTTGAGGTCTGTCACTGAAAGGCATTTTCTCCAGCCCTCCAATGATTTTTGTGACTCTTTTTGCAGCCTCTCCAAATTTTCAACATGCTTTTAAAAGCTTGAACACCAACTATATACAGCATTTTAATATCAGTATCAATGCCACATCACCTATTTACACTATCTCATTCATCTCCTGATTATTCATCCAGGGATTGCATTTCCCTGTTTTCATACCATCAGAGCAGTTCAAAAGACTGTAGTGGAATAAAGAAAAGGAGTACTTGTGGCACCTTAGAGACTAACAAATTTATTTGAGCATAAGCTTTCGTGAGCTACAGCTCACTTCATTGGATGCATTTGATGGATAATACAGTGGGGAGATTTATATACACACACAGAGAACATGAAACAATGGGTTTTATCATACACACTGTAAGGAGAGTGATCACTTAAGATGAGCCATCACCAGCAGCGGGGGGGGGGGGGGAAAGGAGGAAAACCTTTCATGGTGACAAGCAAAGAAGTTTCTTTTGGTAACTTTCAGTGGGAAGAAGGATTCTGGGTGGACTCCTCCTGAAGGTCGAAACAGCAGACTGGACTTCTACATAGAGTGCTTCCGCCGACATGCACGGGCTGAAATTGTGGAAAAGCAGCATCACTTACCCCGTAACCTCACCCGTGCAGAACACAATGCCATCCACAGCCTCAGAAACAACTCTGACATCATAATCAAAAAGGCTGACAAAGGAGGTGCTGTCATCATCATGAATAGGTCGGAATATGAACAAGAGGCTACTAGGCAGCTCTCCAGCACCGCTTTCTACAAGCCATTACCTTCTGATCCCACTGAGAGTTACCAAAAGAAACTACAGCATTTGCTCAAGAAACTCCCTGAAAAAGCATAAGAACAAATCCGCACAGACACACCCCTAGAACCCCGACCTGGGGTATTTTATCTGCTACCCAAGATCCATAAACCTGGAAATCCTGGACGCCCCATCATCTCAGGCATTGGCAGCCTGACAGCAGGATTGTCTGGCTATGTAAACTCCCTCCTCAGGCCCTACGTTACCAGCATTCCCAGCTATCTTCGAGACACCACTGACTTCCTGAGGAAACTACAATCCATTGGTGATCTTCCTAAAAACACCATCCTAGCCACTATGGATGTAGAAGCCCTCTACACCAACATTCCACACAAAGATGGGCTACAAGCCGTCAGGAACAGTATCCCCGATAATGTCACGGCTAACCTGGTGGCTGAACTTTGTGACTTTGTCCTCACCCATAACTATTTCACATTTGGGGACAATGTATACCTTCAAATCAGCGGCACTGTGATGGGTACCCGCATGGCCCCACAGTATGCCAACATTTTTATGGCTGACTTAGAACAACGCTTCCTCAGCTCTCGTCCCCTAATGCCCCTACTCTACTTGCGCTACATTGATGACATCTTCATCATCTGGACCCATGGAAAAGAAGCCCTTGAAGAATTCCACCAGGATTTCAACAATTTCCATCCCACCATCAACCTCAGCCTGGACCAGTCCACACAAGAGATCCACTTCCTGGACGCTATGGTGCTAATACGCGATGGTCACATAAACACCCCCCTATATCAGAAACCTACTGACCGCTATTCCTACCTACATGCCTCTAGCTTTCATCCAGATCATACCACACGATCCATTGTCTACAGCCAAGCTCTACGATATAACCGCATTTGCTCCAACCCCTCAGACAGAGACAAACACCTACAAGATCTCTATCATTCATTCTTACAACTACAATACCCACCTGCTGAAGTGAAGAAACAGATTGACAGAGCCAGAAGAGTACCCAGAAGTCACCTACTACAGGACAGGCCCAACAAAGAAAATAACAGAACGCCACTAGCCATCACCTTCAGCCCCCAACTAAAACCTCTCCAACGCATCATCAAGGATCTACAACCTATCCTGAAGGACGACCCATCACTCTCTCACAGATCTTGGGAGACAGGCCAGTCCTTGCTTACAGACAGCTCCCCAACCTGAAGCAAATACTCACCAGCCACCACACATCGCACAACAGAACCACTAACCCAGGAACCTATCCTTGCAACAAAGCCCATTGCCAACTCTGTCCACATATCTATTCAGGGGACACCATCATAGGGCCTAATCACATCAGCCACACTATCAGAGGCTCGTTTACCTGCGCATCTACCAATGTGATATATGCCATCATGTGCCAGAAATGCCCCTCTGCCATGTACATTGGTCAAACTGGACAGTCTCTACGTAAAAGAATAAATGGACACAAATCAGACGTCAAGAATTATAACATTCAAAAACCAGTCGGAGAACACTTCAATCTCTCCGGTCACTCGATTACAGACCTGAGGGTGGCTATCCTTCAACAAAAAAACTTCAAAAACAGACTCCAAGGAGAGACTGCTGAATTGGAATTAATTTGCAAACTGGATACAATTAACTTAGGCTTGAATAGAGACTGGGAATGGATGAGTCATTACACAAACTAAAACTATTTCCCCATGTTATTTCTCCCCCCCCACCCCACCCCCCACTGTTCCTCAGATGTTTTTGTTAATTGCTGGAAATGGCCTACCTTGCTTGTCACCATGAAAGGTTTTCCTCCTTTCCCCCTCCTGCTGCTGGTGATGGCTCCTCTTAAGTGATCACTCTACTTACAGTGTGTATGATAAAACCCATTGTTTCATGTTCTCTGTGTGTGTATATAAATCTCCCCACTGTATTTTCCACCAAATGCATCCGATGAAGTGAGCTGTAGCTCACGAAAGCTTATGCTCAAATAAATTTGTTAGTCTCTAAGATGCCACAAGTACTCCTTTTCTTTTTGCGAATACAGACTAACACGGCTGCTACTCTGAAACCTGTAGAGGAATAAAGAATCAGCTCCAAAGTAATTGACCCAGGTGGCATCTGATCTAAAAATATAATGAAGAAACAGACAAAAGCTGGGGAAAAGGAACATACCATACAAAACTAGCTCATGCTCTTGTTGCTGTATATCAGTGGTTCTCAAACTTTTTTTTTTTTTTGCAGACCACTTGAAAATTGCTGAGGGTCTCGGTGAACCACTTAATGATCTTTCCAAATGTTGTTTGACAGTTAGCTAGCTATTGTAAGACGCTTTGGATAAAAGCGCTATGTAAAAAAACCTTAATAAAAGCTTTTTGTTCTACAATAAAAGCACACAACTCATATTTTAATATCAGTAGTCTCACCTTTCTAATGTGATGGATGTGCTCTCTCTCCCCTGTCATGGAAGCCCCCAAGCTGGGGCTGGGAAGCAGGCGGGTCTCTCCCTCACTGCAGCAGCCCCCAAGCTGGGGAAAGTCACCTCTTTCTCTGGCCGTCGCAGCCCTACACATCCCAAATTCCCCCACCCCCTCTGCTCTCTTCACTGCTCCCTCCAACCTACCCCCTATTCCGTCCAAAGCCACCACCTCGCCTTACATGTGCATCTTCTCCAGGGTCTAGGCACCTAATTAGGGGAGCCATGCCTGTGTGGCTCCACAAATTAGTTGGGTGGCCCTCCATTCTCTTGTGTGTGGCCGCCCAGGTGCACACCTTAGAGGGAACAATCCGCAGAGCACCTGAATGGAGCTCACGGACCACAGTTTGAGAACCTCTACTGTACATGAAAGAGCAGGCAACAAATTAATTGTATTTAAATTGTGTAATAGTTATATGCAATGTATGTGTTGGGAGGGAGGGGGAGTGGATCTTGTGTTTTTCCTAGCTTCACATACCTGAGATTTCCTATCACAAATATAGTACATTCTGTAGTAACTCATCATCAGTTTATTGCTTCTATAGTTAAGGGCTTAGGATCTGAGTGAAACTACTGCACAGAGCTCCGTTGACCTCAGTAGGCTTTGTGGACTCGAGGCTCTGTCTGCACTCACCTTATTGAAGGATCAGGGGCTTTTTCCACCTCAGTTTATTCTCTGCTAGCCCCAAACATTCTCCAGGTTTGCTTTAACTGTAGTTTTTTACTTATTTTTATGGTACTGTTTTTATATCACATCTTCTGGTAGTAGGGAATGGAGAATCTGGTAAAGAACCTATTCAGGGTAGACCTTTGTTTCTAATTAGTTTATCAGTTAATTAAAAGGAAATGCCTTGCATCATGCAGGGCTAATTTCTAATCTGCTGGGTGAATTCCATTGGTTAACAACATTTCTGTTAAAATTTGAAAATAATAATGTTGTAGGGCAGATGGGATTTTAAGGCTACAAGTCTTGCATGAGTGCGCTTCTTACTTTAAAGGAAGTAAACATATGTGTGTCTTCTAGTGAAAAGTCCATCTAGATTTACAGTATGTTCTTTAAAAGCATTTTAGGGACTTGTGTGGCCAGTACAGACTTTCAGGGTTTGCATACCTGAGATTGTTACTTCCTATGCTGAGAGAGATTGCCAAGATCATGTAGGCTATCATGGTTTTTATTATGATAGAAGTGTGTGTTGAAGTCTGTTTTAGAGAAATTAACATTTGCAGAGCTAATAAAATGAAGGGATTTTTTCCTTTTTAATTTTTTTCACCAGTTCCAAAGTTTGATCGCCATTCAAGACACACCATCACAGGGAAATATTTTCTAATGCCATGTGCAAACACCAGTCCTTAATTTTATTTATTTTTTTATTTCAGCATGTTGACATAAAGAGAACTGCTACCCCAGGTTCTGGGCACCTCACCAGATATCTAAAAATGCTATCAAAGGTAGACAATGATGAAACAGTGGCCTTTCTTAGCTAATCTTCAAAAACTACTTAAACTCCCCTACCTATCCCAAAAATCTGCAATTCTCTTCCCCCTTATAAAAACCTCACCCTTGTTGCATAGGTTATTCCAAGTACAGAGTATTAGCTGCTTTCATAAATATAGTCCTCTGGAAACAAATACATCTCAGAAATGAATGTTGGTGAACATCAATTGAACGTAAGGATAGAACAAAAACAATTGTCTGAACTTGTTAAGTATGTTTCCTACGCAAAAGGTCCTGTGGTTTTCTTGTCAGCCTTGTTTTAATATTATTGACCAGTGAGAAAAAGCAATGGTATTGGAGTTCAGCATTCCTTGTCAGTATGCAAATGTTGCTATGACTTTATTGAACTCCTCAGATCCTCTACTTGCAGTTTTGACTTTGACTGCCAAAGATGTGTGTGTATTTTCTTTACATTGCCAATCCTGTTCATTCTATCGGAGCTGCAGACATGATGTCAAGAGCTCAAATAGCAAACAAGTCAACAACTCCTTTACTTATTGTCAAAGAAAGTCTCTTTTTTAAAAAAAAACAAAGAAAAGCCAAACAAATCACCAATTTCAGATTCTCCTAAATTTGTTCTGCTTCTCTTAAAGCAAGATGTAGCACAAATTAAAGTATGTTAAGAAACAAGGGGAAAATAGGGAGTCATCTACTCAAGAGCTCCTTAAACAAAAGCTGCAACCTTTAGTGTTTGTATCTGGGCTTCCTTAAAATCTGTGTCTGACCTAGCCCCTCAGAAAAATAAACCTTCTCTCAGTGTCCATCTGAACTTCTTCCAACTTGAAAAGAGAGGGAAACAAGAAATTGCACATAAAATTAGAGTGCATCTTGTATTTGTGATTGACTGACAGCTCTGAGGAATTCCAGATGGTTTAATGCATCCTTTTGAACCTATCTTTTGATCTCCTTTACATTTCCTTCTTGTTTCACCTGTTGTATGTTTGTCTGGAGAATAAGTAGGTGGACATACTAACCCTGCCATGGGGCACAACTCGGCTACAGGAAATTTATGTTCAGGGAAAATCATGACAAACTATAATAGTTAAGATTTATGTACAAGGGAAGCAAAGTGGGATTTTATTCTGTGATTTATTATGCAAAAACCTCAGTATACTTAGCAACAGACAAAGCAAACAAACAGGCTCTGAGGCTCAGTGCCATGGATTTTTTATTCCTGTGAAGATGTGCCCACAGAGTCTAAATGACTTACTCACAGAGGAAGTCTGTGGTAGAATTGAACCCAAGTCTCACCAGTCCCAAGGGCGAGGGCTGAATGAGGACTAGCAGAGGAGCCAGCTGTAGTTGACACTGGGTATAGTCAAACCTCCTTGTGTTGCAGAGCAACTGCAGAAAAGATGGTGACTAATTCAGGTGAGCCTGCACAGTATGCACTTAGCAGTGGGAATGGGAACACAAGGTCCATGTGATGAAGAGCTAGTGACCTTGGGTTAGGGATTTCCTAGCACAAGCAGAGAGGCACAGACAGTTTGCTGAAAGCAAAGGGACAGAAACCAAAGATGAGAGCAAAAACTGTTTCTTGGCAACAGGGCTTGACTAACCATGTATTACAATAGTTGTAATTTCACAATCACGTACTGTTTTTTTCCCACAGGCTTCAGTGAATGAGACTGATATCCATAGAGCCTATGCCTCATTCACTGTAGAAGTTGGAAGATGTGTAGTGAGGGGAATACAAGTAGAAAAAAATGGGCATGTGGTTAAAGGAATGACAGCCAGGAAAATTGAATTCAATCCTGGCTGTGCCCCATACTTAGACCAAGATTTTCAGAAATAGCTACTAATTATGTGCTCCCCAAATTCTTTATGCCTAGCTTGATACTGATTTTTCAGAAGTCCTTAATTCCCCTGATCTTGAGCCAAGCCAGGAGCCAATGCAGTCCATCGCATGACTCTGAGAAGCCTGAAGGCTGCTCTAACTTATACTTTTAAGCAGGGTCTGCATGAGCTTTCCCCTGACATCTCATGATAAGATGGGGAAGAAGACTTCATGAACTGACCTTGTTTGCATAGACAGCTGCCCATCTAGCAATGGGCGTGATTAAGACTCAATTGAGTCTTTTGTTGCAGACCAATAGCACTGAAATCACCAATAATCATGTCTAAGCATTAGACCTGCTTTGGGACAGTGTCCCTGAAAGAAAGACTGCCCAGCCTGCACTAGCAGTGAGGCTCCCTACTAACAGCTGAAATCACTGAGAGCTGTGTTAAGTAGTGGGACCTCAAGACATCTTCAAGTGCAGAGTAGCAAGTGGCCAGCAGAGTGGCATGTGGCCAGCAAAGAAACTGACACCAGAGCAAATGCCCAGACAGTAGAGAGAGCAAGGGTGCCTTCCCCAGGGTGGGAGGTGAACTTATGCAGATGTACCTCTGAACTCTGTTGTTCTTGGTCAGTGAAGCCCCAGCTGAGTGGGGTGCACTGGAGGGAGAAGGAAGGGGCACGTTAAAAGAACTCCTGGTTACTGGACATAAGAACCTGAGGCAAAAAAAGACACTGCACAATGTACTCTGGGGTGCAGGTTTTGCTCAAGATTTTATGCTCATGAATCCTGCTTGTGGTGGTTTCCCAAGTTAATGCCGGGTTATTTTCCTCCTTTTTATTAAAAAAAATTCTTTTCTACACTCAGACTATGTGTTTGTGCGGGGAAGTGTTATCTCTTAGGCTATGTCTACATTACAAAATTAGAAATTTTTTTAGAAATCTATTTTATACAGTCGATTGTGTGTCTCCCCACTTAAGACCATTAAGTCAGCGGAGTGCGTCCACAGTACTGAGGCTAGCATTGACTTCTGGAGTGTTGCACTATGGGTAGCTATTCCACAGTTCCCGCAGTCTCTGCTGCCCATTGGAATTCTGGGTTGAGATCCAATGCCTGATGGGGCAAAAACATTGTCACAGGTGGTTCTGGGTACATGTCATCAGGCCCTCCATGAAAGCAACGGCAGATAATCATTTCACGCCTTTTTTCCTGGGTTACCCATGCACACGCCATATCATGGCAAGCATGGAGTCCGCTCAGATCACTGTGGCAGTTATGACCATTCTAAACACCATGCGCATTATCCAGCAGCATATGCAGAACCAGAACTTGCAAAATCAGGCCAGTAGGCAACAGCAGCATGGTGAGAAGAGTGAGGACATGGACACAGACTTCTCTCAAAGTACAGGCCCCGGCAATGTGGACATCATTATGGTAATGGGGCAGGTTCATGCCGTGGAATGCTGATTCTGGGCCCGGGAAACAAGCACAGACAGCTGGGACAACATGGTGTTACAGATCTGGGATGATTCCCAATTGCTGCAAAACTTTCTTATGCATAAGGGCACTTTCATGGAACTTTGACTTGCTTTCCCCTGCCCTAAAGCACTAGAATACCAATATGAAAGCAGCCCTCAGAGTTCACAAGTGAGTGGCGATAGCCCTGTGGAAGCTTGCAATGCCAGACAGCTACCGGTCAGTTGGGAATCAATTTGGAGTGGGAAAATCTACTCTGGGGGCTGCTGTGATCCAAGTAGCCAACGCAATCACTCAACTGCTGCTACCAAGTGTCGTGACTCTGGAAAATCTGCAGTCATAGTGGATGGCTTTGCTGCAATGGAATTCCCTAACTGTGGTGAGGCTATAGACAGAACCCATATCCTTATCTTGGCACCAGAGCACCCAGGCAGTGAGTACATAAACCGCAAGGGGTACTTTTCAATAGTGCTGCAAGCACTGGTGGACCACAAGGGACGTTTCACCAACATCAGTGTGGGATGGCCGGGAAAGGTACATGACGCTCGCATCTTCAGGAACTCTGGTCTGTTTCAACAGCTGCAGCAAGGGACTTTCTTCCCAGACCAGAAAATAACTATTGGGGATGTTGAAATGCCTATAGTTATCTTTGGGGACCCAGCCTACCCCTTAATGCCATGGCTTATACACAGGCAGCCTGGACAGTAGTCAGGAGCTGTTCAACTACAGGTTGAGCAAGTGCAGAATGGTTGTAGAATGTACATTTGGAGATTTAAAAGTGCACTTGTCTCAGAGAAACCAATATTCCCATTGTTATTACTGCTTGCTTCGTGATCCACAATATCTGTGAGAGTAAGTGGGAGACGTTTGTGGCGGGATGGGAGGTTGAGGCAAATTGCCTGGCCGCTGGTTACGCGCAGCCAGACACCAGGGTGGTTAGAAGAGCACAGGAGGGTGTGGTGTACATCAGAGAAGCCTTGAAAACCAGTTTCATGACAGGCCAGACTACGGTGTGAAAGTTCTGTTTGTTTCTCCTTGATGAAAACCTCCACCCCTTGGTTCACTCTACTTCCCTGTAAGCTATCCCCTGTCCCCTCCCCCCTTCGATCACCGCTTGCAGAGGCAATAAAGTCATTGTTGCTTCAAATTCATGCATTCTTTATTAATTCATCACACAACTATGGGGATAACTGCCAAGGTAGCCCAGGATGGGTGAGGGAGGAAGGAAGGACAAGGCCACACTGCACTTTAAAACTTATTGAATGCTAGCTTTCTGTTGCTTGGGCAGTCCTCTGGGATGGAGCGGTTGGGTGCCCGGAGGCCCCCCCACCTCATTCTTGGGCATCTGGGTGAGGAGGCTATGGAACTTGGGGAGGAGGGCGGTTGGTTACACGGGGGTTGTAGCGGGGGGCTGAGCTCATGCTGCCTTTCCTGCACCTCAACCATATGCCGGAGCATATCAGTTTCATCTTCCAGTAGCCTCAGCATTGACTCCTGCCTTCTGTCAGCAAGCTGATGCCACCTATCATCTTCAACTCACCACATATTATCTTCAACCCGCCACCTGTCTTCACGGTCATATTGTGCTTTCCTGGACGTTAACATTGTCTTCCTCCACGCATTCTGCTGGGCTCTTTCGGTGCGGGAGGACAGCATGAGCTCAGAACATTTCAGCGAGTACGTTTTTTTTCGCCTTCTAATCTTCACTAGCTTCTGGGATGCAGCTGTGGGAGGAAAAAAAAGGGAGAGTGGTAGTTAAAAAGACACATTTTAGAGAACAATGGGTAGACTCTTTCAGGGTGAACCTCGCTGTTAACATTACATAGCACATGTGCATTCGGTACAAAGTCTCATTTTGCCTCTTATATTGAGGGTCTGCTGGTTTGGTGTGAGAGATCATACACACAGGGCCGGCAGGCAGCAGAATTCGGCTTGCAGGCAGCCATGGTAAGCCTCAGCCTTTTGGCTTCTTTAACCTTCATAACATGTGGGAATGGCTTCAAACAGCAGTGCCCTCATTTCCCATCCCAAACAGCCATTGGGTTGGCCATTTAAAATGGGTTGGCCATTTAAAAGGAGGGGCTGCGGTTTTCGGGTTAATGTGCAGCACAAACCCAACTCACCACCCCCCCCCACACACACGCAATTCTCTGGGATGATCGCTTCACCCCTCCCTGCACCATGTGGCTAACAGCAGGGATGATTTCTGTTCAGCCACAGGCAAACAGCCCAGCAGGAAGGGCCACCTCTGAATGTCCCCTTAATAAAATTACCCTGTTTCAACCAGGTGACCATGAATGATATCACTCGCCTGAGGATAACAGATAAAGAATGGATGTTGCTTGAATGCCAGCAAACACCGGGACCATACGCTGCCATGCTTTGTTATGCAATGACTCCAGACTAAGTGCTACTGGCCTGAAATGGTAAAGTGTCCTACGGAATAAGGCTGCCCTCCCCAGAAACCTTTTGCAAAGGCTTTGGGAGTACATCCAGGAGAGCTTCATGGAGATGTCCCTGGAGGATTTCTGCTCCATCCCCAGACACGTTAACAGAGTTTTCCAGTAGCTGTACTGGCCACAAATTAATCATTGAACATGCTTGCTTTTAAACCATGTATTATATTTACAAAGGTACACTAACCAGAGGTCCCTTCTCTGCCTGGCGGGTCCGGGAGCCCGCCTTGGGTGGGTTCGGGGGGTACTGGCTCCAGGTCCAGGGTGAGAAACAGTTCCTGGCTCTTGGGGAAAATGGTTTCTCCGCTTGCTTGCTGCGCGCTATCTTCAATCTCCTCCTCCTCATCTTCCTCGTCCCCAAAATGTGTATCCCTGTTGCGTGATAATCCATTGATGGAGTCAAAGCACAGGGGTGTGGTAGTGGTGGCTGCACCCCCTAGAATGGCATGCAGCTCATCATAGAAGTGGCATGTCTGAGGCTCTGATCGAGAGCGGCTGTTTGCCTCTCTGGTTTTTTGGTAGGCTTGTCTGAGCTCTTTAAGTTACATGTGGCACTGCTGCGGGCCCTGTTATAGCCTCTGTCCTTCATGCCCTTGGAGATTTTTTCTAATGTTTGGGTATTTAGTTTTTTGGAACGGAGTTCTGATAGCATGGATTCGTCTCCCCATACAGTGATCAGATCCCATACCTCCCATTCGGTCCATGCTGGAGTTCTTTTGCGATTCTGGGACTCCATCCTGGTCACCTCTGCTGATGAGATCTGGGACTCACCTGCAGCTTGCCATGCTGGCCAAACAGGAAATGAGATTCAAAAGTTTGTGGGCCTTTTCCTGTCTACCTGGCCAGTGCATCTGAGTTGAGAGCACTGTCCAGAGCAGTCATAATGGAGCACTCTGGGATAGCTCCCAGAGGCCAATACTGTCGAATTGCGACCACGCTACCCCAAATTCGACCCAGCAAAGTTGATTTCAGCACTAATCCCCTCACCGGGGGAGAAGTACAGAAATCGATTTTAAGAGCCCTTTAAGTCGAAGTAAATGGCTTCATCGTGTGAACAGGTGCAGGGTTAAATCGATCTAACGCTGCTAAATTCGACCTAAACTCATGGTATAGACCAGGGCTTAGAGGTGCCCAGAGAGTAGTGTGTAATTTTCCCAGGTTACTGGGTGGGGTCTCAAGCCGGTTCTGTGTTTGTATTGAACCCAGCTCTGGTTGCTGCCAACTCCACCTGGCAAAAGGGTTACACACCCAACTGCCAATGGCCCTCAGGCCATTCCAGTGGCTAAGGATGCTGTAACCATACTCTGTTCCCCAGGAATGTCCTTTGCTTAAATCTATGGTACTAATACAAGATTGATACTGATTCCATTTAATTTGCATATTTTTGTTTTAGTTTCATAATGGTTTTTCCAATTTATTTTTGTTGGGTGTATGGCTGGGAAGGCATTTTTAGAAGGTTTGTTAGCCACATCTGGAAACTGTTAACATAGCTATAAAGAAAAAAGGGGGACAAACTGCCCCAGAAGGCATACTGTAAAAATTTGCCTTAGACTGTTTCTGAAGTCTATCTGATAAAATTTGAGACTTATTTCTCTACTGTATTCTATTGTTTCCCATATACGTCAGTGAAACCTGTGGCTAGGTTTTCAGAAGTGCTGGACACCCACAGCTGCTGTTGACGTTAGTGGGAATTGCAGATACTCAGTCCCTCATAAAATCAGACTGGTATTGTCTGGATGTTTATAAACAATGATAAGTATCAAGCACATTTGTTTTGCTGGATCAGTCACATTTTACCTTTGAGAAGAGCATGGCCTCAAAAATCTATCTGAACTGGCACTGAGTATCCGCTAGGGAGGAGAAATTAGCAGGAATGTCCAGGGGATAAGACCAATGTTTTCAAAGCTGCCTGTGTTTTTCTCTTGTTACTCTGAATCGGATACTCTTCTGATGTGGTGAGAAGCTAAAATGGAAGTTATTAATACATGCAAAAATGTTTTATGTGGGGGGGGATGTTCTGAAAATAAATTCAGATTTTTGTTTAGGAACAAATGCAAAACAAATCCTGATGAAAGGCTCTGCCTTTGTATGGACTAAATGCCACTTGAGGACCAAGGGGTTTATTTATTTAACACAAGGAAACTGGTATATCCTCCTTTTTCCAAAAGGATGTGTTGGTGGCAGTGATACTATTTAATTACTGTTATATAGTTTCTTTTTTTAAGGGAGTGGCGGATGGAATAGCACGTCCCCCTCATTTATTTTGTCCACCAATTAGGCCTAAGATCTGACAACAATTTTGGTTCATTCTTTTCAGGTTCCACATGTTCTGTTTTTTACCAACCATGATTTTAACATAGTCCTTGAATTATATCTGTGTGGCCTTTTTTGTTTGAATTAATTCAGTCAGTCTGCCTAGTTCTCTTGCACCTGTTTTACATTCATTACTGAAAACAACTTGACCTACTTTCCAGCAACATTTGTTACGATAGATTATTATAACATCTGAACTTCCATATATATATTTTTTTACAATTGAGCTTACAATTAGGGTAAATTTGTAGTCCCAAATATTATAACATCTCCCTCTCTTGCATCATACCCCATCTGCCCTCATGTCCTATCTCCTCATCCAATCAGCCCCAGGATTTGCTTCCTGTTTTCCTAGCCCCTCCTCTTTCCCCCATATCCTCATTCCCTCACCATATCCTGAACTCCACCCCACTTATCCCCTGTGTTCTGGTCTCTTCCCAGATCCTGGCCCCCCTCATCACCCAATGTCCAGTCTCCAGTTCTCCTGTATTGTTGTCCTCATTGTTCCACCCATATATTGCATGGAGCCACCTCCCCCTCCAGCCTCATGTCATGGACACCACACACACAACCTGGTGCAGCCAGGGTTGTAGCCAGGTTTGGCAACATAGTTTATTCCAGTCTGTGTGGACCAGACTTTCTCTGGTGCTCTTATTTTCAAAATTTTCTCCTACGTGGAGGGCTTCACACACAGACCCCCAGGCCTCAAAGTATAGGGGCTCTCCACCTTGCTGGGACCTTCACCCCCTGACTCCTGGTGCCTATGTTAATGCATGCAGGGTGCAGTGTTGTAGAAGGGGGTGGCATACTGCGTTCTGCCTAGGGTGGCAGATTGTTTTGAGCAACCTTTGAAAACTGGGCCTTGGGATCCTTCTGAGTGTCAGGGAAGCTGAGGAAAACTCATTGACACTCAGGCATAGGCACCCACTTCTGCTGGCATTAGTGGGTGCTCAACCCCCATCTGCCCCTGGCTCCGCCCTGATTCCGTCCCTGCCCTGCCCCTATTCCAACCTCTTCCCCAAGTCCCCACCTCTTCTCTGCCTTCTCTTCCCCGGTCCGTCCCAAGCTTGTTATGCCACGAAACAGCTGTTTTGTGGCGCAAGCGCTGGGAGGTAGGAGGAGAAGCGGGGACGTGGTACGCTCAGGGGAGGAGGCGGGGGTGAAGTGGGGCTGGGGGGAGCTTGGCACCCACCAATTTTTCCCCATGGGTGCTCCAGCCCCAGAGCACCCACAGAGTCTGCACTTATACACTCAGCACACCCCTGGGCGCTAGCACCCCCTTTGTGGAGGGAAGCAGAAGTTCTATTGCCCCCCTCATGGTGCCTTGCTTCTGCTCTGCTGAAGCTTCTCTCTCCTCTCCTCTACTCACCTGGCACAGCCCCACCTTTTTGTGCCCAGACTGCTCTGCTTCAGGGAAGGCAAGGAGGAGCCAGCTGCCTTGACTGCATGGCCCTCTCTCCCTGCTGTGTGAAAGCAGAACTTGGTGTAGGCAAGAAGCAGCAGCCCCTCCATTCTGAGCCCTTGCCCAGCTGTACCCTATGTCCTCAATTAGGCCCCCACCCCAGTCATCCCTTAGCTTGCACTGCCACAAATGCCACAGAGTTTGAGAACCTCTGCTGTTGAATAATGTCTTTTAGGGGTGGGGCCGGGGAAGAGAACCCACAGGCTCTCTGCCAGAAATCTTTGGGCCCCTACTTCTGGGAAAACACTCCCAATTTAGTTATCTGAACTCTGAGTTTTCACTCACTCCCCTCTCCCTTGACACTGTAATTATGAAGACTGCTCAGTGCTGGTGTTCACCAAACCCTTGAGGTGCCAGTAATGTGCCAGGTGTACCACGACAAGGGTTGCCAATTTTGGTTGGATGTATTCCTGGAGATTTAATCACATGACATAATCTTTAATTCCTGGAGACTCTAGGCCAGTCGGAGGGTTAGCAACCCTAACATGACTCAGACAAGCATGGTAGGTGCTTCAGCAGATAAGCCTTATAGGTGCTGCCCCTGGGGGTCCCAATAACCACTCGGACACAGGGCTGAGTGAAAAGGGATTTTACTACTGCTGGCAGGAAAGAGGAAGGCTGCAAATACCCGTGGTCCCTTAAATACCCTTAAACAGCTACAGTTCAAAGTAAGCCATAGTGGCTCCTGGCTGGTCTTCTCAGGGCAGTGCAATCAAGAGTCAGAGCTGTTGAGGGCCAGTGCTTGGGGTGCTCACTCCAGTCTTTATGCAAGCAAGAGCGTGCAGGTTTCCAGGCCAGGGACACTTAGTGGTGTGTCTCCTTGAGGCCCTGCTGCCTGGGCACCTTGCCCCATTACTGCTGCTCCGCCATATGTCCCACACAGGCCTGCACCTGGCTGCAGGGTTGCCAACTCTCCAGGATTGTCCTGGCGTCTCCAGGAATAAGATTAATCTTTAATTAAAGCTTATGTCATGTGATGGAACCTCCAGGAATACATCCAACCAAAATTGGTAACCCTACCTGGCTGTGATGTCTGGCAGTTGCAGCCTGTTCCACATGTGGCTCTGCCTACAGTTCCCGGGGGCTGCTCTCTGCATCTGGCTTCTAGGGGGCTCAGTGTTAGCCCTGCTGTGGTTGCTTCCCAAAAGTGCCTCATCTCTTCCTGAATCAGGTTCCTTCCTCCTAACTAGTCAAGGGAAAGGGAAGTGCAGTGGAAAGGAGGGCTGATGGGAAACGAGGGCCTGGTTATTTCCTGCATCAGGTCCTTTCTCCTTCCTGACCAGGAAGAAGTGGATGTGCAGTGGGGTGGGGTTTGACACTCGTAGTCTTTTGCTTAGCAGGTTCATCACAGCACATTTCCATATCTCTTCTCCCAGTGCATTCCTCCTCCTTGACAAACTGGCACATGCTCTGTGCTCTCTCTGTGGGGAACAAGCCAGAGCGGGCCTCACTTCCTCCTTATTCTGATTCAGAGCTGAGGTCAAGCTCCTTCTGACTCACAGCGTTCAGATTCCAAGGGATCTGCCCGCAACCATCCCTGTGGCTAAGGACTAGAAAGATCTCTCTCTTCAGCAGCTCTTTAATCAGCCACTGGAATCACTGGTAAGTAATGCGAGGCACTTCCTCTTCCCATGAGGACTGAACATGTTGCTTTTGAAACGGTCCCAGCTCTTGCTGATTCAGAGAATTGACAGACTGGTGTTGGGAATTGAGTGCAGGCTTCCTCCCTGACAGCACAGAGTGTTAGCACTACTCCACCAACAGACTGAATGTGGTTAGGAAATATTTCCGATGACTGATTTGCCAAAAATTCTGGTTTGTTTTAAAGCTGTGCTTATACCACACAACTTGCCCCAAACCAAAGAACTTGGGAGTCCCTCAGCCGAATAACACTTGCACCCAAAGTAAAGCCCTTTTATTTGGCTTTTGATTAATCTACCAAGATTCCGTGGGACTAATTACAGGACTACGAGCTGCATGTTGGGCTCATGTCCCTTACGGGGGAGACAAAGTACATTAGGAAATATGGACATTTATTCTTCCAATTATAAATGCCTTTCACCCATTACAAATCTCCTGCCACAACCTCTTCTGGCAATTTTTTGGGGAAGGGGGAGGGAAGGGAAAAAAGGGAGGGGAGGGTTGTATTGGCTGCAACCAATTTTTAAAAATCCTTGTTCAATCCAAAGTGGTTCATCAGGTTTGAAAGTGAATTTTCAACTTGCCAGGCGTGGGTTTGGAAAAAGTGAATGTCTGCTGAATGTCATTTTTCCACAGTAGACGGTAGTCCAAAAGTTACATGGAATTTGGTATGGTTTAAATAGGCTTTTGAAATGTGAACACGGAAATGAAGTTTTATTTATCTTTGCTGTGGGTGGCCTCTATGTTCTGGGGTACATTATTAGTAGTAAAACAATCTGAAGGTTGCTGTGCAACCCCCATAAAATATATACACATGGAATTTATGTAACCCTTCTGCCAAGCGATGTCAGCAGCAACAAGGGTTAGGTTCAATATCTGGGATCCTCTTAACGTTACAAAAGGGAACCAGATTGAGACACCACCCAGAAGTCCATGAAAACTAAATATCATCCAAGCACCTCTCAGAGGCAATGATTCCCCACTGGCAAGCACGGAGTCTGTTTATAACAACAAACATTTTATTAAAAGGGAGAGGGGAACTCAATATTAATTTGGGAAAACACTGCAATAGTGATTCAAAACTATGCAAACCATAAGTAAACTCCAGCCCCACAGTATCTTTGGCAGTGACCTGCGTCTCAGTTTCACACTTTGCAGAGTGAAAGTCCAATGGATGAATATCCCTTGAACACACTACTCCCCTTTCCCTTTACTGCACCCCAGGTTGTCTGAATTCAGCAAAGTCCCAGAATTCAGGGGTGCATTCACATGGGTTCAGCTCCCACTCCTGAAGGGGAGGAGGGGCACTGAAGAATGCTGCTAACCCCTTTGCTACCACTTCTGCTTCTAGCTGTGATTATGTATTGTGAGGTTCCACCCCATCCCCATTCTTAGTGATTTCACCAGAAAGCAGGTAACCTCATTGCTACATCCTCTGCACTGCTATCCCCACACTGCAGGTAAGGGTCAGCCCTCTAGACATACTGATCAATGATTTCAGCTCTTAAAATCACTGATTAGCAGAAACAAGGACACTAACTTGAATCTGGTTAGCTGTAGCTTTAAACACTTAAATAGAAGTATTAAATAGTATCTAGAACTTTTAAAATAGCCTCTAAACCAAAGTCTAGATCTTTACCTCTGAGTTCCAGTTGAAGTTGGCATCACTACCCCCTGCTTAGCAAATGAGGTGCGAGTTAGGGTGACCTCCCTTAATTAGGGCCTGCTAAGTACAGTCCTTTTGCACCCAAAATAATATTTCCTTGCCCCTGCATTCAAGAATAAAGTGAATTTTAACTCAAAACAGCCAAAATTGGTCACTTTGGCAAAACAGGTTTGTCTGCTGATCACCTACACAAAATAGGTGTGTCTATGCAAATATGGTCTGCTCTTGAGATCTTTCCCCAGTTCATCATAGGGGAGAGCTCATCTAGACCTTGGCTTTCAGTTTTACATTCATGGAAGTTCCACATGGAATAGGGGTTCTTTCATTAGTCAACTTTCAAAGGAACTTTTTAAAGAAAAGGAAAAATATATAGCTTAAGAATAAACAGATACTTGCTGTTAAACTTTAGGATGTTGTGCAATCAAGTTTACGTTAACTTCTTTTAGGTATAAACTAAGTTGTGACCAATGGTTTCCAAGGTACCATGAAGTCTTCATCTTCTTGTTTTTTACAAGTGAACACCCATATGGAGTATTTTACAGTTTTAAAGCATAAAAAATGGTCTCATTCATCAGAGGCTACTTTGGTTTTCATTTTACAGTAAATCAGTATGCACATAGCTTTTTGCTGCCCTCATTCACAACTGAGAAACCTTTCATCAGGTTGACTGCTCTGATCTCATTACACTAAATACACTCAGGAGTAGCTAACAATTGTGAGATATATAATTTTATTATTTTAACTATAGTTTTTTTCCCCTCTGGACTGAGCAGATTGGCTTCAGCAGCCAGAAAAGCCCCCTCTATCTCCTGAAAGTCCTACAGTACAAAAACCCACAAAAACAACTTGTAATGAGCAATCTTAACAAATAAAGCCAACAAAGTGGGTGCAAGTCATTTTCAGTGCCACTGTGCCAAATATGCTTGCTTACTGTGTGAAGCCAGCAACAGTGGCTATAAACCCCTTCTCCCCCACCCCCTCCCCCCAAAAAAGGTAGACAGTGGAAAGAAACAATGCTAACTGACAAAAAGAAGTAGCGCTCCCACCCTTCCAAAAAAGGAGAATTATTTTTGGTAGAAAGTAGTCACCTGCATTAACAGCATTTGTTTTTACATCATTGTTCAGCATCACTCTACACAAGGAAAACGGCTTCTGGATCTGTGACAGACAAACAGCAACAGAGAAAGACCTTCCTCTGCCCTTCAGCAATAAGAATGTCCTGATCACACAGAATCTGATCACAATAAAAAAAATCTGATCACCAAAAAGGATTTTTAAGGTAACGGGAATGATTTGATTTTGACATAGCTGTGCAAGTGTCAAAATGTGGGATGTGCATTTGCCTAGTTTGAAATAGAATTGAGCCTATTAAAGTTTGATTAATCTCTAGTTAGCTCATAATTCTCTCATATTCTGAATCCTCCTGATGTCTCTGTTGCTCTTATAAACCCCTATTCCCTAGCCCTGATTCTGCAAAGACTTAAGCATAAGACTAAACTGGGACACGTGTTTCATTAGCTACAAAGTGAAAAAAGTCTGCAGGATCTCTGTAGGATTGGAACCCACATATTTCCTCCCATTCCAAAAAGTACACACTCTCCCAAACCAAAAATTCAAGCAAAGGTTGAGGTTTATTACTCTACTCTTTTCACTGAAGAATGATGTTGGTTTCAGGATAACTCATTTTAACTAAGCAGGACAGAAACCCGGTTCATAAATCACTGCCTACAGTGCCAGCATTTGGCTAACTGCACAGTGGTTTGAGGAACACTCAGTGGCTTCTGTTGTCTCATTTTCAGGATGAGGCCACTTGAGCAATATTTTCACTTCCCACTAAACTTAATTTTTTTATGCTAAAGAGCACCTTTTGCTGGCTGCCAGACATGTTGTAAAGCGATGACTCAAAGTGAGAGCAAAGGAAAAAGGTACAAAATAGAGAAACAACAATGTGTAAGTACCAACATGTCAAGTACTTCCAGACTCAGGGGAACAATTTTTCTCCTTGCTTGAACCTGTGCAATCACCCAAGGGCAGAATTTGACCCACTTTAGCTCCTGGGATTTTTACGGTTGCATTATGCCAAAACTGCCTGCCTTATTGGAATAGGGTCTTGCTGGGTCTGCTGTTCAACAAAATACCCATGAACGAAGTACTGACACCTCTATCTTATTTCTGCTGATTGATTATTAGTCATTAGATCAGCCACCGTTGGACCTTATGGAAGATAAGTTGTTAGGAAGTAGCTGACAGTGCCTGTGTCAGGCTGGGAAGAGGAAACAACTGGTATTTACTATTAAGTAAGAGCTGGCTTTCACTCATTCCAAGTACTGATTATTATCCTGTAGTGAGAGAAAGAAAGGAAAAAGCCTGCTACACTCTGGACTTTCTCCTTCTAATAGGAAACACTAAAATCTGTTTTCCTAAACTTCAGCTATGCTGTAGCCATATGCCATTTAACTAGTCTGCTTGCTGTTGTAAATAGGAAATAAAAATAACCTCCTCTCTGTTTAGGGAAAAGTTGGCAAGACAGGGATTTGGGAAAAAGGAGAGCTAACTGCTTTCCTTCCCCATCCATATGTTGTTCACATGCACATGTGCACTATGAAAGAAACACTTCCCACTCCAGTGAAGGAGCTGAAGTTAATTAGAAATCACCATGGACTTCTTACTTGTAGAGGGGAAGAACTGGAGCTCAGAGTCCTAACTTTTCTCTACATCCTCAGGATTTCTAAACATCCAAGCAAAGGATGGCAAGAAACCCCATTCTCTGCTATTAATTCTCCACAGGTCCCAAATCACTTCAAAGAAAGCAAAAAATTACAGTTTCTGGATATCTCCTGGTCACAGATTGACTTTAGCATCTAACCTAACTGCATTATAACCTCAGGAACATTCAGTCCTGGGCCATAGACTGTGGCAACCTGTATTTATCATTGTCCTAAGCACTGTACGTGTGTTGCCCCCAAGTAACTTACAATCTAAAGCCCTGACTAGGGTTGCCAACTTTCTAATCACACAAAACCAAACACGCTTGCCCCGCCCCCCACTCCCTCTATCCTCCTTCCTCCCTCAGTCACTTGCTCTCTCCCACCCTCACTCACTTTCATCTGACTGGGGCAAAGAGATGGGATGCGAGAGGGTGTCAGGGCTCCAGCTAGGGGTATGGGTTCCAGGGTGGGCAAGAAATGAGGGGGGCTGGGGCAGGTGGTTGGGGTATGGGGGGGACTCTGGCTGGAGGTTTGGGCTCTGCGGTGGAGCTGGGGATGAGAGGTTTGGGGTGCAGGAGGTGGTGTGGGCTCTGGGAAGGAGTTGAGTGTGAGGGGACTTGGGGCTGGGGCAGGGCAATGGGATGTGGGAGGGCATGTGGAGTGCAGGCTCCAGGAGGGGGCTCAAGGCTGGGGTAGGGGTTTGAGGTAAGGGAGGGAGTGAGGAGTGTGGGCTCTGGGAGGGAGTTCTGACCTGGGACAGGGGGTTGGGGTGTGGGCTCCAGTCAGGCAGCATTTAACTCAAGCAGCTACCAGTCGGTGGCACAACAGGGCTAAGGCAGGCTCCCTGCCTGCCCTGGCTCCACATGGCTCCCGGAAGCGGCCGGCATGTCTGGCTCCTAGGTGAAGGAGCCCGGAGGCTCTGCGTGCTGCGGGCACCCACAGGCGCCATCTCCGCAGCTCTCATTGGTCACTGTTCTCAGCCAATGGGAGATGCGGAGCTAGCACTCAGGGTAGGGACAGCATCCAGAGCCCCTGTGGCCACCCCTGCCCTTAAGAGCCGGCCATGCCGGCACCTCTGGGAACCACAGGGAGCCTGCCTTAGCCCCGCTGTGTCACCAACTGGACTTTTAGTGGCCCAGTAAGCGCTGCTGACCGGAACTGCCAAGGTCTTTTTTTGCCACTGCCAAGGTCGAAAACCAGACGCCTGGCAATCCTAGCCCTGATCATGCAACCATTTGGTCACAAAGGGACTACTCACATGTGTAAAATTACATGTCTATCACTTTTTGCAGTGTCAGAGCCTAATAGAAAAGGAGTACTTGTGGCACCTTAGAGACTAACAAGTACTCCTTTTCTTTTTGCGAATACAGACTAACACGGCTGCTACTCTGAAACAGAGCCTAATAGGTAAGTCAGAGAATGTGAGAAAAGAAGTAATATTATCTCCTTATGCCTGGAGAACTACAGATTAAGTTCCTTGTCCAAAGTCACACGAGAAGGCTGTGACAGAGCCAGGAATCGCACTGAGCGTTTCTGAGTCCAGTGCCTTAACCACAAAGTCCGGTCTCCGTCTCCAGCAGGAATTGTGGCAGCATTTAATTTCCTGAAGAACTTAGTTCTTTTTAGCACACTTTCTCTTTTATAGCTTCTTCTCCATTCTCTGAGCAGATTAAATGTACTGTTCGGCCAACCTTTGGCAAGATTTTTGTGGTTCCTTCTTTTCATATTAATGTAAAATTTATGTTGCGTAGCAAAGTCATCTTGGATATTTTCTTGTTGTGCTGCAAGGAAACTCGCTCATTGTAACCTCTTAGCTCATATGATGATTTTTCTTTAGTTTTGGGGAAACGGCAAATCAGAAGTTTGTACCACTTTGTTATCAAGTATTTTAGAATACTAAGGTGTTTGGGATTTGGGACTTGCCATTGATAAGGAAAGAGTCACAAGGTTACAACCTAATATTCAAATTCTACAAGCTTAATTTTGTGATCTGTAAGTAGTCTCACTGAAGCCAATCAGACTACCTGCAGTATGTAAATTTAGGCATATACATAAGCCTTTGCAAGATTGGGGCCTAAAGCTGTAAAGGAGGCCTTAAATAGTATGATTTTAAAAAGTATACAACTTTTCTGCTCTTGCAAAATCTGCACAAAACCATAAAAGGAAACCTTTGACTTTACAAACACAAATTCATGTGTTTCAGCATTAAGGTAGTCGTGTTTTATGCTACACACAAACTCTAAGTTATTGTGTAGACAGGGTCCTTTCCTGGGGTTTGGATTTATCGATACATCTCAAACAATAACACAACATCGATGTCAGCCTAAGAAGCTTCCCGTAGGGTTTCTTTCAAAGACCTCTGGCTCAGAAAGCCACCACCTACTTTTCAAATGTGTTAGAACAAATTAGGCCCACATCCAACATGACTCCGCCATAAGTAATTGTCTTCAATTTTTTTTATGCAGAATTCTAGTAGATGAACTGAGGGTGACTCAGCAGACATTCAGGCATAATTTTAGGCATGTCTATGCTACAGCCACACAGTGATGGCGTAGCTGGTGCGCTGCCGTAGCATCATAGTGTAGATGCTTCTTACTTTGATGGAAGGGGTTTTTCTGTTGATGGAGTTAATCCACCTCTCAGAGGCAGTAGCTAGTTTGAAGAATTCTTCCATCAACCTAGCCGTGTCTACACCAGGGGTTAGGGCAACCTAACTACAGCTCTTGGGGCATGATATTTTTCATAGCCCTGAGTGGTATAGCTTGGTCGATCTAATTTTTAAGTGGAGATCAGGTCTGAATCAGCTACTCCTGTTAAAGGGATCACTTGGATACCACTGAAGACTGGCTTTTAAATTCTATTCTTCCTGTAATTCACTGGTTCTTTTATATCTGTATTATTACCCTTTATTGTTTTTAGGCATGTAAATGTTTGAATGATTTTTCTTAAAACTGAATTTTTAGTCCCCATCTATAGTGATTTGTGGACTGTATTTTGTGTTGGTATGTTTCACTATTAATGTAAAATTATGGAAAACCAGAAAAAAAAAGTTAACAAATTAATCTAACAAATAAGGTCTGCTTGGCAACACCTTCCATGTCATTATAGAATAAATATAGCTGTCTCTTAGGACCCTTATCGTCCTCATATACTGTCAAGAAAAATGTTGTTAGATCTATTCATGTCTTTTAGTAGACCGTTTGCGCTCTCTCTTAGTGAGTAAAGGGATCAGCCCATAAACTTTGTCAGTATTTTCTTTTACTTCATTATTAACTGCTGACACTGCTGTCTCCTCTGTGCTCTTGGGTATCTTGAGGAAATATTTGTGATTTCTTTAAAAAACTGTCTGCCTTCTTTGATCTGTTGCTGTCCTGTGTATTTCACAACTCACTAACATGGATTTCATGTGCCTGATCAGTTGAAGCTATGATAGTTTAAAGCTTCCTGAAAACTGGTTATAGTCCGTGGTGAGAGCAGGTGACCCTGTCTTCCCAAGGCTAATGAGTCAATTCTAAGCATATATGGAAATACAGGCTGTTTCCTTCTAATGCATATCTTGATCCTTCTTTTTCTCCATTTTCTTTGTCCATTTCCCTGAATCTTTCTTTCCCTGCATTGTGCTGTTCCAATCTCTGTCTTTCCTTCCTTGTCTTCCCAGATCACTCATCTCTTCCCACCATCTTATTCTTCTCTCTTGTAACCTAATCAGCACTCTCTCCCTTCTTTCTTTCTACTCATCTACCCTAAAACTTTCTTTTTCTCTTCTCCCACCTCTGTTCCCTTTTTCCTGGGTAATGAACCCAGCAGCAAATCCCCAATTGCCAGGCATCCCACTAGGGGCAGTAACATCAGTTAAAGATGAGGCTTGTTTTAAAACGGCTGGACTAATCATTGCAATGGGCCACACATTCTTAGCTGGAATCATTTGTGAGTAAATCTCAGTAACTCATAATCTGGCACTGAAATAAGCACTTTGTTTAGTCTAGAGCACTAAGCAAATTGGGCCCAACATCATTTGCTTTCAAGCAGCAGTTGAGCCTTGTTGTATAACTGCAGTTTGCATGCCAGAGGGATTGCATAGAGGTGCTACATAGATCAAAGTTGCATTCATTAGGGCTTGGCTGTATTAGCTTTAATTAGAAATGTAATTTTAGAAGACAATACCTCATTTGTAAAATGGAGTGAAACTAGAGCAGCACCGCAGCCAAAAGCAACGTAGCTGAAGTATATTTCCTCCCTTAATAGCAGTAACTAACCACACTTTTTACAAAGGAAGAAGAATGTAATTCTAAGTTAGCACAACATACTAAGTTATTTAGGCGAAGGTAAAGACAAAGAGAGACCATTCAAGGCTGATACTCTCTGTTTTTGTGTGCTCTGGGGGAGAAACGAGGCAACAATGGCCAGTAGTCTCAGTGAAAGATGGAATATTCACTTGTATTTTGAATTTCCTGGCTGTCCTCTGGCTCCTTTGCTTCCAAATACAATCAAGCTTGGGTTCCCACTCAAAAAATGTACCTTGACCCAACCTGCCTGCCTCATCTCACTCTAGCCTTCTGTCGTAAATACAAAGGGAAGGGTAACCACCTTTCTGTATACAGTGCTATAAAATCCCTCCTGGCAAGAGGCAAAACCCTTTCACCTGTAAAGGGTTAAGAAGCTAAGATAACCTCGCTGGCACCTGGCCCAAAATGACCAATGAGGGGAGAAGATACTTTCAAATCTGGAGTGGGGGGGGAGACAAAGGGTTCTGTCTGTCTATGTGATGCTTTTGCCGGGAACAGATCAGAAATGCAAGCCTTCCAACCCATTAAGTTAGTAAGTAATCTAGCTAGAAAATGCGTTAGATTTTCTTTTGTTTAATGGCTGGTAAAATAAGCTGTGCTGGAGGGAATGTATATTCCTGTTTTTGTGTCTTTTTATAACTTAAGGTTTTGTGTAGAGGGATTCTCTATGATTTGAATCTGATTACCCTGTAAGGTATTTACCATCCTATTTTTACACAGGTGATTCTTGTCCCTTTTCTTTAATTAAAATTCTTCTTTTAAGAACCTGATTGATTTTTCATTGTTCTTAAGATCCAAGGGTTTGGGTCTGTGTTCACCTGTACCAATTGGTGAGAATTATTATCAAGCCTTCCCCAGGAAAGGGGGTGTAGGGCTTGGGGGGATATTTTGGGGAAAGACGTCTCCAAGTGGTCTCTTTCCCTGTTCTTTGTTTAAAACACTTGGTGGTGGCAGCATACTGTTCAAGGACAAGGCAAAGTTTGTACCTTGGGGAAGTTTTTAACCTAAGTTGGTAAGAATAAGCTTAAGGGGTCTTTCATGCAGTTCCCCACATCTGAACCCTAGAGTTCAGAGTGGGGAAGGAACCTTGACACCTTCATCTCCAAACAAATTGAATGTGCCATCTACAATAGTTGTCTCGAGTTCCTGTTCTACCATTCCAGCCTGGCTGGATCCCCTCCCATCTGGCTTCCTCCCTCTCCACTTGGCTGCAACTGTTCTCATTAAGGTTTCCAGGAACCTGTTCCTGGGCATCCAGCTGAAGTCAGTGAGAGCTGTGGCTGTTCAGAACTTCTGAAAATCAGGCCCTACGTCTCCATGGGCTTGCCTACATCGCACAATGTTACTGTGTTTGGATGCATCTGTGAACCATAGAATTAGATGACATGATTCTGACAATGAACACTGTAAAACTTGACGGATCATGTTCAGCATTGTGGCAGCTGGTTGTGTGTTAATGCTAAAGTTGAGCACCAAAAAGGGAGGTACCCAGAACTAGAGGCTATTCTCTTCCATGAGAGATGAACCAATACAGTCCAAGAGCAAAACTTTAGCTCAAGTCTACAAAAAAGAGTGAGTCCTCTTAAATTCCAGACATTTTTTAGGTGCATGTACTGAGAAAGGTTGGATGATTTGGGTGGTAGAGATAGTAATTATGTATCCCAAGGTCTGAATCAACGCATGTTGTCATTTAAAAAAAAAATTGTACTTCACAGTAATGAGACCACAAGTCAAATTTTTACAGTATAGATACATATATTCTAGACTAAAATAGCAGTCACCACAAACCACATGTTGACATTTTGCATATAACAGTGTGGTGTACTGTAGCTTTTACATTTTACTCCTTTTTGTCATCTTAAAGATACAGGTTCTCCACAAGTTATTTAAAAGGGACCGAGGAATGAGAGATAAATACAGAGAGAAAAAGAGGAACAACCTTGCACAATGGCAACTAGCACACTAAATCATTTGGCAACAGTAACCTTGAAGGAAAGCTGTGTGCTGCATAAGGGTCAAGGAAATTCTAGACCTTCTCTGCTGTGGTTATAAAGGATCCACATTAGTCATTTTCATTTGGAGGAAGAAAAATGTCCAGTCTCAGGCCTGGTGTACATATAAACGTATACTGGTTTCATTAAGGTTGCATTTTTAAACTGATTTAGTTGAACCAGTGTAAAAAGTTGTGTGGACACATACATATTTGGTTTAAACTTGATATATATCCCTTTAGCTTACATTGGGAGATAAACTGGTTGATAAATTTATCAAAACAAGCTAAAGGGATATATATCAAGTTTAAATTGACAAGTGCAAATCAGAAAATTTGTCAACAGTTTTCAGTTGTAAAACACTGTTTGATTAAATTGATTTTTTTTCTCTAAGCATAAATCCTCATTCATTAATCTTTTCATACACATTGATGGATAATTTGCTGCACTAATGTGTGTCTAATTTGACCAAATTAAAAGGTGTTGTCATTTGCTTATATTTTGGAACATAAATTTTCAAATTTAAATTTCCAATCCAAGGCGTTTTGATATGATACTGCCTCATCTCTCTCTAGCCTTCTGTCGTAAATACAAAGGGAAGGGTAACCACCTTTCTGTATACAGTGCTATAAAATTTTCAGTATCATATCACATAGAGTCTCTTAGTGGGTTTACTGTTCAATTAAAAGTGTTTTCTTTTTGCAAATGGTTTATTTTGTGGGCTAGAGATATTTGTGTAACTCGGGCAATTCAGAACTGAATTTGGTCTGAAGTAAAACGCTCAGCCTAATAGTTTTGATAGTAAAATGAAACTTTCTAAAGGGTAGATCACAATGGGTGCTGGAAAAAGCTTTTTCTCCCCTCAGTAACACTCATATCCAGGCAGACTAAATCCTTTCACAGCATTCTTTACTCAGCTGTTTGATGTAGTTCCAGCAACTTCAAACACAGGAGCCATCCAAACTGCTTAAAGTCAAAATGGCTGAGATTCCACTTTCACGGGAACCCGGAATAGCAACAGTGCAGCCTGACGATCATTTTGTAGAACTGGGAGGAAACTGCTGGCTAACGAACTAGACAAGGACCTCCTTCACAAGGCCCCTCTCAGACAACAGTACTTGAAGCATCTTTCATAGATCTTTTGTAAATCTGCTTCAAACAAACAAGAGAACTCCTGACCAATGTATGCCACTGTTGTGCCAAAAGGAAAATAATGAAAACAGGAGCACGGTGGAAAAGATGCCCAGGAAAATTTGCAGATGATACAAAACTACTCAAGATAGTTAAGTTCCAGGCAGACTGCGAAGAGCTACAAAAGGATCTCACAAAACTGGGTGACTGGGCAACAAATGGCAGATGAAATTTAATGTTGATAAATGCGAAGTAATGCACATTAGAAAATATAATCCTAACTATACATATACAATGATGGGGTATAATTAGCTGTTTCCACTCAAGAAAGAGATCTTGGAGTCATTGTGGATAGTTCTCTGAAAGCATCCCCTCAATGTGCAGCAGCAGTCAAAAAAGCGAACAGAATGTTGGGAATCATCAAGAAAAGGATAGATAATAAGACAGAAAATATCACGTTGCCTCTATATAAATCCATGGTATGTCCACATCTTGAATACTGCGTGCAGATGTGGTCACCCCAACTCAAAAAAGATATATTGAAATTGGAAATGGTTCAGAAAAGGGCAACAAAAATTATTAGAGGTATAGAATGGCTTCTGTGAGAGATTAATAAGACTGGGACTTTTCAGCCTGGAAAAGAGGTGACTAAGGGGGGATATGATAGAGGTCTATAAAATCATGAGCAGTATAGAGAAAGTAAATAAGGAAGTGTTATCTACTCCTTCTCATAATACAAGATCAAGGGGCCACCAAATGAAATTAATAGGTAGCAGGTTTAAAACAAATAAAAGGAAGTATTTTTTCACACAACGCATTGTCAACCTCTGGAACTCCTTGTGAAGGCCAATATTATAACGGGGTTCAAAAGGGAGCTAGATAGATTCATGGAGGATAGGTCCATCAATGGATATTAGCCAGGATGGGCAGGAATGGTGTTCCTAGCCTCTGTTTGCCAAAAGCTGGGATTGGGTGACAGGGCATGGATCACTTGATGATAACCTGTCTGTTCATTCCCTTTGGTGCACCTGCCATTGGCCACTGTCAGAGGACAGGATACTGGGCTTGATGGACCTTTGGTCTGACCCAGTATGGCCATTCTTATGTAAAACTCCACAATTCAGACCTCCTTGTAAAGAACCAACATAGTTATGTCGGAATACTCAAGATTTTGCTAAGGCAGTATTTATTTTCCTAGCAGTCCTAACACTTGCTGGACTATGTGACTGTTCATAAGCCAGCAAGGATAGCTGAGCACTAGTATAACAGGGGTTGTGTACTATGGTCCCCTGACTGTGCACATATGACTACAGTACTAGCAGGACCAATAGAATCAGGCCCTCTGCCCATCCTTCCATGTTAATTAACTCAGCTGGATGAGCAGGATTAGTAATGGCTGCATGGCAGAGAGTTCCAGAGTCTAGGTTCTGTCTGTGGGTCAACAGTGTCTCCATGGAATGCAGTTACTGTGGGGAGGTTATGGTTTCAGCGAGAATGTTAGTTGCTCAGGTAGTGAGGTCCAGCCTATGGAAGGCTTTGAATATCAGAACTGAGGCCTTGAATTGCACTCTGTATTCAGTTGGGAGCCAGTGCTGAGAACTGAACAAAGAGATGGCGTGTGCCTGGCCACTGGGGTTGCTAAGGAGACAGGCTTTTCTGTTTCGTACCAGCTGGAGCTTTTACAGGGTGCATGGCTTCTTTCACCACAGCCAGGTCTGAGCACAAAAGATGGAGCATGGCCTCCAGGCCAATCATAGATAAAAGTAGGCTTTTTGTGTGTGTGTGTGTGTGTGTGTGTGTGTGTGTGTGTGTGTGTGTGTGCAGCTGTGGCTCTGAGTATCCAGTGACAGCGAGGAGGGCAAAAGGCTGGGGTCTGACTGAATGAGCTGAAAGCAGATGCCCTCAAAAGAGGGGGATGTTATGGAGAAGATGAGCTCTTCAAAGCACTCTCCTCTACCCATCTGCATTGCCTCCATTCTTCCTGGGTTCAGTTTCATCCAGGTGCTGATTGCAGCCAGGCATTGAGAAAGCTGAAAGATGGTGTTGTTCACCTTCTGTTGTCTGCCTGAGGAGGGGAGACATTCTGTAACTTTTTCATCACCCAAGAAGCTCTAGGTGTGGCATGAACACTGTCATCGGCTCGGCTGCAGGGTATCTTTGTGAGTCTCCTGTAGATAGCTGGCCATGTGCTCTGTGATCCACAGCTATAGGTGCTGGAACTAGGAGTGCTGGGAGTGCTGCAGCACCCCCTGGGTTGAAGTGGTTTCTATCATGTACAGGTTTTATGGTTTGGTTCAATGATTCTCAGCACCCTTATATACAAATTGTTCCAGCGCCGCTGCCCAAAGCCTCAGGAACAAGCCCTTAGGCGCCCAAAGCACTGAGCTCTATCCTATGGTATCTAATGCATAGTGTATTCCAATGAGCACTTGCCCACTATGAAGAATGGAGGATCCTTTACTAGGGCTGCCAGAAGTTCAGAGGTGTGATTACCCTCATACAGTGCCTTTCATAGTGACAACAAAAGATTAACCCAGGAGTTCCTCACTCTTCCCCCCCAGGTAGTCCAGTGCAAGGGTAAAATGCTAGCTCTTCATTGGGCCTCTCCCCACAGCACTCCTGATTCAAGCTGCAACTACAGCTGGCCCCTGCCGGCAATGCCATGTGTACTCAGCCTTCCAACTCCAGCTCCTTGGATGCCTCCTGCCCAACCTTCCTGTCCTAGCTAGCTACCAGGCTACTGCCTCCAGCCTTCTATGCTTGCTTTCCTGCAGCCTCTGGCCCTTTCCAGAGGCTGTTACTGGTCTTCTCTGACCTCAGGATATCCTTTCCTTTTCCTGTATGTTAATGATTCCTTAATTGTCCTTTAGTGGCTGGCTGTTGAACTAGGTAACTGCCCTCCACTGGCTAGATTGTTTGTTAATATCCAGCTCAGCTGGTGTGGAGGGAAAGCACCCAGTAATAAACCAGTAGTCCCCTTACAATACATTTTCACAAATCTGTTTAGCCACTAACTTTTCCCTATCATTTGTAATATTATTTTCTGCCAATTCTTATTCCATTTGCATTTATGTCATGACAGTATCTTTGTCAATACCTTCCCACTGCCTTCCAAAATCCCCTGCCTTTTTTTGGAGATGTAGTGCTCAGCTGCTGTTGGAGTTGGCAGTCTTTTCAATGGGATTAGCGTTTGAGGTAGCTTTGGACCAGTTTACATATGATTTTAGGACACTACAACTCATTTCAGTTCATACAGCCCAAGAACGAAGAATGATGGTCTTTCAGAAACACTTCATACTGTGTTGATTTGTCCTGTATTTTTTTTCTGAATAGTTTCATTTTATCCTCATTTAATGCATTTATCACTGATCGGTTTTGTGGTGTGCGCATATTCCAGGTCTACATCTGGGGCTTGTTGCTTTTTAGTACCATACATACTACTCTAATACCCTGGCATGACTCTCTCGAAGATGTAGTTAATGCTACGTAGCTATCTAGCAGGACAAGATATGTTCACTAAGATTGCTGGCTCTTTACACTGATACAAAGTCTTAGGGTTTAGTTGTGGCTTAAAGCAATGTCAGTGGGGTGCTGCCTAAGCTAGAGCTGCTGGAGCCATTTTGTGCCGCATGCATGCTACTTCCAGGAGAGGAAGGGGTGTGAAGTCATTGTGTTTTCTTGTGTGCTGCTTGCCTCTTACCCCCTCCACTTCTCAGCCCTTTGGTTAGGACAGCTATCATGGAACAGCCCTGGAGCTTGAGGGAGTGTCATTGTACCTTCTCCTGCCCCACTCCCCAGGGTTGCATCAGGTGTCCAGGGGTTAGGGTGGGATGCTTTCTGCACTCTTTCTCCTTGCATTATCAATCAGTATCTTAGGGCTAGACACATTCATCATAAACCTTGAGTGCATTGCTTCCAGGCTCACAATAGTCTAGCAATATTTTCAGTGTTATGACTTGAGTTAATAAATTATAATAAAATTGTGTTCTTTGCTTCTTTATGTGATGACATCTGCAATAAAGACTACTGTTAATAGGCAGTTTCCTGTTTTGAGTAGCTAATTTAAAGTCATTCCCTTGTGCTTTCCATTACAATTGTAATTGACCTTTAGGTAAATGTCCCCTTTACAAGGTGGCCAATTTTTCCTGGTCCCCTAGGTAGTCACCAGAAGCAGGCTTCACTACCGTGAGACACACATCCAATAACCATGGAAAATTTAGCTCATGGGAATGGTAATAGAACATCAAGCCTTTTAATGAGCTCTTGGTTGTTAATTACATTCAGGACTAATCCAATTTCTGGTGGACAGAAACAACCACCATAGCTGGCACCAGAGTTTGCAATCACAAGAGAATCCAAAACTTCATGGACACAAACAGAACTACCCCCTTAGTGCCTCTAGAGCAGGACTATGGTTGAGGGTAGGAGAAGATGAGGCAGCTTGCATTGCAACTGCTTGTGCTGAATGCTGTTGTGTGGAGAGAGGACTTCAGTCTCTGGAGCTAGCATTTGGCACCTTGCAAGAGAAAACAATTCCCTTTTAAAAGAAAAAGCCCAAATGCGAATTACACAAAACCACCACTGAGTTACACAATATCCAGTTTAAGATCTTGTACATTGCGTGTGGTTAAATTGGACTCATTAACGTTAAAATTGTTCAAAACAGTGCATTAATTTTGCTGCTCTTCTGTCAGAGTTTGTGGTTTAACACTCTCACTTTCCAGGCTCCAGTGAAATGATTTATGTATAATTTAATGCCTTTCCGCTGCCACGTGGATGAGAGACCCCTTGAACAATTTGCAAAAAAATAAAGGCAGCGCTTGTCTAGAGTAGAATTGAGCTAGGACTGAGATACCCAATTTGCCAAAATACACAGACACAATTATGTAGCCCACTCTGACTCAGTCTTGGTACCCAGAAGAATGGTTACATGTTTGTGATCTTCATACCCGCAAACATTTCACTTAGCACAAATTCAGCCACTCATTCTGAAATAAGCCCCTGAAAGGGTGCTCTGAATCAGAGCAATAAGGAGAGGCAGAGGCAATCTAGAGGCCAAATGATGTTTTATAGAGTAGAAATCAATTAAGTGGGGCATATTCACACACAAATCAGAATTAGTAGTTTTAGCACTGCTTAGACATACACTGTAAATTACTGTAGATTGCTACTGTTATTGACTGTATATTTACTACTATTATCTTAAACTCACTCTGTAGGTAACAATTTAGATTTATGAAATAACAGAATTTGGAATTAGATAATACAGTGCAGTAGAACATAAACCCGACCACTACATGTTCCCTTTTCAGTTTCTCAGTTTTCAACACCTGTAAGCCCAAAGTTTGAAGGAAAAGTTCTTGGGATGTTTAGTTATATCTTGAGCAATCCTCTTGTGCAATCTTTGTTTCCTGTTTTGAGTTCCAGATTAAATAAAGGCATGTATTCCTTGATATGTTGGTTTCTTGACTGAACAGTTATCCCTGCACTCCTTTCTGGCTTCCAGTCCCTTTGCTCTCTGACTGTTTCTCTATTGCTGTTACTTCACTTCAGATACTAGAAGATGCTGTCTCACTTTTGCTACAGCTCACTTCCTAGTTTCTTAAGTCTGTTCCTTTGTACGGTTTCTCTTTTTATTTCCTTCACTTTTCATTCTTGCTTTACTTTTCTCACAATTTTCTAACAATGTTTTTCTACCACTTTCTTAGACCACTTAGAGACTCTTTAGTTATTTAAACTTTTGTTTAACTGTTCTTCCTTTAACGTCTCCTCTCTTTACCTTATACAATGTCTTTCTTCTTTCTCGGTACTGTCCCTTTTGTGGCCATCCCTACTGTTCATACCACCAGTCTTTCCTGTCCTCCTTGAACTAGACTGTTACCAGGAACAGAGCTGAAAGCGTGTCTCTCTCATGATGCAGCTCAGCCACCAAGGTCCCTATCCACTGGCTCCCCACTTACTGTGTCTCTTCTTTTCTGGTGCTGATTGCTGCTCTGCTTGCTATTGGCCTCTCCATCTCTCCTCCAGTGCTAAGCAGCCTCCCTCCAGACTCCACCAGCCGTTTCTGCAGCTGCCTGTTTGGCCTGCTTGCAGCTGCGCTTTTGGGGGGAAAATTGCCATCAGCTCTCCCTGCCTGCTGGTTTGTTTTCTTTTTCCTCAAAAAAACAGCCTGGGCTCAAACTTACCCCACTTCAAATGCCCCAGAGCCCTTTGAGTTCTCCAGACCAATCCCCCAGAGCAGCTTTCGTGGGCTCCCCTTTTAAAATTAAAAATAAATATTCTCAACATCATGAGGCTTCTTCTAAGCAGCAACTTGTGCTGGTTCCATTGCTTCTCAGACCCAACAGTCTCCAATACAAGTGGGGCATTTCAGCTGGGAAGAATTTGTGAGTGAAAGTGAGTTATTGGCTTCTAAATGGCTCTCAGTTCACACCTCCTCTTCTTAACCCTTTTTTATATTTTTCTCCTATGCTGGTCTTTAAACTGAAACAGATGCTGATGTTACAAATATTGCAAACCCTTGTGATTTTATTGTGATTCTCTCAGTAGCTGACATTTCTCTTAAACCTCCAATTCCTAAAGTCAGATTATGTGAGAATCTCAGCTAAAAAGTACCTTTCTAGCACTTATTGTTGCAGAGAAACGCTTGAAAACTTAAGGGCTCAAAGAATGGAAGGGAGGGGCGGGGGAGAAAGGAAACCAAAGCTAATTTAAAAATCTTATGATTTTTTTGAGTGTTGTGACACTGGGTGTTTGATCCCAGGCCCACCAGTTCTCTAGGTGACATCCTTTGCTGCTGCATTGAACTGTTGTCCCTGACCAACAGCCTTAGTGCTAAAAGATTAGACTCATAGCAGCCACATCCAAGGCCCCTAATTGGAGGGACATACAGCACGCTCATTGGGTACTGGGACTATATAAAACCCCCAACAGGGAGAGGAAGCTGTCTGAGCAACACACCAGTGCCTGCTGATTGCTGCCTCCAGACTGCCCTGCTTTGTTGCCTCGCCCAATCTCACCTCCCTGAGCCGTCCCCTTGGATTGGATCTTTCAGCTACTGACCCCTCTGAGAACTCTGCCCATTGCCCAACACTGCCTCTGATACTGATTTACCTCCCAGCTACTTGATCAGCTGCATACACTTGACTACTGCTCTGGACTGCCCCCAGCCCACCTCGGCCACCAAGCATTACATTGGCACTGTCAGTATTGTTTGCCTTTTATCCCACAGCAGACTGGTTAACAAATGGACTGGTATATAAAAAACACACTAGGATAATGTCAGCCACTAATGAATTGCATCCACCTCTGCAGTGAACTATGACAGTGGTTTAACAATGCACAGCGCTACCACCCAACACTACATGAAAGCATAGAAGGGGAATAATACTGAAATCATACAGGTAATTTAGGTAATTTGAATGTAATTACCTTGGTTGGAATTTGGACAAAGATACTGGAGTTATTCATAGGGTGTTTTTTTTTTAAAGGCCAGGAGGGACCGTTCTGATCATCTAGTCTGACCTCCTTTGTACACAGGCCATAGAACCTCCCCAGTAACTTCTGCATCACACACAACCTCTGTTTGAGTTATAGCATATCTTCTAGAAAGATATCCAGTCTTGGTATAAAGACATAAGTGACAGAGAATCCATCACATCCCTGGGTATGTTGTTCTAACGGTTAATTACCCTCAACATGTGCCTTAATTCTAATCTGAATTTGTCTAGATTCAGTTTCCAACCATTGGATCTCATTATGCCTTTTTCTAATGAGCCATCTACTACCAGAAATCTCTTTTTGTAGGTACAGGAAAACCATGATCAAGTCACCTCTTAAATTTCTCTTGAACAAAGTAAATAGAGTGAGACCATTTCTCACTGTTGTTCAGATTTTTCCAAACCTCACTTTGTTCTTGCTTCTCTTCTCTGAACCCTTTCTGATTAATTTTTTTTGACCTCCAACATTGGATGCCAGAACTGGACCTCTTCCTGGAAATACTACACATCTTTAACTACTTGTGTTTGGGATCTTTATTCTGTAAGCCATCAAAAAACTATCTACATCATCACAATATCATCTTCAGCACCGTACTTGGGGGAAACGAGGAGGGATCAGTGCTAACTGAAAAGGAAGAGTGCCACCTATTGAATCATCACCACCACCACTTCTTCTTGCAGCCGCTTCAGGTATGTCTACACTCAGAGCTGGGATGTGAGTCCCAGCTTGAGGAGACATACCCATGCTAACTCTCATCGAGCTACATTCTAGAAATAGAATGGATCAACGGCAGTATCAGGGCTGGATGTATTAGCTGCCCTGAGTACATGCCCATCAGAGTCACTACATGAATACGCAGGGTGACTAGCCTCTCCTGTTGCTTATACTTCCACAGCTACACTCTATTTTTAGCACACTAGTTCAATGACAAGCTAGCACAGGTATGTCTCCTCAAGCTGGGAATCCTCAAAGTATTGACATACCCCAAGTGTACCAGCACGATTCCATTAACCTGGTGAGATGTGGCAGGATCACAGTTCAATTCTAAGGTGTGACTAACAGAAGTTGAAAAGTAGCATGAAGTTTGAATGAAGATGCGGGGGCTCAGCAGAGATCCCTCCCAGTCTGCAAAAAAGGTCTTGTAAAGGAGAATGTTTGGGACCCGAAAACATAAGTGTGTGGAGCAATAGTACGCTAGCGCTATAGCTGTAATTAATTCAAACTGCAATGCTCCACAGCATTTTTCAATACTGTGCACTTAAGTATTTGTTTATAATAACTTTATAGAAATGAAATAGCATTTACCTATTATTATCCTGCATAGGGAGAAGAAGCCTGAAGGGAAAATTTAATAAAGGATGAGGAGGTGGCATAACTAGGGTGCTTGAGGCAATACATATGGTAGACAGCTTGCAAGGCTTTTAGTAGTTAGTGGATCCCTCGTCACCTGCTACCTCCATTCATTTCAATGGGGTATTTGCTGGCTTTAGTTTCAGAACATATTCCAAGCTATCTGACTTGCCCAGAATCTTGCATTTAGTGTGTGAGGCAGAATAAACATATTTTCTGATTACAACCAGTCTCTCTGCTTTTAATTATTTACTTCTGCCTTCTCTAATTAAAGAACCCGAGAGGCCACATGAGGAAGAAATAACATTCATTATGAAAGCAAGCACATTTAAAAACAAATGTTGTGATGAAAGGTTATGGTTAAAGTTTCAGTGAAGCCAGTGTGTCTAGCATTATCTTTTTCCCCTATTTTTAAACTCTTCCATGAAACATTGGCAATGAATATGCAACTACTATTTATTATACACTTAGCCTCCACGTAATGTTAAATTCAGCTGTTGTAAATCCACTTACAAAGTGAATACGTGTCTAAACATTTAATCAACCATATGCTCTTTTCAGGTATTTTCTACGCCTAATGGAGAACTGCCTTTGAATTAGCTGTTTGCCTTGTTCATTTGCTACAAAGGAGATTGCTCCCTCTCAAGCAGAACAGACCCATGTGAGTGATCAAAAGCTATTTCAATCAAAATACAAACCAACAAATTGTTTTCGTATTGTTCCTAAAATCCCTAAGGAAACATCACATTCAAGACATTCTTCAGGCCACGGTTGCTGTTCCTGTTGTCTGTGTGTGGTCTCAAGGTATTCAAACCAGTTGTGGTGCAGTGCACCAGCAGAGAGAAACATAGAGCTGTGTACACTGTTACTCCAGTCTGCAAAGGTTTCCCATAATATACAATCAATGGGGAACTTGGATTGAAGTAGTTTTCATTCATGCACATAAGAGATTTTTTCATGTGATTTGTTTTTTAAATGAACTACAGAAAAGGCGCAAATGGGCTCTTTACCATTCACCTTCAGCAGTGTGCCCTTGTTGCCAAGAAGGCCAATGGCATTTTGGGATGTATAAGTAGGGGCATAGCGAGCAGATCGAGGGACGTGATCGTTCCCCTCTATTCGACACTGGTGAGGCCTCATCTGGAGTACTGTGTCCAGTTTTGGGCCCCACACTACAAGAAGGATGTGGATAAATTGGAAAGAGTACAGCGAAGGGCAACAAAAATGATTAGGGGTCTAGAGCACATGACTTATGAGGAGAGGCTGAGGGAGCTGGGATTGTTTAGTCTGCAGAAGAGAAGAATGAGGGGGGATTTGATAGCTGCTTTCAACTACCTGAAAGGGGGTTTCAAAGAGGATGGCTCTAGACTGTTCTCAATGGTAGCAGATGACAGAACGAGGAGTAATGGTCTCAAGTTGCAATGGGGGAGGTTTAGATTGGATATTAGGAAAAACTTTTTCACTAAGAGGGTGGTGAAACACTGGAATGCGTTACCTAGGGAGGTGGTAGAATCTCCTTCCTTAGAGGTTTTTAAGGTCAGGCTTGACAAAGCCCTGGCTAGGATGATTTAACTGGGACTTGGTCCTGCTTTGAGCAGGGGGTTGGACTAGATGACCTTCTGGGGTCCCTTCCAACCCTGATATTCTATGATTCTATGATTCTATGATTCTACCTTAAAGGTATCATTTTAATTTCAAAGCAAGAGAAATCAGGATTAAGGTTGAAATGCAGTTTGAACTCTATATCCTTGATACATTAAGCCCTGATTCTGCAAACACTTATTCACATGATAGAACGCAATGGGACTGTTCCATGCAAAAGTGTTTGCAGGACCAAGGCCTTAGTGGCAATGACTGGGGGAAAGAGGGTGCTTACAGGAAAATCGTATCGAATTTTAATAAGGATAATAAAACCAAGAGGAGTCTCTATAAATTTAATAGTTTTTCTATAGAAATTACTCATAAAGACCATAGAATTTAATAGGTGATATTCTTTCTATAATGGTTTTATTTTCTTAAACCATTCTCTATCGGGGATTTAAATCAATCACACTTTATATAAGATTCCATTGATAAAGGATACATAAATTTATTATATTTTTATAATAAATGTTTAATCAATTATTTAAAAAATCCAACAGGTCTACAGATTGCTTTGTAATCAGGACTGTGCATACTCTGAGGTACAAGGGACTAAATTCTGCCACAAACATTCCTAAATTCCAGGGCAATGTTAACTTATTGTATCTCCATGATATACCCTTCATTTCCACCCCCAAATACCCAAACAGGGCTATGGCTCCTAGTTGCAAATACTCGCTGATGAACGATTGGTCCATGATTATTATCAACGGTGATTATTTTCGATGGTGGATGCTTTTGCTGTGTTCACCAAACAGCCCAGCAATATGGGCTTCAGCAGTTATGACAATGTGTGGGGGTCCAGCTCAAAATCTCTTTCCCTTGCCATGTGTGCCAGGGAAGAACGACACATGTAGTCAGCTTCAGGGGTTCATTTTCTCAACTCAGCAGGCTTTGGCTGCTACTCTATTCTCTAGCCAGCCTGCGTGCCCAGCCTACAGTTCTGGCTCCCCTCTATCCCTGACTCCAGCTTTATCATCATCCCTTTCCCCCTGCTTGCTCAGTTCTATAGAAAATGGAGGGAGCATGGACTTGTACTCTAATTCACTCACTCCTGTGGGGAAAGGTGCAGAGCAAGAGTTAGCTGCAGCTTGCAGCAAAATAATACATTCTGCAGCAAAAAAGCTGAATTCTGCCACAGCACCCCACAGTCCATGGGGCCGAATGAGTTGAACTGGGCAGGTCACACCTCTCCAGCCATTGCTTCAGGGGCTGTGCAGATGCAGATGGGCATCACTCACTCAGTATATATTTTCAAGATGATTTTTGCAACCATAAGTGCTAATTTTTTTTAAAAGAAAATCTGAGATTCTGTAGCACAGTTCTGCAGCTGGGGTGAATTTTGTGGGAAATTTCACAGCTGCAGAATACATGTGGCCCTGTTTACAACCATCTGTAGCACACACTACTGCAATCTCTTTACAACATCTATTAATCATTTATTAACCCTTATAGTAATCATCGCTAAATGGTTTATAAAGTGTGACCTGTAAATCTTGATTTTGGAGGATCAATAGTGACTCCATAGTTATCAGGTCCATTGGAAATTTAGTCAGAAGCATTACTTTGACCCTGCGTCTATCTTAGGCCCACCCACAGGCTCCAGTCTCTAAGGTGTCACAAGTACTCCTTTTCTATTTGTGGATACAGACTAGCACAGCTGCTACTCTGAAACCTGTCAGAGCAAACAGTTTCTCTATATGCACAACTAAAATTGAATGTAAGTTAGTCAGTTAAGTTTGGTGGATACTCTGAAGAGTCATCATACCATCCCTTCCCAGAATCCATCATTATCATACCACCGTCCACGGAGATGGCCTATGTATTTTTGTGACTGGGTTAGTGAGCTTGATCCAGCTCCTCCTGATGGCAAAGGCAAAAAAGACCAAACTGAAAAGAGAATCAGCCCAAAGTGATTAGTACTGAAGTAGCAGCCTGTGAATGTTGAAACATAGCAGAGGTCTGATAATTTTTAGGTCTAACTAGGTCAACATTTCAGCTGTATTTCAAACCCAATTAATTCCTTTTGAATTGATCAGCCATGGGGCACCTTAGCAAACATGTCAAATAAAAACCAAAACAATAGACTGACCTGGTAGCAAAATCCTGGTCCAGAAAATTCTCATCTTAAATATGTAAATAAAAAGAGAGAGAGAACATTGCTCCTTTGCATCATAGGCTGGTGCAAAGGCAAATCGCAATCAGGCTGAATCATGAGGAGCTTTAATATAACCTGTCTTAAAATTGGCATCTTTGTGGGGAGGAAATGGTTGGGGCCCCATTCTCAAGGTGGTCTAGGAGTACCAGAAAGGAATAACTCTCTCTGAAGTAATGGTGGAGACTAACTCCTTGCAATACAACAGCTGCTGGATTTTGCAGTCTTGAATGGAATTGAGAAATGGAGGATCAGTACATCCATAGCCATAAATATATTTCATAACTTTAATGTTTGAAGCCATAGCGATGGAATATTTGCCTTTTGTTATCTGTTAATTCACGTGGCTGAAGACTAAACTTGGCAGATCATCAGTTACAAAAGGGAATAAGACATTAAGATAAACAGAAAAGGAGCAGCTGGAGAAGCCTGACAGAGAACAATCCAGAGCATAGGATACAAGGTGCTCATGCAGTAGCCAAGTTTGTCCTGTAATATCTGGTAATCAGTTGTATGAGAACTGTAGGAAATGCCAGTCCAGTGCTTTGTCAGTGCCATGTGTTAAGTTGCCATGTGGGAGAGTTCATTTTGGAAACAAGACTTGGGCAAATTTTCTGACTTATGTGGATGATAAAGAACACTGAGCGCACTGGATGTGATGGTGCACTAGGTGTAAGCAGCATGGGGCTGCCTCTCAGAATGCCCCTTGCTGGTGGATTAATGGAACCACAGTGGCAACGGCTGTGTGTGGTGATTGTTTGGTTCACTGCACAGGCATTCAGTAATACAAATGGAATGTAAAAGCTAAATAGGGTACATCAACACATGATGGGCCTAGCAATAATGGACAAAATATTTAATGTGTAATGAACACTTTTTGGACTTATTGCAATTGCTGGTGGGAAGACTTGGCAAGAATATAAATGAAATGGAAACTTCAGAGTTTAGAGTGACAGAAATACATTCAATGGTGTATTGTGGACAGGAACAAAAAGTGTAATGAAACCATCAACTTCTTTGTTAGACCTGATTTGTTATCTTAATGAGGCCCCTTGACACCTTTCACGTCTCACTGAAAAAGCTTTGGGGTTTAACTTAAACATTTGGTGAATTTGATCTGACAATGTTTACTTCATAGTGTAAACATCCCTGTGTTGTGATGCTAGCCCATTAGTGCCTTGGGTCTGGAGAAGGAGTTCTACCACCAGAGTGCAGGTGGTAAGAGAGAGTCCAGTGTCATGATGGAATGTCATGTCTTCTGTCCATATTCCAGAGATAAATTTCAGGACTCTAGGGTGATGCAATAAAGCAAACCTCAGCACACCATGATGCTTACGTTTGGTAAACTTATAGAACCATAGAAGTGTAGGACCAGAAGGGACCTCAATAGGTCACCTAGTCCTGTCCCCCATAATCAAGGCAGGACTAAGTAATAACTAGACCATTCCTGACAGGTGTTTGTCTAACCTGTTCTTATACGTTTCTGATGACGGAGATTCCACAGCCTCCCTAGGCAATTTGTTCCAGTGCTTAATTACCCTGACAGTTAGGAAGTTTTTCCCAGTGTCCAACCTAAACTGCCCTTACTGCAATTTAAGCCCATTGCTTCTTGTCCTATCCTCAGAGGTTAAGGAGAACAAATCCCGCCCCCTTCCTTGTAACAACCTTTTCTGTACTTGAAAAATGTTATAATGTCCCCCCCCCGCTTCTCTTCTCCAGACTAAACAAACCCAATTTTTTCAATCTTTCCTTTTAGGCCATGTTTTCTGGACCTTTAATCATTTCTCTTGTTCTCTTCTGGACTTTCTCCAATTTGTCCCCATCTTTCCTGAAATGTAGTACCCAGAACTGGACAGAGTATTCCAGTTGAGGCCTTATCAGCGCGGAATAGAGTGGAAGAATTACTACTGTCTTGCTTACAACACTCCTGCTGATATATCCTGGAATAATGTTTGCTTTTTTTGCAACAGTATTACACTTTTGACTCATATTTAGCTTGTGATCCATTATAATCCCCAGATCCCTTTCCTCCGTACTCCTTCCTAGACTACCTGGAAAATTCAACTGGTACACAATCTTTGTCACCACTTATCTTATGGTGCTTTCTGCAGACAATACATTGAATCCTGTGCTCCAGAAGCTTCACTGGCTTTCAGTGTGAGTTCAGTTAATCAAGAAAGCCCTTCATGGTTTGGCTTTCATGAATCTAGAAACTGTTTCTCCTTGTGTTTTACCTATGTAGTTGAGATCAGCTGGGAGGCTTATGGTTACCATACCTCAGTGTTTCCTTCTGGGAGTTGGGAAAAGGCATTTTCAGGGGAGAATTTTTGATTCTGCAATTTGTTCCTCCACTCTTGCTTTAATAACAACATCTATCTCTTCCATAGCCTTTTTCATCAGTAGATCTCAAAGCACTTTACCAAGGAGGGAAGCACTAATTGGGAAACTGAGGCACAGAGTGGGGCAGTTACTTGGCCAAAATCACTCAACAGGCCAGTGGCTTTGACAGAACTGGGGTCTGTTGATCTTCAAGATACTCTGCAGAGCCTGTGTTTTTCAGGCTTCTTTGAGGGGGAAGGGAGAACTAGTTTTAGAGTGTTTTAAAAGTTGACCTTGGGTCACACTGAACTTTTCTATGTGTATTTTTAAATGATGTAAATGACTCCATCCAGAGGAGTAGGATAGGTGCATACTATAAATGGAGCAGAGTAATATATTCATAACAAGTCACTTTTAACCAAAACGTCATCTTTTAGTGATTGGGCACAAATTGTTTACAAGTTAGAAATTTCATTCCAAAATAATTGTGTGAAAAAATTCTTGCACTTTTCTTAGTATTTTGAACCAGGTTGACTGGTTGAGATTGGTCACATGGTATGAAGTATGGTTTCCAGGTTGTTTTAGTCAGCCCCCTGTGGCCAGGTGAGATAGTGGGAGCCATTTTTTATTCCATTAACTGGAGGAAGAGGCAGCAGTGGAAGATGTGGAGAGCTGTTTTTTGTCCCTTAAAAGACCTTTCAACATCAGCCCTACTTTTGGGTCATCCTGAAGACACCATTTAGGAGGGTGATCTGTGGGAGGACTGAAGGAAGGTTGTTTGGGGACAGAGGGCACATGGCCCGGTAGGCTCCTGCATAGTTTCATTTTAGAGCTAGTTAAATAATTTTCAAATTTTGAAATGCGAAAGAAGCATCCACATTCTGAACTTTATAAGAACAAGTAAAGTACACTGATGAAGTTGTAGCTGACAAATATTGCTGACCTACGGACCATATTGTACCATTCTATGACTATTATTTTTTTAAAAAAAGCATAAGAAACAACAGCCATGTATTTTTGCTGACTTCTGCAGTCACATATCCTGAGATGTTAGGGAAGCAGAAGCTGTGTGATTCTATTCACATATTATTTTAAGGCTTCCCTCTATAAGTTCCTCTTTTCAGTTGCTTACAACTTTGCCAAACTTTAACCATTTGGGCTGAAATTCTCCATGCTGGATGTGTACCTCAGGCTGAAAATTTCAGTCAAAATGATTCAGCCATTTCTAAGAATAAGGCAAGGAAAAAAATGTTGTTTTGTTCAAGTTAAAAAATTCTGGTGACCTTTTCTTTGAGAAGTTCTAGCATCCCCTTGGAGCAGGGACATGAAATTTGGCAGGAAACGGCCTTTGTGTCAGTGATGTGCCTTTTGCTGTCCCCGTGAAGATCTGCCCAAATTTGGCCAAGGTCTAAGCCTTTGAAAAAAATGCAGTTTGTACATATTCAGTAGAGACTTAGATTTTAACAGTTAAATTTCCCAAAAATTTGGTCTGCACTGAGCGGGACTTTCCCTGCAATTGCATCTCTGAGCTGCTGTGGGCTGTCCCAGGTCTGGGTCTGGGCACCTAAACTGAGGGCAGGGAGTCTGTGCCTCCTGTCCTCTCACTGATCACCTGCTGGACGCAGGTACCATGGAGGAGAAAGCTGCCAGATTGTAATACAGAGGGAACTGGAGGGCAATGGAAGGGGAAGGGACTGACAACTAGTGGGAGCAGGAGAGGCTGTAGGAGGAGACATATCTGATGAGGAGCTGGAGTGCAGACTCTTTATTGACTGAGGGAGGGGTCATGTGGAAAAAATAGTGTGTGATCATGTAATACTGTATCATAATGAATATGAACAAGGGAAGCGAATTAAGGTTGCACTTTGGTCTGCAATTCTGTTATTTCCTAACTTGTGAGTACTTGACTTTGCAACATTAATAATCTTTTAATGTAGCTTTTTAGTGTGTATGTAATCCTTCTGCTAGGTGGAGTAAGCAGTGACAAGAGCCGGGTTCAAAACTAGGGGTTCATTTTCAACAATACAACACAGAAACAGCTTGAGCCCCCACCCAGTAACCAGGGATAATTGCACACCACCCCCTGGATGCCTGTAAGAAGCAATACTTCCTTTTTCTGAGTGTAGAAAAGAAACTTTTAATAAAAAGGTGGAAAGTAACCCAGCATTAACTTGGGAAAGCACCACAAGCAGGATTCATGAGCATAAAACAATGAGCAAAACCCACACCCCAAAATACGTTGGGCAGTGTCTTTTGCACCAGATTCTTAAGTCCAGCAACCAAAAGTTCCTCCAGTGTGCTCCTCCCATCACTACGCCTTACTCACAGTGATTGTCCTTGCTCAGTGAAGACCCAGAGTTCAGAGGTGCATCTGCGTGAATTCACCTGCCACCCTGGGCTAGGGGAAAAGCCCCTTGCTTGCTCTGGCATCGCCTGCTCTGCCGAGCGCTCCACACCCTCTGGGATGTCTTGAGGTCCCACCATTTAACACAGCTCTCAGTGATTTTGTTGGTGGGGAAGCCTCACTGCTAATGCAGACTGGACCGTCTCTTTAATCAGAAATACTGTCGCACAGCAAGTCTGATGCTTACTCCTGGTTATGAGTGAATTGCAGCTTGATTGGTGTGAAACAAACAATTCTCAATTGAGCCTTAATCACTCTGTAATTACATAGTGGAGAAGTCAAGTGGTGTCTGGGGCCCTTAGGCAGGGCCCATCCTCAACTCCACTGAGTGTTGGCTACCTATCCCCTCCCTAGCAACTGCAGTTCAGTTGAGAGTGAGTCTCTCAATCAGGTCATGCCAAGTACAGTTCTGCTGCCCTTGAGTCACACAACAAGGATAACAACCCTTTATTCCTCCTGCCCCAATAACTAAGTGATTTGTGATCCAACACCAGCAAAAAGTGAGCTTTTGGGCAAAACAGTCCCATGATGCTGCGCACATAGGCAGAGTCAACAGAACCGTATCTGGTGGGAGACGGGGCCATGTCCCCAACTTTTTAACATGAATGTACTCTGGGGAGCAGAGGTGGTGTTGTCCCCCCCTCCCCCTGCAAACTGCAAGCCCCAGGCAGGCATGGAATAACGCCGACAGGGACTGTGCTTTGTAGCGAGGGATCTGATCACCTTCCCCACTGCAAATGCAGCCTTGCCAGCGCTGCTTCAGTGTTTCTCAAGAGGGGGTCACAACAGGAGGTCACAGGATGGGTTTTGGGGGGTCACAAGTGCAGGGCTGGCATTAGGGGGTGGCAAGCAGGGCAACTGTCTGACGCACACACCCATAAGCACTGACTTTTATTTTTCGTCAGGGGTACTCGACCCTGGCTCCACCTGAGGTCCTGACCCCACTCTGCTCCTTCCCCTGAGCTCCCTCTCTTTCTTAACCTCTTCCCACACCCACTCTGCCCCCTCCCCTGAGGTCCCCATCGCTCGCTGCTCTCTACCCTCCCGCAAGCATCTCCCCCAGCCTCTGAACAGCTGATTGGTACTGCCGCAGATCAGCTGTAGCTGGTGGGTGTTGAATTTCTGTGGGTGCTTCAGCCCCAGAGCACCCATGGAATTGGTGCCTCTGCCCACTCTACAGGGGGTCCCATGAAGCTAAGTTACATGCTTCATCCCCAAGCAGCAGGGTTCAGACTTCAGACCCTTGAAAGGTACAGTAGTGGGGAAAAGGTTGAGAACCACTGCTCTAGTGCAAGTAAACTTTATGCTGCAGTCCCTTTCTGTCTCCATGAGCTGTGGGATTAAGGGCAGCAGAGACGGTGAGGCTTTTAGAGCTGAAAGAACAATTACAGCTAGCGAAAAATCTGTTTCTTTGCTGAATCGCTGTAAGCTGATGTGAACTCAATCAGCATTGTTGAGCCTGTGATATGGCATTTTGTACCTTACTTTCCTATAGTACTATGCTCTCTTGTGTGCATTCTCTCTCGTGCTCATGGGCTGAACTGAATCCAAATGCCTCATTGTGAAATACAGAGTCAAATCCGATTCCAGCTCCAAATTTCATGACTCTGCTCCATCTCTAGGCTGTACATATGGGTGTCTTATTACAATTCAAGTGCCCGTTTGTGTTCATTGCTGCCCAGACACCCAAGACACAGTGTCTGCCCCATGGAACTAACAATCTAGTGCAGACATAAACACAGCATCTAAGGCACTGTATAGGAATGTGCGTACCTTGGTATGTATGCTAGAAATCACTGAAAAATCAAATCCCAAGAGATGGATTTGTGTGACTCCACCATGATCCTGGCCTCTGAAGACATATCTGGAGAAGGATTAAAGCACACTCTTTTATATCTATTATTTATATACACAGTAAATGTTGATCCAAGCCAAAAATGTACAATACTCTTTTTAAACTGAAGATTGTGATGTTTTATTTAAAAAAAATATAGCCTGGGCTTTCTGAACTTTGGAAAGTCACAGAGGTAAGTAATAAATCTGCTCAAAACTGCACTCAAGTGCCTTTTGAAAACACACAGTACTCTTAAACAACCCATTTGTTTTATGCATAATTTAGCTTTGCATAAGAAAATAGTTCTAAGGCACTGCAGGCATTTCACTTCTGACTGCACACGTTTAAACTCTGCGCACAAATTCAGCAGCACGTGGCTTGTTAAAAGCCTCTTGTATCCGATGATACAGTTAATTGGGATGGTCATAGCATTGCATACATTTTCAATTAGCATTCCATTTTCGTTTCTGTCTGAATATTTTGGTTGTGTTCTAAAGTTTGCATAAAGGTGTCTGGCACCCATGCCTATCCCCAGACAATAAGGAATGTATGATTAGCAGAGCTTGAACAAAATCTTACTGCTGAAAGCCACACGCAAATCTCTGGGCCGATAGATTAGCAGCCACTCTGACAGCAAAGGCTGCAATTAAAAAAAAAAAAAAAAAAAAGACCTGTGACTCATTTCATTTTAAAACTTGTTCTTTTAACTCGTTGCCTTTTCATAATGGCAATAAAACTTTTTTTAAAAAATATCTTGCTGGGACAATTCCATTGCTTAAGAGGTTGTTGATGTTCTAACAATGTTCTTGAGGTTTGGCATTAGCCCAGCACAGCATGGCACATACCCTTTGGTGTCTCTTTGCCTAGCCAAATATGAAATTATACTAGCAGCATAACACCTTGGGGGTTTAACTCACAGCGCAGATCAAAGTTCTTCTAGCTGATGGAGCTGGGTTGAAATTTTTGCAAGAGTTGTGAAGAATAAAATCTGAGACAACACAGTCAATTCAAGCAGAGCCTTGGAAATAAATGATACATTGACCCGGGGGTGAAATTTCTCTCTGCTATAGCTCCATTAAAATTAAAGGAGTTACACTGGGAATGGATGTGATCCTAGCTTTATAAATAGAGCCTGTACGTAAGAATTTCTTCAGTACTGGACAAACACTACAGACTAGGGTAGCTAGAGAGGTGAAAGAGATGGGAGAAAACAAATCTATGCAGGAGAGACAAAGTAGCAGCAAATGACTAAATAAGAATAGCCGGAGTTACATTTCAGCTTGAATCCTGCAAGCACAGGATCAGCTGGAACAGTTTTGGAGGTTTTATTACCTTCTTCATAGCTCAGAATCCTTTATTCCTTGAAATGCAGCCGAAGCTTGAAAGAAAACAATGGGAAAACACACACACAATATGAACAAAATATACCAGGTTCTGGCAGACGGTCTCCTAATACCAGAAACAGCCTGAGCAACACCTGTTGTAGATTGAGGTGCAGTCCCATTCTTTGCTATGATTGAAAGCTTAAGAAGGTTGCTTTGTGAGAGGAAATCAAATTATAGTGATAATTCACTTTTCTGACATAAACATTCTGCTCTGAGAGTGAGAGAAGGCCCAGTTTATCCTTGGTTTAACCGCATTGGCTTCAAAGGAGTCACACCCGGATGAATTCAACCCAATAAATTTAAAATAGACCAGAGGGAACAGAAAAAGATGAGACCATTAATAGAGGTTTAAAATTGCTAAACAAAATAACTACAATAGAGCCTCAGAGTTGCGAACATTTTGGGATTGGAGGTTGGGCATACCTCTGAAATGTTTGTAACTCTGAATATGTTATGGTTGTTCTTTCAAAAGTTTACAACTAAACATTGACTTAATGCAGCTTCGAAACTTTACTATGCAGAAGAAAAATGCTACTTTTAACCACCTTAATTTAAATGAAATAAGCACAGAAACTGTTTCCTTACCTTATCAAATCTTTTCCTTTATTTTTTAGTTGTTTATGTTTAACACAGTACTGCACTGTATCTGCTTGCTTTTTTGTCTCTGCTGCTGCCTGATTGGTACTTCTAGTTAAAAATGAGGAGCGTGATTGACTGGTCAATTCATAACTCTGGTGTTTGTAACTCTGAGGTTCTACTGTAATCACAAACTTTATTTAAAGTACAAATAAGCACATAGTCTTTGTTGTGAGTGGAATTCACCTTGTGCAAAGGGCCAGCACATGCCCTGTGCACCTCTTAATCCCTATTTTAAGGGTTTAAGTGAATCTTAAGAGGTGCTATCTATCGACAATTGAGTTAGGACAGGAAAAGCAATTTTCGGAAAGTTGGGGGGGGGGGATTCTGTATCTTATTGAAAAAGACAGTCAATCAAAACTCACAAGTTTTGTTGAGATCACTTTGTATAGAATGTAGACCATGTTAGGGCAACAGTATTAAATTTGTCACTTAGCTAACACCATAACATAGAAACAGGCAAGTGAGAATATTTTTTTAAAAAGGTACTAAAACAAAAGTTACAATATTAGTTCATCCCAGACTAAAGCATCAGTATTTTGGTTCCCCAGGGACGGTGATGCTAGCCTGTTATCTCATCTTTGCTTTGGGACTCCACAGAATGCTAATGCCAATGATCTATTTTTCTGCTTTGTCTCCTACTATAGGAGTTGAATGTTTTCACTGCTCTGATTTTATCTTCCCTGATGCTACCAAGGAGATATTAGGTTGCCCACTGTGAATAGGATAGTCTTTTTCAAAAGCGGGTATCTCAACCACCATTCCCGAGTTATAAACTACACAGTACTGGAGAGAGCATCAAATAATCATTCATGCAACTCATACCACAAAGACAGAGAGCTGTGGGTGTCTGAGAGCCATTCAAACTCCTCCCAAATATCTTGTTTCTATTTTGTTTCAAACTCTGAACAGCCAATATGAGTGTAATAAGAGGAAGGGTGGCCCTGTGGGCAGGGGCGGCGAGTTGTATGGGCCCACGGTACCCGGGCTTCAGCAATATTCAGGGCCCGGGGGCCCGGCTCCACCAATGTTTGGGGCCGGGTATCTCCCCCCCGCCCTGCCTGTCGCCTCCCCCCACACCTCCCCCGAGTGTCCCCCAGCCCCACTTGCTGCCCCCGCGCGCCTCCCCCGGGTCCTGGAGCGTCCCTGCCTCTCCCCTGCAGCTCCACGCTGGCTCTGCTCTGCTGGCTCCCGGCATGAACTGCCGCCGCAGGGTCCTAGTGCCCACACAGCCAGCCAGCCTGCCCTGCCCTGCCCCTGCCCCTGCCCTTCTGCCTCTGACCGTTCCTTTTTCCAGCGGGACCCTCCACCGGCACAGCTCCCCCCCACAGTCACTACTCCTGCCCCACACTGCGCAAGGGGCAGCCCCATCTCCAACCCCCAGTGAGGCTACAGTGAGGGGCAGCAGCAGGGGAGGAGGCGCACATGTGGTGGCAGCCCCACCCCAGCACCCACCATGGGGGGGCAAGGAGGCTTCCTGGGCCTGAGAGGGGCCCTAGGAGCACGTGCAGTGACAATGGTGTGGGTGAGTGTGCTGCCGGGGATAGGGGGGCCCCTCCCCCAGAGCTCACTGCTGCCGGCGGGGAGAGGTCAGAGGGGAGTCCTCCTCTCTAGCCCCAGCCCCCTGGGGCAGCCTGCCTGCACCCCAAACTCATCCCCAGCCCTGCCCCACCCCAGAGCCCGCACCCTCAGCCAGAGCTCTCATCCCCCCCGCACCCCAACCCTCTGCTCCAGCCCTGAGCCTCTCCAACACCCCAAACCCCTCATCCCCAGCTGCAGACAGAGCCCTCACCCCCCTGCACCCCTACCCTCTGCCCCAGCCCTGAGCCCCCTCCTGCATCATGAACCCCTAATCCTCAGCCTCACTCCACAGCCCTCACCCCAAACCCCGCATCCCCAGCCCCACTGCACAACCCTCACCCCTGCACTCCCCTCCCTCCCAATCCCAAACTCCATCCCAGAGCCTGCACCCCTCACCCCCTCCTGTACACCCACCCCTTGCCCCAGCCCAGAGCCTACACCTAAACTCCATCCCAGAGCCTGTACCCCTCACCCCCATCCGCTGCCCCAGCCCGGAGCCTGCACCTAGTAACCAAACTCCATCCCAGAACCTGCACCCCAGACCCCCTCACCCACCCAAACTCCCTCCCAGAGCCTGCACCCTGCACCCCTCCTGCACCCCAATCCCCTGCCCCAGTCCAGAGCCTGCAGCCCAGACCTCTTCCCCCAACCCAAACTCCGTCCCAGAGCCTTAGGCAGGGGGGCGGAGTTTGCAGGGGGTGGTGGGTTCTGGGCACCACCAAAATTTCTACAAACCTGCCACCCCTGCCTGTGGGTAGGGTGTTGACTGGAGACTTGGGTTTGAATCTCTACTTTGCCACAGACTTTGTGTTACCTTAGTTTGTCTGGGCCTTAATTCCCCATCTCTAAAATAGGGATAGAAGTACTTCCTCCTGTGACATACCCTAGCACCCCCATATTTACCATGGTGATATGATTATGATATGGTTTGTGCACAGTATGCCTTGTAAGGTATCATTCTAAAAGTCTTCATCTGTTAAACATTAATATCCTGTTGGATTGTATGTGCTGCTGTTGTATCTGAAGTTATGAATATTGACTATGTACCATGATATAAATGTGTTTGCTCCTGGAGTGACACCCACACGGCAGTTTACATTCAGTCTAGCCAGCACATTGTGGATGAACCATTCAAAGTAATGGCCCATTAAGAAACACAATAGGCCATAGAAGAAGCTTATCCTCGCCAGATGGGCTTTCCTGTGGACACTTTAGCCAGTATGTGAATAATGGCTGCTAAGACTTCTTGAAGCATGCAAGGATATGTGACTAGATCATGTGATATTGGACACTATCTTGTGCCTGTATTTTTCCACAAACTCTGCTGGGGACTTTGCTTGGAACAATGAAGTTTTCTCCACATAGAAGAAGCTATAAAAGCAACATCATCACAGGGCTTCACTCTCCCTACAACACAACATCTGGAAACACCTTAGGAACAAAGACTTTACTGGAGAAGGGGGTCTGAGGCAGGAAAGAAGGAATTCCAGCCTGTGTTTGGAAGAGTAGTGGACTGTTTCTACCATCAGCGTGAGATGCTCCTTGATTCAAATCCTGTCTAGTTCATAGAATTTACATGGCAGTTTTGTTTTGTTTTTTAGGTAATCTACTTTCATCTGTACATTTATTACTTATAATCTCTTAAAATCTATCTTTCTGTAGTTAATACATCTGTTTTATATTTTTTACCTAAAAAAGTGTGTTGTTTGAAGTACAAAAAGGAAATCTGTTCAGGAACAGGGGCTGGTGCATTGTCCTCTCCACATCGGGGAAGGGATGGACTGGTTGATAAACGTATACTTGTCAGGCTGTTGACCAGGACAAAATGGTATAGTTCTGGGGTCCTAGGCTGGGGCACTGTGTGGGACTGGCTGGAGCCTCTCTATTGTTGGTTCATGAATAGCTAGTGAAAGCATTCATGTAACTGCAGCTGGGTGTGTCCCTGTTTGTGTAGGGCTGTGTAAGTGCAAGTCCTGGAGAGGACTGCAGCTTGTCACAGTCTCACAGTGTGAGGGGGACCCAGACTGGTATGCCAGAGGGCTCAGCGGTACCCCAATTCCAGGTTGCACCCCAGGGAAGTCCGTCACACCTCCCTGCTCATAGGGGTGTTGTGAAGGTGGATATATTAAAGATATATATGACAGTACTGGGGATCTATTAGTCCCTTAGATAGATGTGCTTTGCATTGTTCATTTTTTGCCAGAAATCTAATCTTACTATCGCTAATTTCTTTATCATTATGAGCTCCCCAATCTCTACCCTTACCAAGGCTGCTGGAATACAAATAAGGGAGGGCCAGCAACATCCTCAAGAAAAGATTCTGAACCATCAAAAACTGGTGTCTGTACTTTGGATTGGAAAACTCTAATTGCTGGGAAGAGGTCAACACTCACAGCTTCTGGGAAACCTAAGGGCTCCCTGCACTAAGATTTTGGATTCAAATGGGCCTGCCTCTTGTCCCAGACTAATAGTTAATCAGACACATTTGGCTATGAGATGACTTGTTTTAAATCATGACTGTTAATTTTCCATATTCTCTCTTGAGGGTGATATCACTTTCGTTTTCATTCCCGTTATTATTAATTAGGGATTCTTTCTGGCAATGGAGTGGCCTAGGAAACACATAGGTTTATCTGAGTTTGAAAAAAATAATGTACAGGATGTGATCATTAGTGTATAGTAGAACAGCAATAGGACATCCCTTCATCCTAGGTAGAAAGAGTTCACTTTCATCGTTTCTACTGCATTGGTGTTATAACAGGTACATTGAAAGGAGATGAGCAAACATCCCCTGTCTCACTTTTCTGAAAAGTGTGAAGACTCTGGTGTAGTCTCATTTCTCCCAAGCCATACTCTAGGTTTTGTTATACAGATGTCCAGAGGTACAGTGTCTCAGAACCAGCCTCTGTCTGTTACCTCTTATCCCAGAATTTTTGCATTTAAAAGATTCAAGATCCATGAAAGCTGCTTAAAGCTTCCTAGTGTGGAGCTGTTGATTTGAAAATGATATGGTTGAAAGTGTTCAGTTCTCTACAGTAGCTCAGCCCTCTCTAAACTTTCCCTGTTCCTCAAGAAATAAGATTTCTTGGTCTGCCCAGAAGGCTGGCTAAGATTTGTAAAGCTACCTGTGCCTTTTGGACACCTCATTGTTATTCATTTTAATGGCAGTTGTGTCTGAATATCTTAGGAAAATGCAGCCATCTCTTGTAATTTTTTTGAATGCTAAATCAATCCAGATTAGGTATCTATAGAACTTGGATCATTTCTCTTCCACACTTTAAAGGTGGGGGCTATGGCAGCTAGAACACAAATACCTGGGTTAACTAGCTGTGTCTATGACAGAGGAAAATAATTATTCATGGTCAGGCATGCACCAGTCTGGTTAAAAATGGAAATAATTGTACAGGAGTAAGAGCCTCATCTGCTGCTTTGCAGTTAATTTACAATCAGTTTGTGTAGGGTTTCCTTGAAGGCAACAGTGCAAAAAGGCACTGTACTTATAAGGATGAAAATGTTTTTACAACCCAGTGGCCATCTCTGGCCAAATGGACACATCTGTCTCTTAGCTCAGTATATTCTTGGATAGAGAAGATCAGACTCTTGATGAACAGCAGGGCATAACGGGATGATAATGCAGATGTCTTAAATATGAAGCAATTTACTGGAAACACTTTTTAGTGAATATCTCCCATTTTTCAATTTCCTAAACTGTATTGCAGGCCGAGATTTTGGAGTGGAGACATAAAGGTATAAAGTTCTAAGAAAGTAGTAGCTTGAATCCCACATCGCTGTTGTAAATGCACTAGCTTACATTTTTTGGCAATGCTACCCAACTACAAATCTTTCCCAAATGTTATTACAACATTGGTCCCTTTTTGTGAATTTATGTCTTAATTCAGTTCTTTGGGGTTTTTTAATTGATTTTCTCATACATGCACTTTCTACCCCCCAAAGATAATAGAAGAGATTTTTAATAATTTCTTGTCTACTGACAAAATTGTTTCCATTGCCCCAATAGAATCTTCTATAGGCGTTCCAGGTGGTTTAGTGGAACTACTGGTGACAGACAAGCTGATAAGCTGCAGACTGCCTGTTGCTAAATTCAGCCAACAAATGTCAGATATCTTTAAAAAAAAACATTACTTGTGGCACCTTAGAGACTAACAAATTTATTTGAGCATAAGTTTTCGTGGGCTACAGCCCACTTCATCAGATGCATAGAATGGAACCTATAGTAAGAAGATATATATACATACAGAGAACATGAAAAGGTGGAAGTTGCCATACCAACTCTAAGAGGCTAATTAATTAAGATGAGCTATTATCAGCAAGAGATAAACCGGACAGTCTCTACGCAAAAGAATAAATGGACACAAATCTGACATCAGGAATCATAACATTCAAAAACCAGTAGGAGAACACTTCAACCTCTCTGGTCACTTAGTAACAGACTTAAAGGTGGCAATTTTGCAACAGAAAAGCTTCAAGAACAGACTCCAACAAAAACTGCTGAACTAGAATTAATTTGCAAACTAGATACCATTAACTTGGGCTTGAATAGAGACTGGGAGTGGCTGAAATGGGCTGTAGCCCATGAAAGCTTATGCTCTAATAAATTTGTTAGTCTCTAAGGTGCCACAAGTACTCCTGTTCTTTTTGCGGATACAGACTAACACGGCTGCTACTCTGAAAGATACCTTTAATTTTGCTTTGGGTTCCCAAAATCTCATAATTTTGATACACGGAAATGTTTTTGGATATGCACCATAGAAATCCTTCTAAAAAAACATTGTAGCCTCAGGTCTTAACTTTAAGAGGAAGTTTGTTATGGGCTGTATGAAATAGAATATGTCAGAGGCTGGCTTTGTGTTAATGTTGTTGTCAAAGGTTGTGCTTACATATTTGCATGTGGGTGATTTCTTTTAGTTAGGAGCTATATTGTGTTAATGTACACGCACTAGACGACGTTGAGAACGTTTCTTGGGTAACAATCATGCTCCATTTATGGTGAATGACTTTTCCACTACCACAAGGCTCCAAAGGCACTGGTGAAATTCAAAAAAGGAGCACTTAATGCTTTGGGAGCAACAGCAAAAGTGTTTCAGTCTGAAATAATAAATGTTCATCATTTTTATGAACATAATTTATAGGAGCTCTTTAGCAATTGCACTGAAAATGCCCATGGCTGAAATGCCAGGAGGGTTCTTTTGGTTAGTAGTAATTCAACACTTTTAAAATTCTCCTTTTCAAAAGCTGCACATCTGGAGTGGGGGGGTGGGGAGGAGGGGCATGGCCATGGCCATGTAATGAACAGCAGACTCACGTGTTCTTTGCATTTACAGTTTCTTGCCCATTTCACCTGGGAATGCGTTTATCATTCCAACCCTCTGGGCAGTTTTCAGATCACCACTTCTATATGAAAAATGGGCCTGTCACTAAAATGTTCCCTTCATTCTCACAGACCTCACATTCCTACCACCCCCTTGCCCATAGATACATACATACCCCTAGCATCCGCCACCCACCCTCAGCTAAAGAGCAGGACAGTCAATATTCAGTTTTAGACCTCTGAACATTTTAGGAGCCAGTGTCTTACAAACCAGCTGGGCTGGAACTGATTGCATTAGTATCAATCTTTTAACTTTATTTTTAGGGTTCTTACTTAAGTGGCACCCGTGCTTTGTACTGTGCAAGATGCAGATAAAGACACGGGGCCACATTTGTAAAGGTGTTTCAGGTACCTAAAGATGCAGTAGCTGCCCAGTTGATTTTTTCCAAAAGCGCCCAGTTGGAATCAATAGGAGTTTGCCCTGGCCTCTTTTTAAATGCCTACCAGGCACCAATCTGCATCTTTAGGCAGCTAAGTAAATACCTTTGCAAATCTGGCCCATAATCCTTGCCTCAATGAGATTACAACCTAAAACAGAGAAAAATACCCTGGGAGACTCAACTGGCTTAGCATGCATGTCTGTATGAGGAGGTGATGGGGGTGACGTTGACGTGAGGTTACAGTTGTGATCCCCACAGGACAAATGGATTTCTGCAGGGATCTGAGTCAAGCGTCGGAGGCAGCTAGACACACTGGGTGATAGGTTATTCCACGCATAAAAGGTGGCATGGACTAAAGTACTAGGACATGAGTGGGAGACTGGCATCACAGAAGTTAGGATGTGATGAGAGAAGCAGAGACGTAGGCAGGGGTTTGACTGGGCTGAGCCTTCAAGACATGGATGACATACTCAGCTGTGATTTGGTAGGCAAGGGGGGGAGCTAGGGGAGGGGGCTGAGGAGGGGGAGTAGTGTGTTTGCTACCACTCATTTCTAATGCTGTGGTGCTTATTTGGGTTAGCCCTGGTACGTCACAAGATACTGGACTTTGAAACTGCATTAGCATTATCTATAGAAAGCAATTTTACATACTTTTTAGCTGTTTCTTTTATTTAGTAGTTTCTCTTCCTCTCAGGGCTGTGCAGCTGGACTTGTGGTGCAATGAAATCTGAATGTATAGGTAGCAGGCTATGACAGATAGAATCACTGGTTTGTTTTTTATTAAGTCTCTCTCAACTATTTCTAAAATAGGTTTTCTGTCAAATGTATGGCGTATACCACATGCACAATGGTGTGATGTGGAATGAAGGGTCTTATTTGTAATTGCTGGGGATGACCTGGTGAAATGTAGGAGTTGGAACTCGTTCCATCAATAGCTTTTTACCGTGTTATACCCTAACACAGTCTATGTACCTTAGACGCTGTGTAGACACGTGCAAAACCTCATAAAACCTTAAATCTGGATTTAAATTTTTAATTAAACCTGCACAGAATAATTTTTTCACTATAGACTACTTAAATGAAGAGGAAAAAACATTTTAATTGTCTAGGTACTTTTCATGTTCCTTTAATCTGTACTTTACAATTTCCATGGCAAGTTCATGAGTCAGGTATGATACTAAACTGTCTCCTCTAAAACCTTATTTTTAGGCCCTGATGACCTTGCAGCAGCAACATCTATGATATGCCCTTGGGTTACGAGGCTGTCAGCCATCTGTTGCAGCTTGTTCAGAATACAGCAGCAGGGTTTAACCAATCGTGGTGTCCTCTCCCTCTGCCTTCCCACAAGTTGTCTAGTACGTGAGAGACTAGCTTTAAACTGGTAGTGCTGATTGTTAAAGCGCTGCTTATAAGTCCAGCTATAGGACCTCCTCCTTGAGCTTTGATCTGGTAGGAATTCGTGTTTGGACACCACTTGCCACTCAGTCTTTCTTCACTTTGTTAAAAAAAGCCTCAACTCATTTCCCCAAAACATTCCCTCCCCCCGGGCAATGACCATTGTTGTGCCTGACATTATCACTTTTCTCTCCCATTCTACTTCCCATCTTTTGGTCTGTTTTGAATTTTAAGAGGGTGGCTTATAAAAAGCCCAGGACTGAATGGCAGCAGAGCCTGCACTCTCCTCTCACCCCCACAGCTGGGCTCTCTAGCTCTGGCTGAGGCTAACACAGACTGGCAGGGCAATAGGGGAATTTTGTAGTGTCTGTACCTCTTTCGTACAGTGGCCAGCTTTTTAAAAAGAACATTTATGTCACCACAATCAGTAGCCTCCGGGAAGCGGGGAGGTCTTCCAGCTGCTCCGGAGCCCAGGCTGTAGGCCATGGGGAGAGTTTGCCTTGCAGAGGAGTTTACAGATACATCCCTGTTCATAGCAGGATTACAGTCTAAGGGACTAGCCAGCAAGGGATTCTGTCTGTGTTGCTGCAGCTAGAGGGTGGGTTGAGGTGTGCACACATGGCCATGGGCCTTGAGAGGCTCGCTGCTGCTGTTGAGAGCTCTGGCATCACATCAGCATGGTGAGGAAGTTCTTCTGCAGTGGGAAATGGAGTACTGCATCTTTTCCTATGCCCAGCTGCTCTGCTCTTTACCTTTAAGCACATGAGGACAGCCATACTGGGTCAGACCAAAGGTCCATCTAGCCCAGTATCCTGTCTTCCAACAGTGGCCAGCGCCAGAGGCTTCAGAGGGAATGAACAGAACAGGGCAGTTAGTGAGTCATCCATCCCCTGTTGTCCAGTCCCAGCTTCTACTAATCAGAAGTTTAGGGACACCCAGAGCATGGGGTTGCTTTGTTGACCATGGGGGCTAGTAGCCATTGATGGATCTGTTCTCCATGAACTTATCTAATTCTTTTTTTTAACACAGTTATACTTTTGGCCTTCACAACATCCCCTGGCAATGAGTTTCACAGGTTGACTGTGTGTTGTGTGAAGCAGTACTTCCTTATGTTTGTGTGAAACCTGCTGCCTGGTTATTTCTTTGGGTGACCCCTGGTTCTTGTGTTATGTGAAGAGTAAATCACACTTCCTTATTCACTTTCTCAACACTGTTCATGATTTTATACACCACCGTCATAGCCCCCCCCCCTTAGTTGTCTCTTTTCTAATGTGAACAGTCCCAGTCTCGGTTCATAGGGAAGCTGTTTTATACCCCTAATTATTTTTGTTGCCCTTTCTGCACTGGTACTGTTGTACATGTTTTTTCTGTTCTCCATCTCCAGCTGGCTACACTGTGTCAAGAAGTGTGAAACTGATTTTTGGAGCCCTATATATTACTGGGCAGGAGGAGTTAACTCATGAAGACGGACAATAAATGGGCCTGATCCTACAGTCCTTACTCATCTGTCTACAGGAGTGTTGCCTAAGTAAGAGCTGCTATAGTTCTTCCATCATGAATCAATCCCTCCTGTCCGTTAATCTTAGCCTCTAATGTACCGACATTTTTTGCAGATGTTCAGGTGCGCAGAACAAAGGCAGTACAGAGAGGTACTGTGTCTATGTTTCATACGATTCTGTACATACACAGCCCAAATGGCATCATTTTGTAACTATCTCACATTGCAAGCTCTCTGATGAGCAAGGGGCATATAACGAGGCACCCATGTCTTGCTCACTTTTTGAGCACAACAGAATATGTGGGCCTAGTCTCTCAACAAAGAGGTGTCATCAGGGACGAACCATTTACTTATAGTCACCCTTCCTAAAGGAAACTGAAGCGCAAATTAAAGCTGCCCAAGTGTTTATATCCAGACTCTGTGCTTGCAAGGTAGAGCACTAATTATGATCCCAACAAGCTAAATCTGTACTGGTATTTCTATTCTACTGGGCCAGATCCCCATTCACACTAAGGCCCCTTTACACTGCGTGTAACAAAGGGACCTTAATGTTAATGAGATTCAGGCCCTATTGTTTTTATTAACGCATGGATCTTTGGGACATGATCTCGGCCTATGCGGTTAAGCTCTGTATACCATGCATGTGTGTGATGTAGAAAGGAAGGGAGAGAATAGGTATCTGTTCATTTGTTTCCAATTTAAAACAAAAACACTGTCCCGTAACCATAAACAAGGAGAGAAGCATATGGCAAACATAGTGATCTTAAACCCACTTCCGTGAGCAGTGTTTATACTTAGTTCCTGAAAATCCATGTTGTGTAGTAATAGCATTGACCAGTGTGCATAGTTTGCAGTGCAGGGGGATAACATGAACATTCTCTTGAGAGATCCTGTGAAATTATTGTGGAATCTGCCATTTGTTGCCATCTCCTTCTTTCCAAATGCAAAAATGTGCTCTTTTGAAGTATTTTTTATAAGCCCCAGGGTAAAATACTATCTGTCAGGGATGATGTACCAATATCTGGGGAGGGGGAAATCAGAGAAAAAAGAAGAGTTGGAGTGATTTACCTATTTTTTAGAAGTGGCATTCAACAGCCCTAGAGCCCACATCCCTTCAACATATTACTAGTGAAATTATAAGAGACCACACCCTCAAAAAACTAAAGCAGCATCTTTATTTTGTACATAACAATCAGTATAAAAAGTTTATTACATAAGAGCTGTTTTGTTTACAATATATTATATTGCTTCAAGCCAATGCAAAAAGTTCATACATTATAGTTCTACTTTGTGTACAATATATTATATTGTTCAAATGCCATAGTGTATATTTAATACAGAGCACTGCAAAATTGTTATGACCTATGATATTGTTGTATTGAGTTTTTTTTTTAAATTAGGAAACTTTTTTGTAATTGTTCTAAGTACATGATAGTAGCAATGCAAAAACAACCCTGACTGTTGCTTAGGCAAACTCTCTAATCATCAGACCAACCCAGGGCAGCTTCTACAAAATGCTTCACTTGGATAGTGTTTCATTTTTGGAAAATATTTGCAACTACATAATCAAAAAGGAAAGTTTAAACATTACTGAAATATAGTACAAAACACTGTCCAAAGCACTGAAACAAGAAGCCTATATAATCGTGCTAAAGAAGGATTTATAAAACTTAAAAGGAATAGTAAATATCAGCTCAGTGGTTTATAATGAAGCTAATAAAATTCAGGCCAGTAATCTTAACTGTAATGAACAGCATTTTAACATTCAACACATGAAAGGTTAATGAAGGCTATGAACTTTGTGTAACATAAAACGTTTCAGATGTTTGAGTTCACCAGATATAATTGGATTCGGGTGGAACATGCCTCTCTTCAGCCTTTTTAGGTGAAGGCGTGTGCTGTCTGTGCTTGGGGTCTGTTGGCCTCAGGGCACTCATAATGCTGGCTCCATACCCTGAAAAATTGAGAAAGAAACTACAAAAGCAGACTCTTGGTTCATTGTTAACATTTCAAACTAAAAAAGGTTTTCCCATGGGAATGTAGGGAATTTTAATACACATCACACAGGTCCCCATAGGAAAAAATGGGTGCCATAAGACAAAAAGTTAATCACGACAGGATGCCGGCTCTCTGGCTTTTACCGTAAGGCTTTCTTATCACAGAATCACTGCACTACAAGTATACTTAGGGCTATGATACTGCACTGGATTCACACATGAACAACTCATGTTTGATGGACAGAGAGTCAAAGACTGTCATTAGAGGTGAGCTTTAAAATGGTATTATTGGTTTGCTGGGCATAAAAATCTTGGTGAAGAATGTGTTAATTATGTGCACTTTACTTTGTTTTAAAGCCAAATACGAAGAAAATGAGAATGGCAGCAACAAACACCCAGAAAAATAAATTAAGGATTTGAGATTCTTTGTTACTTTTTATCCCATTTTCAGTTTCAATATCAGTGTTGTAACTGCAAAAAGAAAAGGAGTACTTGTGGCACCTTATAGATTATCACATTTATTAGAGTTGTAACTATTTGTTTACAGTTTCATTTACAAATCTAATTACAAAACCTCAAGAGGACATGACTTAAAAACTGAATTTCAGGTTTGCTTTATTTTTTTACCACTTCTCTTTAAGAATACTGTTGTACTGAGAAGCCATTTGTTCCAGCTGCGCATGTAACTTTTAAATCAGTGGTGCAAAAACTTTACTTGTTGTGACCCGCCCCCCCTTACCAGTAATGGAATCTGTCCATGCCCCCTCCTCCATTACAGCACAGTTGGCTCAGCAGAGGAGCTTGGGCTGAAGGCATAGCTTGGGGCTGAACTGGGGCTGAACTGTGAAACTACAGGAGGAGCTGGCCTGGGGGCAGAACAGGGCTGGGTGGTGCTCCCTCCCCGCCCTCTGTGGAGGCTGGCCCAGGCCCTGCTGTGAACCCCTCTGAACCTTCCTCAGCACTCCCTAGGGGGTGTGCCCCACAGTTTGGGGACCACAGGTTTAAATTGTGGGGGTTATTTTAATCTTTGTTTTATAGCCATTGACCTTCATTGCCAATGAAGTCACTCCTGAAGTAGCTACATTTTTTTTTCTTTCTTTGAAATTAAACGCGAGTCTGACTGAGAGATAATTGGTTTTATTTGCAGAGTAAAATGAACTCAGGCACAAAGGGCCCTATGCACAGGGCCACCCAGAGGATTCAGGGGGCCTGGGGTCCTTGGTGGCGGGGGTCCTTCCGCTCCAGGACTTCGGGGCAATTTGGCAGCCCCCCGCCGCCAAATTGCCGTTGAAGACCCGGAGCGGAAGAAGCGGCGGCGGGTCCTTCACTCCGGGTGTGTTCGGCAGCACTGAAGGACCTGCCGCCAAAAACTCTCATGGGGGCCCCTGCGGGGCCTGGGGCAAATTGCCCCACTTGTCCCCCCCCCGGTGGCCCTGCCTATGCATAGCTTCAGTAAGTTCTACTTAGGCTCTTAATACAGAGGTGAATTCTACCCAGCTTTTGATGACTGCAAAAGGTGTTTTGCCTAACTAAGAACTGCAGGACTACAGCCAGTCTTTAAACCAACATATTTATTAATGAGGGCTTCAAAGCCCTTGGAGCAGACACTAATATGCGAATACAGAATCCTTGTACCATGCATGCACGGTACACATTTTGTGCTTCTCTGAGAGCAGTAAAATGTATGTGTATTGACAATGAAAAAATGCTCACTTGCTAGCATTGTAGGTTAACTTTACAGATGTGTTACAAAAAGATGGCATTAAAATTTATATTGATTTCCAGATACTTGATTTTTAGCTATACTGGGTCTGTTGTATGTGTTAAAGAATTTATTATTTTGTCGGTGAATGGCATAGTTAGGCAAACAAATATACAATCCAACATCTTCTAAACTGATTCCCAAAGCCTTAATTTTAAACAATAACTCATTTCTGTCAGAGTATGTTTTTGCTTTATAAAAACACTCATAGTATTCTCTGATACATTTTAACATGCACACTTTTCTCTACCCAATGGATCACAGATATCAACATCATTTACAATTATTTTAGTTCAATTTGTACTATCATGTACAATGTCTGATGGATTTATTAAGCATATGGCATTAAAAATAAATTGTTCTGAAATTTTCATTTTTACTATATAATAATAAGGAGCAGCTTAGATCTGTAACAAATATGCTAATTTTTTCACTGCCAGTAGTTTTCAAATTAACTACTAATAGCAAACTAATAATGTTTACAGCAAACATATATCTTATGAATGGTTGTATCAAAAAGCTTTCACTACTTCAATTTGTTACTGTTATAGTACTGTGTTTTATGACATGTAAGGCTGAATTGGAATTTGTCACCTGGATCTAAATTGCTATTTCAAGTCATTTTATAACTTCTTGTTATTGGGAATAGAGCGTATATTAAATATGGAGATCTTGAGGATAAATTCATTCCTGGTTTAACTCCACTCAAATCATCAGTTGCCTACACGTTGCACTAGGTGTCAAATGGATCAGCAAGTGGAAAACAATTAAATTATCATTTTCAACAAATGTAACATTGAGATCAACACATTTTGGAACCGTTAAGTCTGGTGTAAAAAAAAAAAAGTCAATTACACACCTAAAACACTTAACACACACCTAAATTTCAACCTGCTTTAAAGTTGCTGAAAATTGGATGGAAGATTTTGCCAAAACTTTGTCTATTTCTCTGAAATTTTGAAAAAATCCAATCAGCTCTAAACCCCTATGTAATATATATATATTTTTATAGAAATGTCTATCCAATGTTCTGAAAGCCTGATCCAAAGCCCCACTGATGTCAATGGGAATCATGTTGTTAGAGTATAGTGTGTGCACAGCAGATACAGTAGGGCGCACTTTCCAAGATTCTCATTGACTTCAGTGGGGTTCGCATCAGTCTCACCACATGGGCAGAACATAAATTAGGTCACCTAGAAATTTTCTCTGTACCAAATTTTAGAATTCCCAATAGGCAAAAAAAGTGAGGTTAATCACTGTAGAGTAGTTTTGAATTGTTTTATTCCTTTTTGTAATTAATATACAGTTCAACAAAAAGTAAGTATTGAAAATGTTTGGGATAATTATTTTTATGCATACATTTAAAAAAAATTAAAGGATTATTAACTAAGGAGAGTGTTTTGTTTCTAGTGATTGTATAGTAGCTTTGAGCCAGCCATTTATAGATGGAAGATGATCTGTGAAAAGCTCCGGTATGGATTCTCAGAGCTTTGTTCTCACTTACTTTTGTTGCAATGTCTTCCATGCCAGCCTTCTTTGCATTGACATTTGTTAGGTTCCACACAGGTTCCATATGATCCACAACTAGGTTCACAGACAGCTGTAATCAAGTGAGAACATGAATTCAACGTCCTTACATTTCAATCTGAGATAAAGTTACATAGTTGCTTTCCCTGCTATTCGTTAGAATGTTAGTTTTGGCATGGCCAAGGGCGCTAGCAGTAAATCTATAATTTTAAATTGACTGTGCAGAATTCTGAAAATAACTTGCCCCACTACTGAAATAAGGCATTATTTAACTCCCTTATGTTCGTGCAAATCAGGAGTAACTCTATTGAAGTCAATGAAGACAGTAAGGGAGAGAAGAATCAGGCCCATAATATTTACATTCATAAAAAGGTAGATTTCCAGTGGTATTTTGAAATACCATAGTATTGAAATATTATTATCCAGAAACACTTGCTTATTATACTGATGTGTTACTGCTTTAAAGAAACTCATACTATTGAAAATTTTGGTGGTTGTTTTTTACAAGTTTTGTTTTACAACCTCCCCCATAACTTCAATAAATGAAGCATGTCCACAAAGTAAATTAACCTGAGCTACCCTGGCAACACATAGTTAGTGCTGATGTTGAGTAATAAGATACATTATTGCTATCACAGTGATCTTATAACAAGGATTGATTGAGTAGAGTTAGTACTTACGCTTTGAACACAGATCTCCTTGGTAACCTTTGGAGCACTTACATTTATTTTTACCAGTACATTTACCTCCATTTCTACATGGCTGTTGGCATTTGCCTAGAAATAGGAAACATGAAAACAATGGCCTTAGTACTTCACTTATACAAAAATAATTACAGGGAGAGGGAGGAAGATAACTGTTTTAAAAACACACTTTGTGTTTGAAATATTCATTGGATCATATTGTTAAAAAGTCTTGTGTGTATGCAGTAGATCCTGTAGGGGGGCACTCTCTTATAGGCATGGAAAGTCTAGTTTTCCAAAGATTTATATGCTTGCTTAAGCAGCTTGAAAATTGGACGAGAACTGGGCATGGCCTCTGAGTGTCTATACGGACTTTGGCTACACTCATAGCACTGGGATTTTGAAGAGGGAATTCAGTGTGCCCTCTATGAGTACTGCCCACTTCTCCGTACATCCTAGGGCAGCTTCAGCACAGTGTTACTGTCATCATTTTTCAGCTAGCTCAAGGAACATGAGCTCAGGGCCCAGGTGGCTGAGCACAAATGGAAGAAAGAGGGGAGGGATATTAGGGCTTTTCTTAACAACAAGATACTCAAGAACTGAACAAATGTTGCAAGTATTTGCAGGAAATAAATTGGTTGGCTGGGCCTGTCACCTTACAGTCAGAACCCTGTGTGCTCTGTAGATGCTGTAGAATTTGCTGCAGGATTCATTCCATGCTGCAATTTACTGCTCCAGAAACCAAGCTTTCATTTAAAAAAATGTTTCTAGCTTTCATGGTTGTGAAGAAAAGCTTGAAAATGTGAACTGAATGTAACCAAGGTAGTGATGTCTACCTGAGTCTGCAGACAGCCTGAAACTTGAGTTAAAATAGCCGTGAAGACATGGCACCCTGACTTTTAACTTAGGCTTTAACACAAGCTGCTAACCCGGGCAGCCTGGGTTGCACTTGAGTTGTTAACCTAAGTTAAAAGCTGAGTTGCCATGTTGTCATTGCTATTTTAACCTAAATTAGCCAGCACGGGTTAGCTAATCCAAGTTAAGAACACACCCTTTTTTGCAGTGTAGACATACCCGCAGATTAACTGTGGGCTAAAATGTCTTCTTGGAATGGAACAAAAGCTGAATGCTATGTGCTGTGCTATGCACATATCTGTAAGTGGAACAGAAAGTAAGATTGGGAAATGGAAAAAGAACAGCTCAGCTGGTGCAAGGAGGGAAGAAATAAAAAAGAAAATTACTACTCACAGTCTCAAAGTGAAACAGTAATTAGAGACAATGTATAACTACAGTAAGAAGAAACCCGAAGGACTTGGAGAATGCTTGTTAGTATTGCAAATTACGGTTAGTACATTTCCCACAAGTTTTAGAGAGGGACTCAGCTATTAAAGGCTCTCTCAAAATGTTTAAACAACATAAAGGGGGGGAACGCTCTTTGCAATCCTCTGAAGATGGCTTTCTGCCTAATGCAAAGGTTTTCTTCCCCTGTTTATTCTGAAACCTCCATGACTGAATGTAGCTGGCTCTGGATCTAAGGAAATGGAATGAGATTTGTTTCTCCTCTGATGTTATAAGCCTGGTCTAGCATTTTTTTTTGTCTCCCACTGTTGCGCTAGTACTGGTGCAGTGCAGCCAGCCTGGCAGCAGCCATCGGCATTAAAAGGACTGTGGCCCTGATCCCAGAAAGACCTAGGCATGTCTTGCTCCTAACTGAAGTGAATGAATTTTCAAGTTAGTTCTTAACATGTTTTGATCCTTTTTTCTTTATATAGGAATTGATTTACTACCTGGATTTCCATCTAAGTCAATGGGACTACTCATGTGAGTAAACCTGCATGTGTACTAAGTCTCTGCAGGATTAGGGCCCATCTCACTTACACCTGCCCTGGGTAAGTTTAAATGACACTATGGTTAAAAATTCCAGAGGCTGGTCTACACTAGAGTTGCTGTTGCTGCTACCAGTGGTCCAGATGCACTAGTGATAGTGCACCAGAAGGAGATTAAGAGAAGTGCTAGTTTTGTCACAACGTTAAAGGAGCAAGCAAGATACACTTTTAAAAGAAAAAAGGGAATAAAGACTGAGGAGAGTCCTACTTGTGATTCGTCTTTCAGGTAGATCCGGATCTGGCAGGCGCCTTGCTATATAACTTGAATATTGTGCTTTTAGAAAGACCTATTTTTTTAAGATGTTGCTACAGCAATGACAGATTACATGAGATCTGATTTCCAGCCTACAAGCAGGAGTGTATTTTAGAATACAGAGGAATTTAGTTTCTTATACCCATGTTAGTGTTGGTTTAAATGGAATGGCCTTATTTACACGTTCTATACTACGGCTCAGTATATGAATTACAAAATAAAACATAAGCCACTGACAAAAAGTATGAACTGCTCACACTTTGGGTCAAGCTTGGATCATATTCATGTGATAAATTCCATCAAGGTCAATCTTTTCTCAAATGAGGGAAGGAAGGAGAGTGCGCCAAGGTGTCACATTCAGACTTGATGTAAGCAGACACAAATGCAGTGGAAATCAATGGAGTTGTACCTGCTTACACAGCTCTGAGTTTGGCCCATAGAATTAGAATGAGAGGAAATTATACCATAACACTTATACCATAACAATGTTGAAAGACCACTTGTTCATTTGGGTCACAGTAATAAAACCTTGATGCTTCCCACTGACTTTGATTTTAATGAGATAAAAAGCTGCTAGAAAACAATCTGTACAGCATATAAAGATAGAAGAATGTTTTGTAGATTACCCCTGCCTATCTACATGCGAATATTGTGCCAAATTTAAGTTTTAACACATTCTGATTCTTTTTTCATTGTATAGTAATTGGCTTATTACCATCTTCTGTTACTGCACTGTTTGGGGACCTTATTTCCATCTGTATATTGAGATGGTGAGTTAAGTTTCATGTCTGATATACTAATTTGCTTGTCTGTTTATACTGATGTTAAGCATTCAAAGAAAAAAAAATCTTACAAATATAAGGCCAAACTCTGTTCGCCTAACTCATGTGCATAGTTCCAATGAAGTCATTGAATTACCTGCGTGAGTAAGGCAAGAAAGATGCAGCACTGAATGTTGTTAAAGGGATACAACGCAAACAGTATAAGCTGTGCGTATGTTTTCAAAACCAAAACACTGGCACTCCATCCCAGCATGGGTCGCTACTAAATTAATCTAATTTAACAGAACTGTGAGAAAACTCTTATCTTAGGCTAAGCTAATGTTTGACAGCTGGTATCCCAGTTTTGTCCCAGGCTAGCTGCTCTCCACCTGCACCTTTACATAGAACGGTTAAATTGACTATAGACTGAAATATTTTAAATGTCTTTGATGCTAAACATCTGAAAACAGCAAGTCTATTGATGTTTGTGACAAGAAGTTTTCAAGCTGCCATGTGAATGTAACTTAATACTTTCAACTGAAGCTGTCACCCCGTACAGTCCTATGTCCCTTTCCCCCAATACCAATTAATATTTCAAGCTCCATACTCTGCTTTTAGAATCTAGAGACTCAGTTCTAATCTCACATGCAAGAGTGTAAATTGCTGCAGACCTGGCACATGCATATGGTGTTGACTGAGCGCTCATGTAGCAAGGGTTGCTTCTAAACCCATGGATTTGTTTAAAAAAACAAAAACAGAAAACGAGATGATCAAACAATGAATTGATACTCATCAGCTGTGAAGATCACAAACACAGGCCTGGCTCACTTTCAGAGGGTCCCAACCTGCCATTTGAGAACCCCAACTGCCAGTCAGCACAGAAATGTGTCACTTGATCTTCCAGCTACCGTAACTGGAATAACCCTGGTTTAAGGGAAACAATGTAAAGCTGAGACTCACTAATTTCACAATGGTTTCCCTCGAGTCCTGAAGGACAAATGCATTTTCCTAGATAGAAGCAGGTTCCTCCATTAAAACAGGTTGTTGTGCAGTTAGCTGAAGGACATAAAACAAAAATTAAATTATATGTCTAATGTAAAATTATTTCTACTCTAACCACTTTTTACTGATTAAGCACTCACCTGAGAGGTTGGAGACCCCTGTTCAAATCCCTTATCATCATCAGGCAGAGTGGGAATTGAACCAGGGTGTCTCACATCAGAAGTGAGTATCCTAAACACAAGGCTAAGAATTATAACTGAGGTCATCTCTGTTTTGTGTAGAGGTAGATGTGCTCAGATCATGCCTGCCTGACAGGGTCCTGCAGGTGAGATAGGTGGGGAATGCTTAGGTAGTGCTTGGCATGAGAGAGGCATTTGGATGCCTGCCCAAGGCAGCAGTGTGTGCACTCAGTCACAGATACCTAGACCCCTAGGGAATGTTTACAGCAAATGTTTAGATGTCTGATGAGTTGGGGTGTCTACAGGGCTAAGAGGCAGATGAGTAGCAGTTTGTGGATCACAGTGGTACCTAAATCTAGGGTTTAGGCGGCTAAGAACCTTTGGGGATCTAGGCCAAACTCCTTTACTAAGGACTAAATACATACCAAGCCAAATGGATTCTGTAAGCACAAGGGACTGTATAATGGCATATCTATCTGCAGAATGTGGGTCTAAAACACTTCCTTTAAAACATGACTTTGTTACAAAGCTCATTGAAGACTAATGAATTTACTAACTGAACATTTTGTATAGTTTTGTGTTCTTACACCTTCTGTGTAATGGACTATTCAGATATATTTCAGTAGGAAACTTTGTATTTTTTAAATATCCAGCATTTCTGGGACTGTGAACGTCATACTTCCTTTACTGTTTTTTATTGATACACTAACGTCATTATAACAAAAAATATTAAATGGAGTAAGTTACTTATTTTTTAATCTGTCCGGATGCAACAAGTTAATGCATCAACCTTTCATCTAAGGAAACCAAGATCCAAATCCTTACTCCCCTTTCCCCAAGTCACAAATGGAAATGAATTTGCTGGCCACTCCCACCGTCCCTCAGTGAGCCAACTAAGGAGGTAATGGTTGTGTACATTATATATTATTCATTTTGTGTACATGAGTGTTCAAAAGTCAATGTAAATTGCAGCTACCATATGCTGGCTTATACATGTGTAATTTGTCCAACAATGAAAGTCACCTCTGAGTTTTGGCCATGTTTGTTTGTATCTTAACATTAGCACGATCATGTGAAGAGGACCAGGAATGAAGTAGCAGAGATGTACTAGGCTGGATATAAAATGCTGTAGTCATAAAATTCTGTTAATATTGTGATGTGGAGGATGTAGATAGACACAGAAAATATCATAGGTGTACATATAAGGTCAGACAACATAAACAAATGTCTGAGGGGACACTATCATACATAGTTCTCTTGTCAGGATCTCTGCAGCACTGTACCATACAGCCAAGAATACCTTATGACTAGGGCCCTACCAAATTTGCGGCCATGAAAAATTCATCACAGACCATGAAATCTGGTCTCCCCCCATGAAAATTGGTCTTCTGTGTGCTTTTACCTATGGGGGGTGGGTATAATAGACCAGGGGAGGCTCTGCCTCTCCTGGCATTGCCGTGGCTGCCGGACCACTGGTTGCAGGGTTTTGGGGGGAAGTTTTTTAATTTATTATGCCCCAAGCAAGTTCCGGGTGGCTAAAGAGGTGGTATGTGCTATTCAGCTTCTCAGTTTCATCAGTAATCTCCCTGGACTCCAGAGAGATTACTGATGAACCCAGCAAGCTGAGTAGCAACTACTGCCTCCTTAGCCACCCCAGAACCTGCACGGGGCATATCAAAAGCTTCTTCTGGACCAGAGATGCCTTTCCTCAGGTGGCTTGGAGCCTGGGAGAGGAGCCTGCAGCTGGCCCAAGACTCCTCTGGGCAGATGGAAGGGGGGCTCGGGGCTTTGGGTGGTTCAGGGCTCTGGCTGTGTGGGGTGTCTCAGGGCTCCAGCCGCAGGAGGGAGGTGTTTGTGGGTGGAAGGGGCCGAGCCGGGATTAGGCTCCTCAAAGGAGGTCTCCACATGCCACCCATGCTTTTACCCTATACTATACAGATTTTATGGGGCAGACCACTGTTTCTCAAATTGGGGGTCCTGACCCAAAAGGGAGTTGTGAGGGGGCAGTCACAAGGTTATTTTACGGGGGTTGTGGTATTGCTACCCTTATCTGCGCTGCCTTCAGAGCTGGGCGGCTGGAGAGCAGCAGCTGATGGCCGGGCACCCAACTCTGAAGGCAGTGCCCTGCCAGCAGCAGCACAGAAGTAAAGATAGCAATACCATACCATGTCACCCTTACTTCTGCACTGCTGCCTTCTGAGCTGGGTGGCCAGAGAGTGGCAGCTGCTGACTTAGGGCCCAGCTCTGCAGTCAGCAGCACAGAAGTAAGGGTAACAATACCATACCATGCCATCCTTACTTCTGCACTGCTGCTGGAAGTAGCTCTGTAGCAGCACCACAACCCTGCTACAAATAACCTTGTGACACCACCGCCCCCAACTCCTTTTGGGTCAGGATCCCTAGAATTACAATACCATGACATTTCAGATTTAAATAGCTGAAATCTTGACATTTATGATTTTTAAAATCCTATGGCCGTGAAACTGACCAAAATGGACCATGGGATAGGGAGCATAAAGGTAGCAGCAGCTGGTGGATTACAATTCAACTGCTTTTTATTCTATACTGTTACCTTTATCACAGTTGACACCAGAGAATCCAGGAGGGCAGATGCACAAATCAGGTGTGACACAGAGACCACCATTCATGCAGCGGGATGCACACAGAGCTAATTTGACGAGAGTGAAAGAACAAAATGTTGGCATGAAGGAGAGATGACCACGCCAAAATTTGTGACAGGATTTTATATAACAAACATTCAAAAAAATCAGTAATAAGCATGAATAGTAGTTTTCAGACACTTCTCCTCCTTCTGCTGAGTATAACAAGTCAGCTTTGCAACATAAACTAGCTACTGCGGAAAGATGTTTCATAATTATGCTTATAGATTATAGTGGTTGAAATAACACTATAAGAAATTGAAGATTGACTTTAGTGATTGTCCTACTTAATCTGAACACTGAGAGCAAAAATTGTCCCTTACCCAGATTATTCCCAAACTGAGGACTGAAAATAGCCAATTTGGACTCATTGAAATATTTCAGTTGTGTGGGTATGGAATTGGTCAGGGGTTCAGTCCTTTGTACCTATGGATCTTGGGACATCTGTCAAGGCCAGGGCCATCGGTACAGCAGTCCTGTGCCTCCACATTGCCTTGAAGCTCCCACAGCAGCATGGCTTTTTCAGGTGGTGTGCTCTCGTCCAGCCTCCCCAGCTACTGTTGCTACCCCACCCAGCCCTTGAGGAGGAATGTCAGGGAGCAGAGTTTTACTTCATGGTTGGCCAGTATTAACTTACCCAGGGAATGCCTGCAAGGCTGAGTGAGAGATGTCTTGTGACTGGCTTCTGCCCTCTACTGAGACTCTACAAAGCACCCATGCAAGGGCCTTCCCCAGGTTGGGAAGAAGGAGGAAGCATGTACAAGAGCTAGTGTACTCATCATCTAATCCACAATCCCATCCCTCTCACCGCCCAAATGCGCTATTATTGGCTCCCCTTCACTTATGGAAAGAGAAGGGAGAATCTACCCAAAACATTTTCCCTCTCCATTGTCAGTCTGCTTGAGACACAGCTGTGGCATCCTAATTAGATACTAACTTCAGATAACAAATGCAAAACAACAAGAACACTATACTTGATTTTCCAGTTAGTCTTCATTAGCAGAAGAATTCCATTTAATCTCTTGCCAGATGGATTGTTTCTGTTTAAGAGTCTCTTAATTGTTGGTCAATTTCACGTTTAATATATCCTTTAGAGAGCAGATATTTTTCTTTAGAAGTTGGCATTTTCATTAAGCACTTCATGTTTTCATTAGCTCTGGGGTCATAAATGATAATTTTCTTGTGTTTGGATTTAATATTTACAAATATCTAGCAACATGAGAGAGCCTCCAGGAAAGGCCATTTACTCTATTGAGAGAGAGAGATTTCAGTGCAGTGACTGCTCTTTTTCAGAATGACTATAGTAAAGAAAACAACTGAAGGTATTTTTAAAGTTACCTTTCTCACAATGAGGCCCATAAAATCCATCTGGACATTCACAGACATGCCTTTCATTGCAAAAACCTCCATTTCTGCACCCTCCTGGACATTCAGCTTCATGAAAAACAAGAACATTGTTAATCAGATATTACATACTTCAGTTAGCACTCCACTTTCAACAGCATCTATACAGTCTATTGACAGAAGAGCAAAAATAACTGGATAGCAACTTTTGTTGAGGTGAGTATCAAGTTTAACAACCAGAGCCGTAAATGCTGACTGAGATGGAAGCTCAGCTAAAAATCAATCTCTTTGTTAATCTACAAATACAGGTTGCATCATATGATCGATTGCATTCTTGAAAGAACCTGTGATAGCGTTCTGCCACTCTGTGCTAGTCAATAGACTAATGAATAATGTGGCCTGTCTGCAAAACCCACCATCTTAAACTGCCTGGAAATGAATAGGTAGCCAATACATATCTTGGAGCACTGGTGTCGTGCTCCTAGTTAGATATACTGTTTACCTAGCAGGCTCGTCTTCAGTTTTTTGGCTTGATTTAAGGTGTGACCTGAGGCAGAGTGCATTACATTACTCTACTATTGGATGTGTACGAAATGAAAGACTCAATCTCCACACTGCGCGAAGATGAAGGGGAGGGCGCATTCCTGCCCACTGATCCCATATCATCATTCAACCGTTAGTCACATCCCAAATCTCTACCCAACAGTGACTAAGGCATTTGACAACAGTGGAAGAGAAACATATCTGGGCATCATCAGCATTCTAAAAAACATGACAGCCCATGCCTCTTCACTATCAACTGCCCCATATCCACACTGAACAAGAGGTGGGAGAAACTGGAACCCTATGGAACCCCTCCCCCGAAATGAACCCTCAGGGCAAAAGAGCAATTGGTCCAAAATACCTGCTGAGATCTCTCAGACAAAACAAAAGGTACTGAGTGGCAGCCATGTCTACTTCCACTGGAGCAAGCCAATAGCACCTCATGAGCAGTGGTACCAAAATCAGCATCTAGCTCTAACAGTATCCGTCTGGTCATCTGCTATTTATCCATCACCAGGAGGGAATCATCTACCAAACTCTTTGCCAAACCTTGTTCTGTAACCAAAATGGCAAAGTTCAAAGAGCTCTGAGGTAGACAGATAATCTGAGAATCGCCTCGCCACAATATTTTAAATCAAAATTAGAAGATGAACTTCTTGATGGTAATTGGCTAGATTGTTCATATCAAGTGAATTGTTTGTGTGTAATGATCATAAAACAGCTTCTTTAATTGACAATATCTGTCAACAATGGCCCCAATTCTTCTCTATTTTTGTCTTTACCAGAAAGTGGTACAATGCATCAGGCTGATGCTGGAAAGATGTACCACCAACCACTGACGCAATCCAATTCCTGCATGGAATTAAGTTGAGTCCAAAGTTTAAATATTTGCAGTGTTTACAGATGATATTTTTCTTTTGATGCAAACTGTAGAATGTTTGTAAATTTAGATGCGCCAGCTTGCATGGGGCACTTCTGCAGGCCACAGATATTACAAACTGTAATTCACACTAATTCTCCCACCCACAATTTTAGTCAGTTGGTATGTGTAATCATCTGAAAGTATACAGATTAACTCTTAAACAAATTTCTCTACAGAAATCATAAGAGATGGCTAAACAGAACTTCAAGCAAATATGGCAAGCTGTCATGATTATTAATCATTTTCTGCCTTGGGTTACATCTCTACAATCCCTTTGAAGTCAATAGGGTACCATGGGTAAACCTGAGAATAGAGACAATGGAACAAATTCTGCTTTAAAAGGCTCTGTATGTTGTGCAGAAGTGAAGCTCTGGACCACCAGACAAAAGCGAGTGAACTGGAACTGGAGAAGAAGAAAACGTAAAGACTGAGAGTCACTTATATAAGCTGCAAATATAGGAAGCAAAATGTATTGCTATAAACGTAAAGCTATCTGAAATAGTAGTAATAAACATAAAGACATTCTGTTTTATTTTGTTCCAGTGCTGTACTCTAGGATCCTTTCTGGAAATCAGAGTAGCAGCCGTGTTAGTCTGTATTCGCAAAAAGAAAAGGAGTACTTGTGGCATCTTAGAGACTAACAAATTTATTTGAGCATAAGCTTTTGTGAGCTACAGCTCACTTCATCAGATGCATTCAGTGGAAAATATAGTGGGGAGATTCCGATGAAGTGAGCTGTAGCTCACGAAAGCTTATGCTCAAATAAATTTGTTAGTCTCTAAGGTGCCACAAGTACTCCTTTTCTTTCTGGAAATGTGCTTCCCTTTGTGCCCAAATGCAGAGCTGCTATTCATTACAGAAAATGCATGCTTAAATAAATGCCATTTCAAATAGAAAAATGGAAAAATATTATTTTTTGTGTGACCATCTCTTAGCCACTACAAAGCCTCCCCTTACCACAAAATTGCTCCCTGGCTTTCCCTACTTCCTCTAGCACGGGCACCTTCCTGGCTGGCCAAGAATAGCTGAAAACCATGATCGAGGGCTAGGCAACAGGGAATATGAGCCTCATGGCTGTATGACAAGATTCATTGTTTCCTCTTTTCTTTCCATGGAGGACTTTAAAAACACAACCAAACCAAAAAACTTTTCTGAACCAACCTACCAGGGAGAACATCCCCATCTCTCCCTACAGCCATCACAAAATGCTGCTATGTCTATGTCCCTAAATTAAGCACAAAAATGAGAGGCTCACCCTCAGATCTCTGCATATGGGCTGAAAGACGCTGGCATGATAGAACTCCTCTCTTGCATGCCCCTGGAGTTCGGAGACTTGCCCCTGCAATGTGCCCTTCTCTCATAGGCTCAGTGAGTGAACGACCAAAATGACCATTCAACCTCAGTCCACTGGGCCAACCTAAAGCGAAAACTGCATCTCTGCAAATTGATGGTGATAATAGTAAATGATAGCACATAAAATATGGCTTGGATAAAATCTGGATGGGCTAGAGAGAGTTCCAAACTCATAGAAAGAAGTATTTCCCCAAAATACATATAGGTTGGAGCCTTACAGTCTCTATCAGGCAGGTCACCACTACACTTCATCCAAACTTTATTAAAAACTTAATAGCTTTAAGTAGAAATAAAAATTAAAAGTTCTAAAATGCTTTTGAACACTGCTGTATTTGCATCAAACACAGACACTGCTGTTTGTGTGTGTGTGTGTGTGTGTGTGTGTATATAAGATTTGCATTTTAAATCCCATTAAGCTTCCCATCTTCCTCTCTGCCTATTTCTTGCCCATCCCTACCCCCATTTTCTCTCTGCTAATTGGCAGAAGTGAGGCTTCAAAGGAGAAGGCCACCTCTTCTCTGCTGTTAAGCAATTGTGGGGTTTCAAAGAATAAACAGCTTTTGCTCCTGCTGCTTGTTCTTTGAAGCCCTGCCATTGCCAATTAGTTCGGAGAAAAGGGGGTGGGGAAGTAAATGGGAGACAAGGAAAGAAGACTTAAGGGAATTAATAACAATCTCACTCGCTGTATATAAACTGTGTCATGTTAATTTGATACAACTTCAGACAATATCTGATAACTGCACAATCTTGGAAGCTAATCTTTTAAACATTTTCTGTAGCCTCAAAATTTGTGTCAAAAACACTCTCCAAAAAAACTATTAACTTTGGATTAATGTTTCATGAGTGTATTTACATTGTTTCCCCCCCCAATAAATGATTTCTAAGGGTGATACACTCATGGGTGCCCTGTTGTCAGCCAATATAACTTTTGGTTACATTTTCATCAGTACACCCCAGGCATGTGTATATTGGCTGATAAGCAAAAACCTTGAACTCAGAAAAGGCTCAATTCTGCCTCCCTTAGTCACAAAGTAGTATTTTACTATGCAAATGACCCTACTGAAATGAAATGTATGACCTACATAGTAAGGTACTTACTCAATATGAGTAAGAGTGGGAGAATTTGCACAGCAGCGATGTCCATTCAAATATCTCTGTGTACTTTACAAATATTAACTAAGCCTCATGGCACCACAGTGATGTAGGTGAGTTGTGTTATATCCACTTTATAGACAGCTGTACTGAGAAAAAGAGAGGTGACAGACAACATTTTCCAAAGTGGTCACTGACTTTGGCGATATCAACTTTTGGATGCCCAGTTTGGGATTTCTGAGGTTCTGAGCAACTGCAGCTCTCACCGACTTCAAATGGAGTTGAAGGTACTCAGCACTTCTGAAAATGAGGCCCAAGTTGGAGACCCAAAAATTGGGGTATCCCAACTTAGCAGCCACTTTTGAAAACATTAGCCTATCTATATCAGTGGTCTGTGGAGAGCAGGTTGGTGACATGATGCTAATTTTCCTTGTTTCTCCACCTGGTGAATCACATTAATAAGAAACTTAAAACTTTACTAATATTTGTTTCCCCTGGGAGCCATTTCTATAGTCACAAAGAGATGCTGTGTGATTATGAATGGGAAGAGATGTGTCATCAAGATGATCTTTCTCGTGAGATGTAGTTCAAACTATGCAAAAGTTTAAGAACTCTTGGCCTAAACTGCCAGCAAATCCAAGGCAGAGCCAGATCAACAATCTATGAATGATGACTCTCGCTTCAATCTGTGTAACCCCAATATTGCTGTTATGTCTGTCTGTATTGGGAATGAACTTGAGCAATTTAACCAACACAGACTAATGCTATCAGATCACCCCGGCTTACCTTGCTGACATGTTTTAAAGAAGATGGCATTTTGGGGTGTTTGGAGAATTACATTGCCTTCTGAATTCATTATGATCACAGTAACTTCAAACGCCGCTACTCCATCTTGTTTTCCAAGGCATGGAAATCCAACCTGAACAACTAAAAAGAAAATTATATATATATATATATATATATATATATATATATATATATATATATATATATATATATAAATAAATATTTAAACCTTAATATATTGTAACCCCACGATAGTCTTCAAACCATGATTTGAGGACTCCAGTAACTCAGCCAGAGGTTAGGGGTTTATTACAGGAGTGGGTGGGCGAGATTCTGTGGCCTGCAGTGTGCAGAAAGGCAGAGTAGATGATCCCAATGGTCCCCTGTGGCCTTAAAGTCTATGAGTCTAAAACGTTACATCTCTCGGATATCTGTTATTTGTGAAAACTAGCAGGTACAGACTATGTTGTTAACACTCAGACAAAACCACTTCTACTTGCACTCCAAAGTAGTTAGTCTTGTAAAGCAGACTAGGGGTAACATTTTCAACAGTACCTAACTGACTTCTGTGCCTAACTTACTCTCATTTTTCAGAAGTGACGTAGGCACAGATTCTCAGAAGTATTTAGGTTCCTAATTCTCATTGATTTAAATGGAAGTTAAGTGCCTAAATACCTAGGGCCATGTCTACACTGAAGCTGGGATCAAGTCTCCCAGCCCAGGTAGACAGACTCGCACTAGCAGGGCTTGAACTAGTGCACTAAAAATAGCCATGTGAACATTACAACTCTAGGCACCTGAGCTCAGAACCAGGGGCTTAGGTGAGTTTGAGAATCTGAACTGCTCCCCAAGCTGCAACTTCCACAGTACTATTTTTAGTGGGCTAGCTCTAGTCCCCCTGGTGCGAGTCTGTCTCTGTGAGCTGGGAGACTCACTCTCAGCTGCAGTGTAGATGTGCCCTAAGACTTATTGAGACTCAGGCTCCTAAGTAACTTTTTAAAATGGGATTTACTCCCTTTTGAAAATTTTATCCTAGATATAGTCTGTTCTTATGGACACTGCCATTGATATTTAAATAAATAATATTTAAATAACTGTCTTTAATAAAAGCTTGTTATATGAAGTGATGGAAGGATAGCACACTTAATAAATAAGAAAAGGAGTACTTGTGGCACCTTAGAGACTAACAAATTTATTAGAGCATAAGCTTTTGTGAGCTACAGCTCACTTCATCTGATGCCGTAGCTCACGAAAGCTTATGCTCTAATAAATGTGTTAGTCTCTAAGGTGCCACAAGTACTCCTTTTCTTTTTGCGAATACAGACTAACACGGCTGCTACTCTGAAACCTGTCATTAGTAAATAAGATAATTGATTAAATATTTTAAAGAATAGAGAGACACCACTTTGACAGAACTCCTTGAGTGTCCTAAATGTGATGGATAGCTGGAGATTTTCACACTCTTCTTGGAGAGCCAACGTTTTTGAACTACAAAAAGAGTCTAAGTAAGTAATTAAAGGCAGTAAATCTGGAGTATTTTAATGAGGAGGAAGGCCTGGTATCCCAGAGCCTTGGAATGAAGTTATGTGATTGTCACAATTGATCTTAAATAATCTTCAGATGAACCGATTATCTCCTCTCTTCATGACTGGCTCCTCCTTGCTCCTTTATAAATTGTATCCAGCTATCTGTGATTATTCACTCATTTCCCCTAAATTTGGTCTGAGACTTCAGAGCAAAATACTGAGCTAATAGCTTTGTATTTTGTTTGTTTTAAATTGGTTGCCATAAACATTTTTGTAAGTAATAGGTAGGCAATTTTTGTTGTTTGTTGTGTTACTTCTATAGACCATAAAGAGTCTCAAATGCAAGTTGTGTATATAATATAAAAATACAACACAGTTTATTGCTAAAACTTATTCTGCATCTGATAGCTACCATAGCTAAGGGACTGTTAACATTTTCATTATAAAATCTGTTTTTACTTTTATATTGAGCTCTTTAAAAGACTATTTAAAAAAACAGATAGCCTGTAGTAAGTGGAAAAGTCATGCTGTGGATTAAAAATAGTTTAACTGCAGTGAATAATTTAAATATTAGTGAACATTTGCTTCTCTCAGTGCAAAGTATAGTAAATAACGCAGTGCTCAAGAGAATGGTATTAGGAAAAATGTAATTTAATGTTTTATCTTAAGTAATAGCTTAGAGAAAAGTAGAGGTGAAATTTGGTGATGTCACTATGGGCCAAAGCTTGGATCCATTATTAATGGCAAAACTCCTGTTGAGTTTAATGGGATCAAGATTTGATCCTAAATTACTTCAGCCTATGGATTTAAATAAATAGATTCATAGAGTTTAACGCCAGAAGGTAGCATTGGACTATCTAGCTTGACCTGTTTATCACAGAACATTAAATTTGACTCAGTTACTGCCTGTTAAGTGGTTTGATTAAGGCATAACTTGTGTTTGGCTAAAGCATATCTTCCAGAAAGGCTCCAGTTTTACTTGAAGGTATCAAGAGATGGAAAATCCACCTCTTCCCTTGGTAGTTTTTTCCTATAGCTAACTACCCTCACTGTAAAAAATGTTTCCCTAGTTCCTAATATGAATGTCTGGCTTCAGCTTGAAGCCATTAGTTCTTGTTATGACTTTCTCTGCTAGTTTAAAGAGCCCTTTAGTACCAGGTATTAGCCCACTGTGACGATACTTATGCAATGTAATCATGTCACCTCTCAATCTTCTTGTTGATAAACTAAAGAAATGGAGCTCTTTAAGTCTCTCACTGTGAGGCATTTTCTCCAACCCTTGATTCATTTTATTTCGTGAGAGACTGTGTGTAATGATGCCAACATCCTAGGAGCTGAATGCGTAGTAGCCATGAGATTTTGGGCTGGGATTTTCAAAACAGCCTAAGGGAGTTAGGCCTCAACTTCTTTGAATTTCAATGAGATTTGGGCAGCTAATTCCCTTACACTCCTTTGGAAATCTTGGCCTCAATTGATTTCAACAAGAATCATCTTGCTAAACCCTCAGTCTGTTTGGCTTAAGTACCAGCTAATCTTCACCTACCCTACTTCCTTCTCACCTGCCTCCCTCTGCTCTCCTATTTCTCTCTGCTCTTCCCCCCTCTCTTGTGCCTACTAAGATTGAGAGGCACCAGAGAGAAGTCAGCCTATCTTTAGTGCCCTTTTCTGCTTCTCCTTCTTAACATAATCTACTACAATCCTTGTTGGCTGAACTGCTGTAAAAATTTTACTTTAAAAATATTATTAAAATTTGGCTTTCAATAATAATTTCATTGTTTGTTGACAGGTTTCAGAGTAGCAGCCGTGTTAGTCTGTATTCGCAAAAAGAAAAGCAGTACTTGTGGCACCTTAGAGACTAACAAATTTATTAGAGCATAAGCTTTCGTGAGCTACAGCTCACTTCATCGGATGCATTTGGTGCAGAAAACTGATTCAGTGACACCTAATTTGCCCACATTAGATCAGATTTGTAGAAGTAATTCACAATACACACAACAGACATATAAATTAGCAAATTAAGTGCAGACAACTGAACATTACTTTATAGGATGCATTTATTTAGCCAGGCTTAGCTAATTTAGATCTGCTTGCAGACTTCATTTAAAAACACTTCATACTAGCAGCTCACTGTTAACTACCATGCATGCTGCTAAACTGATTACTAATCACTGTTAAATATCACATGCATGGTAATACCAAGCATGACTTAACTATGGCTTACTATACAGTGCATAACTAAGTACAATTATGTGTGTGCACATGCTCACCATATATAAACACGGTTTACAGGTCCATATTAGTCTTGGAACTCACTTATCCAAACGACAAATAAGTTAAAACCATGTTCATGTTAGTAAGACCTCCCATCGTGATAGTTACTAGTGCTCTTTATTGAACTATGAAAGCTCATCCCTGGTAACCTTACAACAGTGCAGCATAGCTCTTCATGAAGATAGTCAGAGCTGATCATTTGATTCAGCTTTTCAAAATGTTTAAGAATCAGTGTGGCAACCCAGTTTATGTATCAATGATGCACACTGGCAGAACCTTCTGCATATCTCACCTCATTTTAATGTAAAACTGTTTATTACACAAAGTAATTTTACAGAAACAGCCCTGCAGTTTGTACTTTATTTGTTCTTTTGAGATGACAGAAGGTAAACACTTTAATAATCATTAAAGATCAGGAGCTTGTGTTATCAGACAATTTGATAACCTGATACAAAGGGAGCTCAGTATAAGACAGCACAAAAATGCATGTCACAGATACATACAAATCAAAAATTACCTTTATGTTTAATAAGAACATGGCAGCACTTATGCTTATTTTGCAACTTTTTATATCAGTTTCTTTACTTACGTGTGTGTTAAACTTGGGTGTAATCTCTTTGTTTTACAAGTGATTATACTGCAGTAATTATGGTACAGTAGGTTACAACACTGCTGTTCATCAAAATATAGTTTTCAATGTAGCTCACTCAATACATAGCACATGCTAATATGAGTTATTTATGTTAAATTCCAGATGCCATGGAAAGTCCATATTGCTGTCAACATGACATCACTTCAACACCACCATCATTTTCAGAATACTGTAAACTGAAGATTAACTACAAATATTCTAAACGTGTACTACAAAAAATAGCCAGAACCAGTCAAAGGCATTTCATAATATGTAAACTTCAATGTGTGCCTTACGTCCTGCCACAAACCCTCAGGCCATTCTCTCTCACTCTCTCTCTCTCAGTTCCATTTCTTACTATGCCCCAGGTTTCAGAGTAGCAGCCGTGTTAGTCTGTATTCGCAAAAAGAAAAGGAGTACTTGTGGCACCTTAGAGACTAACAAATTTATTAGAGCATAAGCTTTCGTGAGCTACAGCTCACTGCCCCTGCCATGATGAGGCCCTCCCTCTCCCCATTTCTTTCCCTCCTTTTTCTGAGATCTGTCTCCCTCTCACCCATTCCCTTCTCCCTTTCTCTGCTCCACTTGACTCTCCGCTGTTGGGAGATGTCAAAGTTCTGCTCCTTTAAACAAGCAGCTACTTAGTCCCAGATCCTCAAAGATATTTTGGCACCTAACTCCCACTGAAATCAAAGTACCCCTAGTCATAATAATGTTGTTTTAACCAAGAAAAAGCTGTGTTTTATCCAGAAGTAAAATCTTAAATTACCCATGAGTGTTATCAGTTTTAAAAATATTTTTTTAAATGTGCATTAATGATTTTGCTTAGTTTCTCTTCTTTCCCAGGAAAGGAATTGGTTTATCCCAAAGTTCTGCTTTATATGTTTCCCGTATTTGTTTCTTCAGGCTCTGCCTTTTCCATGCATTGAAAAATAGACTTTGGGCTAATCTTTCAGAGCATTCAGAGGTCCTTGAACAGTTTTTGGACCATCACTGATGTGTGGTCCAATTATGTTAATTGCCTAATAGTAGCTTCAATGAATAGGGCCGTAAAGGAGATCATTGTGGGCAAGATTGTGGCATGGTCTAGCCACAGTTTTTGTACTACTATAGCTATGTTGGTGAGGGTTGTGATTTTTTTTAACTGAATAGTTGTATCAGTGCAACCCATAGTGTGACTGCAGTTATACCAGTATGAAGCTTACATCAGTTTAGCCTGAATTAACTATACTGGCAAAACTATGTCCACACTAAGAGGACTGTAAAGCTTTAACTATACCAGGATAGTTAAACAGCATAATTTTTTTGTGTAGATAATCCACTGTGGGTGGATGGAACTTGCTACATCAAAGTAAAAACTTTCAGTGCCAGCCTCCACTAGGATTTTACGTTGAGATTGCTATCTTGACGTTAGCTATCTCAATTTAAAAACACAATTATTTTTTGCAGTGAAGACATAGTATGAGTAGTACCTTATTCCAAAAGTATTCCTATTGATTTCAACGATACTATCATTGGGTGAGGTATTACTCAGCATGAGTAAGGATATCAGAATCTGACTCTAGGTGGTCAAGTGGGCATATACTTGCTGAGGATAGGGAAAAAAAGGTGTAATCTCTTTGGTCTGTAGATTAGAAAAAGAGATGAAGTTAGATTGGGGTTAGCGAAGAAATATTAACTTAATATAATTTAACAGCACTGCAGTACGCAAGTGAAGTAAGTCAACTATAGGATGATAGGCTGACTTATCTCAATAACACTGCCCACTTACTGGAAGGCTCTTTCTTTTTCTGGTGTTTTAAGATGCACCTCATCCTACAAGAACTTTGGAATACCATATTTGTTTCATGTACCTCTGCACAGACTAGGTTGACCAGACAGCAAATTTGAAAAATCGAGATGGGGTGGGGGGGGTAATAGGAGCCTATATAAGAAAAAGACCCAAAAATCAGGCCTGTCCCTATAAAATTGGGACATCTGGTCACCCTAGCACAGACACAAGGAGTCTAAGTTACCACTAGAGCTGGTAATTATTTTCAATCTAAAAGAATTGATCAAAGAATGCACTTTTCCAATCTTAAAATTTAATTGAATTTCTTTTATTTTTATCTTTTATTAATATTGAATTGACAATGCAATGTGTCCTTTATTGCCTTTCACTTTCACAGTAGGCAAATTAAAACTTTTTTTTTTAAATTTTAACTTTTTTTTTCTTTTTACAAAAATTCCACAAGGTGACTAAGTTGAAAAAAGGGAAAAATCCCTGTTTTCTCCTCCATTTTCCCATTTGCCTGACTTTTTTTGTATTTTGCTACTGTATAACTTTTAAATTGGTCATCTTAGTCCTTTAGTGGGTTAAACAAAACCAAAATTAAAAATAATTTTTGAAAATTAAAAAGCAAAAATTCTGCTCAATTTTGATAATCATGAAAATTTTTGAAAAACAAAGTCAGTCTGTTTTAATGTTTTTGCCTATTTTACACTCACTTTGCACAGATCTAAATGACCATATTAAGTAAAATGCAGTAAAATTAGTTCTGATATGCATTTATAATGTCCACATACTTTAACCATTAACTATTATTTAACTACTATTACTACTATTACCCAGATGTTATCAACTAAAAGAAAATAATAATGCCTTTGTAAAAATTTTGAAATGCAGTAATGCTTCATATAAATGAATTTTATGTATCAAACTTTAAACCAACTCCTGCTGGCCTACTTCCATGAATAGGAGTAACAAGATTTGGCTCAAAGAAGAAAAATAACTAAAAGGGGCTGTTCATTAGCTTTTTAGTAATGTAGTAAGGTAAAGTGATTTCATGTTATTTACATGGAACAAGTGTTCAGCATTATAACAAACATTTCCTTGATGCTAAAATTTACAGTGCAATTTATAATATGGTATTTACCCTTTTAACTACTTGCTTTAGAATGTATTGTTTTCCAGAAACATTATATTTATGATATGAACAACACAAACCTGATGCTTTGTGAGGAACTGTTCCAAGTAGGGGGATATTTATGGTTGGATCAGCCATTATGTCTTTATCCAATGAGCGCAAGGACAGGAACTCATAAAAGTACTCAGCCTACAACAAAATGCATTGAAAGTAAATGTTTGTTAATTGCAGTCACTGGAGCAACTATTCAGCATATAGTCCAAAGTGGAACAATAGTACACTTTCAACTTTCACACCATATATTTTTTTTTAAATGTGTCTTTGTTTAAAATGTTCAACAGGACAAATGTTCATCTGAAAATTGGCATAGGACAAACCTTTAAGCTTGAGGCAGCCCAATCGCAAGGAAAGTTGCATACTTCCTTTTGCTGCACTTTGAAAGAAAGTGAATATCCTAGTGGGACTAATCTACATTATGCAGGCAAAGCCGATATAGCTATAGCGGTATATCTGTATTGGCAGAGCCCCCTACTTCAGACGCAGCATATGCTGACAGAAGTTCTTACTGCATCTATACTGGCGCTTTGGCTGGCACAGCTATGTCTGCTAAGGGGTGTGGCTTTTTCACACGCATTTCATAGTTATGCTGAAAAAATTGTACAGGGTAGACCTGGCCATGGTAATCACATTTTACATAACTAGAACCTTTCATTCCAAGGAATCACAAAGTGCTGTACAAACGATGGGCTAATTCTTGAAGTCCTTTCTCAAGAAAAACTCTCACTGAACTCCTGATATAGCCACTTAGCTCCACTACGGCAGCACAAAGAGGCCATAAAGCTGCCGTAACTGGGCAGCTGGGGATTCCCCCACAAAGCTGGATTTACACCATATTCTACTGGCCTCCACAGTAGAGAGGGTGTGTTGTGGGTATGCCCAGCAGGAGCTGGCCTGGATGGAGCACTGCTCTGCACTATTGTCCATGCCAAATTCACTCCCTTGTGCATATGCATTATGATGGTGTTTTTAATTATATGATCACATACTATTATCTCTGTAGGTGCCTATACTTCCTTGGCACCCAAGTTTTCTAGGAAGGGCTCCCTAGGCACCTACATTTCTGCCTCTGGGCACACACACTATTGTCTCTCTTCAGGTGTCTGGACACCTGTCTCCCACATAAGCCACAGTGCAATTCATGAACTGGAGGAAGATAGGCATTCTTCTGCCTAACTCGCCTGCAGGACCCAATCAGATAGGCATGCTTAGAGGTCACCTAACTCTACACAAAATGAGAGTTGGGGGGAAAGGAAGAACTCCCTGATAACCATTGGGCAGAAGGTTAGGCTACTCACAAGGGATGTGGGAGCTCATTGCTTCCAGTCCCCCCTCTCCCTATTGATGAGAAGGGATTTGAGTAGGGATCTGCCATCTCTCAAGTGAATTTCCTAACCACTGTGCTATACAATCACTCACTCTTTCTCTGGTCCAATTAATATTTAATTATTCAATTATTACTTAAAAGGGAAAAATTTCAGTAGGAGAGATTGAAGGAGACACACATGAGAATATCCCAGAGTCCAGTGGTTAACGCACTAAGCTGAGAGGCTGAGTGTGACAATGTAGTTACTTCCTTTTTGGATCCAGGTCCTACATACCTTAGAAAAATCTGACCCACTGTGGCAGAGGGAGAGACATAATCCAGTTCTTAAGGGCATCATTCAATTGCCTTAACCATGAGACTGTCCTTTCTCTCCCTGGAGTCCCCTCCCTCATTCACTAAATCCCTCCAACTTCTGAAACAAATGCACAGGTGTCATAAAAATAAAGGGAAGAGTAACCACCTTTCTGTATACAGTGCTATAAAATCCCTCCTGGCCAGAGGCAGAACCCTTTCACCTGTAAAGGGTTAAGAAGCTAAGATAACCTCGCTGGCACTTGGCCAAAATGACCAATGAAGAGACAACATACTTTCAAAGCTGGAGGTGGGGGGGAAACAAAGGGTCTGTCTGTCTTTGTGATGCTTTTGCCAGGAACAGATCAGGAATGCAGACTCAGAATTTCTGTAAAGCTAGTAAGTAATCTAGCTAGAAATGCGTTAGATTTCCTTTTGTTTAATGGCTGGTAAAATTCGCTGTGCTGAATGGAATGTATATTCCTGTTTTTGTGTCTTTTTGTAACTTAAGGTTTTGCCTAGAGGGATTCTCTATGTTTTGAATCTGATTACCCTGTAAGGTATTTACCAACCAGATTTTACAGAGGTGATTCTTTTACCTTTTCTTTAATTAAAATTCTTCTTTTAAGAACCTGATTGATTTTTCATTGTTCTTAAGATCCAAGGGTTTGGGTCTGTGTTCACCTGTACCAATTGGTGAGGATTATTATCAAGCCTTCCCCAGGTAGGGCTTGGGGGGATATTTTGGGAAAAGACGTCTCCAAGTGGGTTCTTTCCCTGTTCTTCGTTTAACATGCTTGGTGGTGGCAGCGTAGGGTTCAAGGACAAGGCAAAGTTTGTACCTTGTGGAAGTTTTTAAGCTAAGCTGGTAACAAAAATCTTAGGGGGTCTTTCATGCAGGTCCCCACATCTGAACCCTAGAGTTCAGAGTGAGGAAGGAATCTTGACATGGTGGCAGAGAGGTGGGATCATTCTGAGATTTTTTTGGGGATCATTTTGAGATTTTTTTGAGATCATTTTGAACCAGAAGCACAGCAGGATTTTAAAAGGTTTTGTAAAAGAGGATTGCAGCTGTAAATTCTGTGTCTCTGCCTGGGGGACAGAGGAGCAGGCATAACAAAGGGAGTCTTCTTTTTTGAGCTGGAGATTTCTCTACCTAAAGGCAGGGTAGTTAACCTCCTGCAGGGAAATTCACAAGTTTTTCACAGACCTGAAGAGGTTGTTTTTTTAAGCTAAGAGCGGCTAGAGGGTTTTCTGTCTATCTGCCTGGAGACAGAGGTGTTAGTTGTTTTTTGTTGGTTTTTTTTTTTAAAGGATTTTTCTGTAGGCTGAGAATAGCTATCAGAGAACATAGGTATCACATTACAGCACAGCAAAATTTTACAAGCCAGGTTTTTTGGTTTTATTTTGTGGTTTTCTTTCTAACTCTCGGGTGTAAAGTTAGTTAAAAACAGAGAGGCTAGGATGACAGAAACCAAGGCACAACACAAACTGGAGTTAACCAGACGGAAGGCAGCGGAAGAGGCAGAAAAAGCCCAACAGGCTGCCCACAGGAGAGCTATGGAGGCAAAGGAAAAAGAAATGGAGGCAAGGGAAAAAGAACTGGAGGAGAAGGAAAAAGAGAGGAAGCATGCACTGGAGATGGAGAAGGCAAAGGCTCAGCAGAATATACCGGATAACCCTAACAATCCTTACCCAACAATCCACAAATAGGAGTGACTATATCCACAGTATAATGAATCCAGTGATATTGCTGAATATTTTCGCACCTTTGAGAGACTGTGCACACTCCATAAAATTTCTGAAGCTCAAAAGATGACCACATTGGTCGCAAAATTGACTGGAAGGGCTCTGGACATATTCAAAAAGATTCCTATTGATGAGGCTTCTAACTATAATAAATTCAAGGATTTGGTTTTAAAGCGATTTCAAGTTACACCTGAAACTTACAGAGTAAAATTTAAAGCCCTTAAGAGAGGACCTGGACTAAGCAATGTGGCTTATATAAACCAGATGAAAGAACTGTTAGATAAATGGGTCAAAGGAAGGGGTGTAACTAGCTTTGAAGGAATGTGTGATTTGATGACTCAGGAGCAATTCCTGAATATGTCCAAGGAGGATATAAAACAGTGTTTGTGGGATAAGAAAATGGACTCAGCAGAAAGTCTTGCTTTTTATGCTGATCAATACAAGCAGTCCCAGACTGCCAGAGAGGCAGGGCAAACCGGAACAAAACGGGTGGAGGGAGGATAGAGAAACAACCCTGGTCGCAGTTGGAGCGGATACCAGAAGGGACAACCTCAGACCACACCCTACTACCGGGGACAGCCCAATGCCCCAACTACACCCAAGGAACACTCTAGACACCTTATCGTCCCGCCACACTGTTCTCCAGCAATCCACCTTGCCCCAGTGATCCATCAGCTGGACAATGTTTTAAATGTAACGAGTCGGGCATGTAAAGGCCAACTGCCCCAAGAACCCCAAAAGATTACAGTTCCTTGTACCAGAATCACACCAGAGGTCCTCAGGCCCAGATACTTCCCAGATACCCTCAGAGCGGAGGGAAACTGTGAATGTGGGTGGGAAGAAGGTCACCGCGTGGAGAGACACCGGAGCACAAGTGTTGGCTATCCATGCTTCCTTAGTGGACCCCAATTTAATTGACCCAGAGGTCCAAGTGACGATTCAACCCTTCAAGTCAAACTCTTTTGATTTGCCTACAGCCAAGTTGCCGGTCCAGTACAAGGGCTGGTTTAGAACGTGGACTTTTGCAGTCTATTATGATTATCCCATCCCCATGCTGTTGGAGGAAGACTTGGCCAATCATGTGAAGCTAGCCAAGAGTGTGGGAATGGTCACCTGCAGCCAGGCTAAACAAGCTGTCACACCTAGCTCTATTCCGGAAACTTCTACCAGGACCCGGTCAGAGGTGATGGAACCGGACCCCATGCCAACCTCAGCAACAGCAATAGTGGATCCAGTCCCAGAGACCCAGACAGAGCCAGCCCCAGAACTGAAACTGGTGAAGCAACCAGAACCAGAACCATTGCCAGCACTGAGTCCAGTGCTTAAAACCCCAACACCAGAGGGCTCCACCGAACCTGCACCAGCAGCAGCCGATAACCCTACACAAGAGGCTCACCCGGATCCTGAACCCCAACATAGCGCACCAGCGGAGAGCGGTTCACAGTCAACAGAACCAGCCCCATCACCTGCATTGCTTCAAGAGGGACCAAGCCTAGGTCCACAATCCAATGAGGAACTGATGTCTCCAGCATCAAGAGAACACTTCCAGACCGTATAGGAAGCAGATGAAAGCCTCCAGAGAGCTTGGACGGCGGCACAGAGCAACCCACCGCCTCTCAGCTCTTCTAATTGATCCAGGTTTGTTGTAGAAAGAGGACTTTTATACAAGGAAACCCTTTCTGGTGAAACCAGGAAGACTGGCATCCTCAGAGACAGTTGGTAGTTCCAACTAAATACCGGGTAAAGCTATTAAGCTTAGTTCACGATCATCCTTGTGGCCATGCTGGGGTGAACAGAACCAAAGACCATTTGGGAAAGTCATTCCACTGGGAGGGAATGGGCAAGGATGTTTCTACCTATGTCCGGTCTTGTGAGGTGTGCCAGAGAGTGGGAAAACCTCAAGACCAGGTCAAAACCCCTCTCCAGCCATTCCTCATCATTGAAGTTCCATTTCAGCGAGTAGCTTTGGATATTCTGGGTCCTTTTCCGAAAAAGACACCCAGAGGAAAGCAATACATACTGACTTTCATGGATTTTGCCACCTGATGGCCGGAAGCAGTAGCTCTAAGCAACACCAGGGCTAAACGTGTGTGTCAGGCACTAGCAGACATTTTTGCCAGGGTAGGTTGGCCCTCCGACATCTTCACAGATGCAGAAACTAATTTCCTGGCAGAAACTATGGAAAGCCTTTGGGAAGCTCATAGGGTGAATCACTTGATTGCCACTCCTTACCACCATCAAACGAATGGCCTGGTGGAGAAGTTTAATGGAACTTTGGGGGCCATGATATGTAAATTCGTAAATGAGCATTCCAATGATTGGGACCTAGTGTTGCAGCAGTTGCTCTTTGCCTACAGAGCTGTACCACATCCCAGTTTAGGGTTTTCACTATTTGAACTTGTATATGGCTGCGAGGTTAAGGGGCCATTACAGTTGCTGAAGCAACAATGGGAGGGGTTTACACCTTCTCCAGGAACTAACATTCTGGACTTTGTAACCAACCTACAAAACACCCTCCGAACCCCTTTAGCCCTTGCTAAAGAAAACCTACAGAAAGCTCAAAAAGAGCAAAAAGCCTGGTATGATAAACATGCCAGAGAGTGGTCCTTCAAAGTAGGGGACCAGGTCATGGTCTTAAAGGCGCTCCAGGCCCATAAAAAGGAAGCATCGTGGGAAGGGCATTCATGGTCCAAAAGCGCCTGGGAGCTGTTAATTATCTCATAGCATTCCCCACCTCCAACCGAAAGCCTAAAGTGTACCATATTAATTTTCTAAAGCCCTTTTATTCCAGAGCATTAAAGGTTTGTCAGTTTACAGCCCAGGGAGGAGATGATGCTGAGTGGCCTGAAAGTGTCTACTATGAAGGGAAAAGTGCCGGTGGCGTGGAAGAGGTGAACCTCTCCATGACCCTTGGGCATATGCAGCGACAGCAGATCAAGGAACTGTGAACTAGCTATGGGCCGATGTTCTCAGCCACCCCAGAACTGACTGAACGAGCATACCACTCCATTGACACAGGTAATGCTCACCCAATTAAAGCCCAACCTTACCGGGTGTCTCCTGAAGCTAAAACTGCTATAGAACGGGAGATCCAGGGTATGTTACAGATGGGTGTAATCCACCCCTCTGGCAGTGCATGGGCCTCCCCAGTGGTTCTAGTTCCCAAACCAGATGGGGAAATATGTTTTTGCGTGGACTACCGTAAGCTAAATTCTGTAACTCGCCCAGACAACAATCCAATGCCACGCACAGATGAACTATTGGAGAAACTGGGACGGGCTGAGTTCATCTCTACCTTGGATTTAACCAAGGGGTACTGGCAGGTACCGCTAGATGAATCCGCCAAGGAAAGGTCAGCCTTCACCACACATGTCGGGCTGTATGAATTTAATGTGCTCCCTTTCAGGCTGCGGAATGCACCCGCCACCTTCCAAAGACTTGTAGATGGTCTCCTACTGGGATTAGGAGAATATGCAGTTGCCTACCTTGACTGTGGCCAAATATGTGGCCATATTTTCGGATTCCTGGGCAGAACACCTGGAACATCTACAAAAAGTCTTCGAGCACATAAGGGAGGCAAGACTAACTGTTAAGGCTAAGAAGTATCAAATAGCCCTAAACAGAGTGACTTACCTTGGACACCAGGTGGGTCAAGGAACTATCAACCCCATACAGGCCAAAGTGGATGTTATCCAAAAGTGGCCTGTCCCAAAGTCAAAGAAACAGATTCAATTCTTCTTAGGCTTGGCCGGATATTACAGGTGATTTGTACTGCAATACAGCCAAATCGCCACCCCACTGACAGACCTAACCAAAAAGAAACAGTTAAATGCCGTTCAGTGGACCGAAGAGTGTCAGAAGGCCTTTAACCAGCTTAAAGCGACACTCATGTCTGACCCTGTGCTAAGGGTCCCAGACTTTGACAAACCGTTCCTAGTAACCACAGATGCGTCCGAGCGTGGTGTGGGAGCAGTTTTAATGCAGGAAGGACCGGATCAAGAATTCCAACCTGTAGTGTTTCTCAGCAAGAAGCTGTCTGAGAAGGAAAGCAACTGGTCAGTCAGTGAAAAAGAATGTTATGCCATTGTCTACGCTCTGGAAAAGCTATGCCCATATATTTGGGGATGGTGTTTCCACCTGCCAACTGACCATGCTGCGCTACAGTGGCTTCATACCACCATGGGAAATAACAAAAAACGTATGTGGTGGAGTTTAGCTCTCCAAGATTTTGATTTCGACATCCAACACATCTCAGGAGCTTCTAACAAAGTGGCTGATGCACTCTTCTGTGAAAGTTTCCCAGAATCAACTGGTTAAAATAGTCCTCGAGATGTGAAAAATATTGTTAGTCTTTATATAATTGGTAGTATATTTAGAGACGCATGTGTCTTATTAACTCCGTTTTCTCCTAGAGCTCTAGGAAGAAATCACAGCCAGTGTTTCACCCAATCTGTGATTTGGGGGTGTGTGTCATAAATATAAAGGGAAGAGTAAACACCTTTAAATCCCTCCTGGACAGAGGAAAAACCCTTTCACCTGTAAAGGGTTAAGAAGCTAAGGTAACCTTGCTGGCACCTGGCCAAAATGACCAATGAAGAGACAAGATACTTTCAAACCTGGAATGGGGGGAAACAAAGGCTTCTCTCTGTCTGTGTGATGCTGTTGCTGGGACCAGAGTAGGAATGCAGGTCAGAACGCCTGTAAAGAGTTAGTAAGCAATCTAGTTAGATATGCGTTAGATTCTGTTTTGTTTAAATGGCTGAAAAAATAAGTTGTGCTGAATGGAATGTATATTCCTGTTTTTGTGTCTTTTTGTAACTTAAGGTTTTGCCTAGAGGGATTCTCTATGTTTTGAATCTGATTACCCTATAAGGTATTTACCATCCTGATTTTACAGAGGTGATTCTTTTACTTTTTCTTTAATTACAATTCTTCTTTTAAGAACCTGATTGCTTTTCATTGTTCTTAAGATCCAAGAGTTTGGGTCTGTGTTCACCTATGCAAATTGGGAGGATTTTTATCAAGCCTTCCCCAGGAAAGGGGGTGAAGTGCTTGGGGGGGATTTTGGAGGGGGAGACGTTTCCAAGTGGGCACTTACCCTGTTGTTATTGTTAGACACTTTGGTGGTGGCAGCGTTTAACCTAAGCTGGTAACAATAAGCTTAGGGGGTCTTTCATGTAGGTCTGTACCCTAGAGTTCAGAGTGGGGAAGGAACCTTGACATTATGTCACTCACAACAGAGAGCTGGTGCAAGAGAACCGTTCTGATCTGAGATATCAGAGCCCTGATGGATATGACTGGGAAATGAATGACACTGTGTCTTATGGACAAAGACTTCTGAACCCTGTGCTCTGATGGAGACAGGCTTCTGTGGAGGTTGATATCTAAGGCCTTGTCTACACTGGCAAGTTTCTGCGCAGTAAAGCAGTTTTCTGCATTGTAACTCTTGAGGTGTACACACTGCCAAGCCACTTAGTGCGCAGAAACTGCACAGCTGCAGCACTGTAAAAAAAAATATATCATGCCAACAAAAGGCATACAGCTTTCTCCACCGGGGCTACAGCACCACAGTGCCAGTGTAGACACCGTGGTTGATTACAGCGCTACGATTGGCCTCCGGGAGGTGTCCCACAATTCCTGTTCTTGCCTCTCTGGTCATTGGTTTGAACTCTATAGCCCTGCCCTTGGGTGACCAACTGTGAGCGCCACCCCTTAAATTCCTTGGGAACTTTCAAAGTCCCCTTCCTGTTTGCTTGGTAATGCATGCAGTGGTCTCAACGTATCTTTCCAGGTGGCCAGGCCTGCTCCACGCACCAGGTGAACCCTGCTTGGAGCAATGCTGAGCTACTGGTCCTCATTGGCATTTGGGGAGAGGAGGCTGTCCAGTCCCAGCTGTGCTCCAGCGTAGGAATTATGATACCTATAGACAGATTTCACATTGCATGACAGAAAGGGGCCATGACCAGGACACACTGCAGTGCAGGGTCAACATGAAGGAGCTGCAGAACACCAACCATGAGGTGTGGGAAGCAAACTGCCACTCTGGTGCTGCGCCCACGAGTTGCCACTTCTACAAAGAGCTGGACATGATACTCAGTGGCGACCGCACCTCCACTGCGAAGGCCACTGTGGATACTTCGGTGGCTTGCATGCCAGTTGAGAGTGGACGGAGCCAGGAGGAGGAAATCTTGGATGAGGATGTGGAAGGGGAGGGGGACCCAGAGGCAAAAGATGACTTGGAGGTCAGAGATGAATGTAACCAGGAGCTCTCCTCTATCCCGGAAGAGGCTAGCCAGTCACAGCTGTTGGAGCTTAGCGAAGTGCAAACAGGAGGAGTCCCCTGGTAAGTGGCTTTGATTTTGGGAATCATTTTAGGAATCACTGAAGCGAGTTGTTGGGGGCAGGAAGGTTGCAGAAAGCAGGCTTGTGTCTGTATGATGCGCATACCACCACATGCCTAGTCTGAGCAGCGGAATGGGGTGTTGATTGACTCCCTCACTTCATGGGAATCTGCCTCAGAGATCTCCACGAAACTCTCATGGAGATACTGGGCAATCCACTGCCACAGGTTCTTTGTCAGAGCTGCTTTGTTTCTTGTCCCATTAAGGGTAACTTTCCTGTGCCGCTCTGCTGTCATGAGGGGAGAGACCATTGCTGTACACAGGCGAGCTGCATAAGGACCATGGCGAAAGCCTCAGTCTTAGAGAAGACCCTCCCTTGATTCCTTGCTCACCCTCAGCAACAAGATATCTTCCATAATGAACACAGCTTGTGGAAAATGTGGGGACAGTAATGATTATAAGGCCCCCCCTACAGTGCTGGCTCTCCAGAAGAGTCATGTGCCCAGTGTACGGAAAAGTCTTGGAACACTGATTTCCCCTGCCCCTGCAGTTACTCACCATTTGGGGGGTTTCGTGGCTTGTGTGTGCTTGCCTGGGGTCAGCCTGTTAGTGATAGGTATATGAATAGTGGCTGGGTTTTAAATCACTGAATCAGCAGTCTATGTGTTGTAAACAATACTGCTTCTGTAAAATGTTGCATTTTGGCTTCACAGTGACCTTGGGAACCCAGCATCCCTCTTTGTTATCGCCAACTGAACAGCTGCACAGAATTAGAAGGCACCCAGGAAGAACTAAAGAGGACTTTCTGCGTGATGTCATGATGCACTCTGCAGCCGAAAAACAAGAACTGAAGGAGTGGCGGGACAGCGAGAAGAGGAACCAAAAAGAGAATGCGGCGCACCAGAACAAAGCCACGGAGTGGTTCTTAAAAGTTATGGAGTGCCAAGCGGACATACTGTAGGCACTACTAGCACTGCAAACCGAACAGCTTCGCTCCCGCTCTCCCCTGCAGCTGCTGTTGCAAAACTCTTTCCCGTTCACCCCACACACATTGCCAACACACTCTTATCAACCTCTTGGCTCCAGTCTGTACTCGCTGCATTCCACTCCTGCCCCATCACAGTCCAGCCCTGTGGACTCCCAGTACCCATTGCACTCGACACCCATCCCTCTGCAGTTTAGCCCTGCTGAAGTACAGCACCCGCTACACTGTACTCCACACGAGAAGGTTGGATATGATACCTGGACATACACAAATCTTTAACCGTCCTGGGACCCCACCTCCTCCTGGGACTCTCCCTTCCCCCATCCCCCTCAGTGGTGATGTGTTATTTTGTTTGTCTCTCTCCTCCGGTTGTTGTTTTTTAATAAAATTGTTTTGGTTTGAAAGCAATCTTTATTCCATTAATTGAAAGCAAACAGAGCCCTACAAAGCAACAGGCAATTTTCTTAGACCTTCATAATGCATCATCTGCAATCACAATCTCCTCCTAGCATTACAAGCACTGCATTCCTGAGCATAGCAACAGATATTAGTGGCTTTCAGCTTCACAAGCTTTCCCTCTTTCCCTTCACAAATGTTATGGAGAGTACAGCACGTGGCTATAACCATAGGAATATTGTCATCGGCCAGGTCCAGCCTCCCATATAGACAGTGCCAGCAGGCCTTTAAACGTCCAAAAGCACACTCAACAGTGATTCTGCACTTGCTCAGCCTGTTGTTGAGCTGCTCCTTGCTGCTGTCAAGGTGCCCCATGTATGGCTTCATAAGCCACGGCATTAAGGGGTAGACAGCATCTCCCAGGATCAGAATGGGCATTTCGCCTTCCCTTACGGTGACATTCTGGTCCGGGAAGGAAGTCCCTGCCTGCAGCTTCCTGCACAGGCCAGTGTTCCAACAGATGTGTGCGTCATGCACCTTTCTGGACCAGCCTGCGTTAATGTCTGTGAAACACCCACAATGATCCACAAGCGCCTGGAGAACCATTGAGAAATACCCCTTGCAATTAATGTACTCAGTGGCTAGGTGATCTGGTGCCAGAATTGGAATATGCATGCCATCTATTGACCCTCTGCAGTTAGGGGAGCCCATTTGTGCAAAGCCATCCACAATGTCACGCACATTGCCCAGAGTCACAGTCTTTCAGAGCAGGATGTGATTAATGGCCCTGCACACTTCTGTCAACGTGAATCCAACGGTCAACTTTCCCACGCCGAACTGGTTAGCGACCAATCGGTAGCAGTCTGGAGTAGCCAGCTTCCACAGTGCGATCACCACGCACTTCTCCAGTGACAGGGAAGCTCTCATTCTCGTGTCCTTGTACCGCATGGCTGGGGTGAGCTCATCACACAGTCCCATGAATGTGAATTTCGTCTTCTGAAAGTTCTGCAGCCACTGCTCGTCATCCCAGACGTGCATGATGATGTGATCCCACCACTCAGTGCTTGTTTCCCGAGCCCAAGAGCAGCATTCCACTGTGGTCAGCATCTCCATGAATGCCACAAGCAATCTTGTGTTGTAGCTCCTACACGTGGAGAGATCAATGTCGAACTGCTCTTGCCCTTGTAGTTTAAGGAATAACTCCACTGCCACTCGCGACATGTTAAAGAAAGTGAGCATCATATTGGTCAACAGTGCAGGATCCATCTTCCATGAAGCACAGCTCTTTAGAACCACGTTTGTGATGTAGGATCTCCAAAGAGAGTCTTGTGGCATAGGTAAAAATAAGTGACCTGATTTTCTTGCCCTTTGCGCCTAGGTAACTTCATTGATTTACCCTGGTGTGTGAGGGAGGAATCAGGCTCAGAATTATATGCAAAATGCTGGCTCCTCAGATGGCATTGCCTGAAGCAGGCAGAACTTGAGCCTGTTTAGGAAATGTACATTCCATATTCCAGGCAGCATAAGAATAACTCCTATCCTTGAGCTTCCTCAGCTATGTAACCACATGGCTACCATATATTAGGCTTATTTTTCAGCTAAATGAAAATCCAAATCCACAATCTAGCACCCAGACATATGGGATCTGATTCTTCACTTGTTTAGAGCATTATGCGATTGAGAATTACTTCAATGAAGTCAATAGGGTTCCACTTGTGTATAGAAGGTATAAGTGAGAGTAGAACCAGGCCTACTGTAACGAACGTTTAGCGGTCAGAAATGACTGAAGGGATTACACTGATTCATAAATGCCATTTTTTAAAACTCCCAGAAATATTATTCCTCAAAAAGTGCTTCAGAACATCAAAGGATCCCAATTACTTACACACAATGTGTGTGTGTGTGTGGGGGGGCTTGCATAATTTAAAGGAGTGTGACATCTCTCTCAAAAAAAATGAGAAACCTTTCAAGCACCTACTTTTTTCCTGTGGCATGCCACCTGTGCTATGAATTGTATGTGCATGACACTGAACTGAAAGGTATGTTGCATGTTGGTGGTCTAGCTGACAATCATGCCATGTGCTGCATAATCCTTTGTTGCAAAGCGCTGCAGTACAGATTGGACAGGTATACTATATTACTGGGTTACATGCATTTGAAGACTGTAAAAGTTATGGCAGGAGCCATGTAGTGAGGAAATTCACCAGTCAGGCTATGGCTCTTCTGAGCTGTGAAGCTGCTATGGTTCATAGGAGAGGACCTCTCTCTTGTGCATTTGATCCAAGGAACGTGTGCACTAGTAAGTCCAATGTGCCTTAAGCATCATTTAAAATGGTGCATGCAGTAAAGTGGCTCCCTCATGTGGATTCTATAAAATGTACCAGAGAATGGATCATTCGAGTACACGTTAGGAGCTCTACAGTTGAGTAGGGTACTATATACCTTACTCTATTTGAGTTTATTGTAAAGTTGTGCAGGACTCTCCTGAAGGCCTTCCAAAGCGTGCAAGAAATGGGCTCCTTCCTGTGGACTTCCTACTGTGGGTGGAAGAAGAGCATTCTTTAACCCAAACCCTAGTACACAGATGATCTGTGGTGCTGCCTTTTTGCAGTCACTCCTGCTGCTTCGGGGCTGCCAAAATCCACACACATGCTGCACCCCCAAATACACACACACATCCTTGACCTCCTTAGCCTATGCATTGTCTATTGTGTATTCCTCCCACTCAACGTAGAAAGTCTGAAATACGATTGTAAGCTGTGCATTCCAGGGGCCTGGCTTTTCTGCTTGTTCTGCCAAGTGTCTAGCACACTTTTGACACTATAAAAGTCATTAGTTAATTATCTCTATTCTGGTAGTGCCCAGATGTCCCAATCAGGAAGCAGGGCACCATTGTGCTAGACTCAGATCTTGGGAGACAGACCAGTCCTTGCTTACAGACAGCCCCCCAATCTGAAGCAAATACTCACCAGCAACCACACACCACACAACAGAACCACTAACCCAGGAACCTATCCTTGCAACAAAGCCCGTTGCCAACTCTGTCCACATATCTATTCAGGGGATACCATCATAGGGCCTAATCACATCAGCCACACTATCAGAGGCTCGTTCACCTGCGCATCTACCAATGTGATATATGCCATCATGTGCCAGCAATGCCCCTCTGCCATGTACATTGGCCAAACTGGACAGTCTCTACGTAAAAGAATGAATGGACACAAATCAGACGTCAAGAATTATAACATTCAAAAACCAGTTGGAGAACACTTCAATCTCTCTGGTCACTCGATCACAGACCTAAGAGTGGCTATACTTCAACAAAAAAGCTTCAAAAACAGACTCCAACGAGAGACTGCTGAATTGGAATTAATTTGCAAACTGGATACAATTAACTTAGGCTTGAATAGAGACTGGGAATGGATGAGTCATTACACAAAGTAAAACTATTTCCCCATGGTCTTTCTCCCTCCCACCCCACCCCCCACTGTTCCTCTGATATTCTTGTTAACTGCTGGAATTAGCCTACCTGCTTGTCACCATGAAAGGTTTTCCTCCTTCCCCCCCCTGCTGTTGGTGATGGCTTATCTTAAGTGATCACTCTCCTTACAGTGTGTATGATAAACCCATTGTTTCATGTTCTCTGTGTGTGTGTATATAAATCTCTCCTCTGTTTTTTCCACCAAATGCATCCGATGAAGTGAGCTGTAGCTCACGAAAGCTTATGCTCTAATAAATTTGTTAGTCTCTAAGGTGCCACAAGTACTCCTTTTCTTTTTGCGAATACAGACTAACACGGCTGCTACTCTGAAACCTGTGATTAACAATAACAGTTACTTAAGTATTATGCCTTCCCCCCCAGGGAAAGGTGGGACACATCTTTGCATGTTTCAGTCTGCTATTTCAGGTTGGAGGGTGTTTTCTTGATTGAAAGTCTGCAATCTAATAAACCAGAGATTTATAAGGCTCATGTAGAGGATGGTACATCTACTGATACAGGACACATTTTTTGTGTTGAAAATACTCCTGCCACTACCAGTTTCCACATTTCAAAATATGGAGTTAATCACACAACATGGATAACTAGCACATCTACAATAACACCAGACTGTAGTTATGGGAACGTGGACCTTTTTAGCTTAAGATACTTTGTAAGATTATATGAAACTAACTTCTAGAGCAGATGTGAAGAGATAATTATATTTCATTTTGTTATTCGGCTTTCAGATGTAGAGATCAAATTCTGCTCTGGGGTAAGTAGGTACAACTCCCATTGTAACCAGCTGAATCTGGTCCCCAAACGCTCTCTTCAAAAAGAAAGATGAATGGGAACAAACTGTTCTTTGACTCATGTAAAATACCTCCTCAGTATTTCATTATTTCACTTTATTTCCAAGCTGTTAAATAACTGCTCATGTTGTCAGAAGATTCTCACAGTACATTTAATTAATTTCATTAATTTAATAAATTTACAGAATTTGGTTACATGTTACCGGAGAAACTATTTCGCTGTCCAGAAAAAGAGCTGTCAGCATTTCCTTTCAAAGGTCTCTCTTCAAAGCTCAACATTTTAAATGCTTTAAAAATTGGAGTTTTAGAAATGAATAAAAATGTAATTTTATCTGTGTAGGCATACTGAAATATGAGTGCCTGAGTTGACATCAGGTCTATGAATTATAAGGCATACATGATTGCAAATGATTGGCAGGGCAAGTAAAAATGGTCAGTTAACTAAACAAGATGTTCATGTAGATACAACACAATTGTGAGTTACATCAAGCGGTAGTATAATGCTCAAAGGGGTTCTGCTGGCATGGTAACCAATGGGTGAAGCTTGAGTGGTTTGTGATGTCATGATGTCCTATAATTTATATCCACAAGACAGGTGGTGCAGTGTAAGCTTCTGCATTCTGTCACAACCCTGACCAGAAAGGGAGGACTCTAGCAATGAAAGGGTACATGAAGGAAGGATCACAGACTGCAGTCACAGAAATTTGATCATGCTCACCTAATCCTAACAGATATGCTCTAGGCAAATCTAGAAGAAGGCCAAAAAACAAAAAAATAAAACACAGCCCTACACAAACCAAAACCCTGGATGGAAAATTCTTTCCCCATTCCAGATTTGGCTATCTGGTTCTTGTGAGCACAGAGCATCCATAGGTAAACAACCTGCAGGCATAAGTGAATTATTTCCATCCTCAGAGAGATCCCAGAGTGTGATGCTGGGCAACTGTTCATCCTCCTTGAGGGCCCTCATGTGGGATCTTGCATATCTTGTCACTCACTTCTATTCAATGTCAGACCATATGGGGAAACCGACTTTAGGAGGAAGTGACATCAGCGTACCAATCTCTTTTTTTCACCAAACTTAATTTTATTTCCCAGTGCCTGCCTTCGCAAGAGACCTGAATGAATATGAACTAGCCGAGAATCAAACTTGAAAAGATCAGACCAACATTTACTGAACCTTTAAAAGGAATTGGCTCAGATGGTGTCTGTACCAGTTTTTGAAAGTGTCCAGCATGCTTGAATTTTGCCTAAATGGTTTGCAATCTAAGATTCCTATTGGATACGTCACTACTCCTAGATTTTCAGGTAGTGATGGTAGTCCATGGTGCATTTCATCTTCTGCAACTGACCAAAAGTTTGTGTGATCTCTCCAGTTATCTATGCCTTTGTCACCTTTAGACAGACCACTGTTGTGCACTCTAGTTAGAGCTACTTTTGATGTTCATTCAAAATTGTCATCTGGTCCAGAATATACCTGCCCACTTCCAGAGATGAGTGGGTCATTATAAGCACATAATATCAGCACTCAAATCTCTGAATTGGCTCCCTGTTCTCTTTAAAAGCCCTTAATAGTCTCCAAACTAATAGACTGAAGTGAGACTGCTTCTCACCTCATAGTCAATGGTAGTACTTGAGGGTGGTTGGAATTCTCTAGCTAATGGTTTCTGTGGTTGAACTCTCAGGCCTGGTTGCAGGTCTTCTCATTAGAGAGCCCCCATATGGGGAATGTGTTGCCTTTGGCCAGAATTTGAACTTCTCAGGCTTGATGTCAGGCTTATTTATTTCCTTTAGCATTCGGGTTTTTTTTTTTAAATTTTAGTTAGTTGTTTATCTCAGTGAATGGTTATTCTGTGAATGTTTGCTAGAAACAGTCAGGAAAGTGGTATTTTTAGTTTTAATGTTATAATTTATTATGGGTAGCATATATACATTTTATCTTTTTTAATATGTTTTTTCTAATTAGAGTGCTCAGCAGCTATGGTAGTAAGTACTAGAGAAATCAATAAATAATTATCCGTTTCCCCCTCTCCCCCACATATCCTAGTAAGTTGGATTCTACCAGTACCGCCAGAGACAAAAGTCCAAATGGTGAGTATCATATGGCTTTAAAAACGAGCAAACAAAACAAAGTAAACTTTCACATTTAACCTATACTTGGGATGGGGTGAGGGGAGATATCAGAAGTGTCCACATGTTTTCTTGTTGCTTAGTTGAAACAGGTCTTTACCCAAGTCTTTGTGATTCCATTTTTCGTGTTTAAACACTTCAATAAGATTCACTACAACAGCCTCTTCTCCAAGCTAAACAGACTGTGGAAATTTAACTCCCACAACAATCTTTTGATGAGCTTAGTAGCTCTTCTCTGAAACCTCTCCAGAAAGTATATATTATGGAATTAAATATATACCCAAAATTGAGTGCAGCAGTTTTAGGCTTAAATTGCAGCAAGGGAGATTTAGGTTAGATATTAGGAAAAACCTCCTAATTGTAAGATTAGTGGGACCCCCTCACCATGGAATTATACAATGGCATAACTTTGCTTGTTTTGTTTATGATACTCCTTCAGATGCACCCTTCAATTAGCTTCTTTGCTGCAAATGAATGAGGCATTTCCATATTCATACTACCGATAACTTAAATCCTTACATTTTTCACTGATATAATGTGGGTGCAAACTTGGCTCGAAAACCATACTCAGAAAGCAATTATCAACAGTTCACAATCTAACTGGAAGAGCATATCGAGTGGTTCTATTCAATATCTTCATCAATGATTTGGGTAATGGCCTTGAGAATACACTTGTAAAGTTTGTAGATGATACCAAGCTGGAAGTTGCAATCACTTTGGAGGACAGGATTAGAATTCAAAATGATCCTGACAATCTGGAGAAATGGTCTAAATTAAACAGAATCAAATTCAATACGGACAAATGCAAAGTATTGCACTTAGGAAGGACTACTCAATTGCATAAATACAAAATGCCTAGAAAGGAGCACTGTAGAAAAGGATCTGGGGGTTATAATGGATCAGAAACTAAATATGAGTCAACAATGTAATACTGTTGCAACAACAACAACAAAAAGCAAACATCATTCTGGGATGTACTAGCAGGAATGTTATAAGCAAAACATGGGAAGTAACGCTTCCACTCCTCTCAGCACTGATGAGGCCTCAACTGGAGTACTGTGTTGAGTTCTGGGCAACAGAAAGATGTGGATAAATTGGAGAAAGTTCAGAGGAGAGCAACAAAAATCATTAAAGGTCTAGAAAACATGACCTATGAGGAAAGATTGAAAAAATTGAGTTTGTTTAGTCTGGAGAAGAGAAGACTGAGGGGGGACATGATAACAGTCTTCAAGTATGTAAAAGGTTGTTATAAAGAGGAGGGTGATAAATTATTCTTAACTACTGAAGATAGGACAAGAAGCAATGAGCTTAAATTGCAGCAAGGGAGATTTAGGTTAGACATTAGGAAAAACTTCCAACTGTAATGGTAGTTAAGCACTAGAACAAATTACATAGGGAGATTGTAGAATCTCTGTCATTGGAGGTTTTTAAGGACAGGTGCTTCAAACACCTGTCAGGGATGGTCTAGTTATCTACTTTCATACTTAGAGTTGCCTCAGTGCCAGGAGCTAGACTAAATGATCTATTGAAATCCCTTCCAGTCCTACATTACTATGATTCTATGATCACAGTTCAATGTACAGACTGGCTGGCAGGTAAATTTCCTGCGTGCTTTAAGATACAGTCCACGTGCCTCTTTTTCCTTGGAGTGTGACTCGTTAACAAACAAAACTGTAAGATAACAAAAGTCCAGTCCAAGTCTTCTCTTCAGGTTTCTCTGCTTGCAGGGGCCTACTTCAGTGTTATTCAGTCCACACCTCTGATCCTCTCTGTCTCGACCCAACTCTTCCTTATCAGTTCGGCCCACTTCCTTACCAGTTCCTCTTTTTATATTCTTTTCATATTCCTTTCACTGTCTATAAAACTATATATAATAGTGTGACTTCCATTTTGAAGGATCTAAAAGCACTTTACAAAATGAAATATAAATTATGTACTTGTCACAAGGTGATACTAGCCCTTTCAGAAGCTGACCCCAGTTAGATTTATGAGAGGGCATCTGGGTCCTAGAGGAATGAGACTGGGAGAAGAGAGACCAGGAGACTGAGAGGAGCCAGAAACAGGAAGCAGCAGGTGAGAGCTGGCAAGAGTGGCTTGGGAGAGAGCTACAGGAGACCTAGCAGAAAGAGCTGAGTCCTGAGGAGAGCTGGAACAGAACTGCTGGTGAGAACTGACCAAAGCTGGGACCCCTGATTGTGAGGAGGTCTTTGGAGTGGAATACCACAGGGAGACGTGGGGTGAAGACCTGAGAGGAGGCCCATAACAAGGGGTTAGTCCTAGTGAGGGGTTCCTTGAACAGTGGTAGGACTCAGAGGAAGAGAAGCCTCAGCTGTGGAACACTGTGGGAAGATGTATTGCAGGAGACGCGACTTGATCTTGCTATGTGCTCTGAAAACTCAGATTCAGGCTCTGTCTGATCAATTGCAAGACCCAGTTTGAGTGTCAGAGGCCCTTCAGAGAGAACATCCTGCCAGTAGCATCTTCCTCTTTAAACCAGGGGACTGTCAGTTCAAGCACCTCAGCTAGCAAGGTACTGTATGAAGAGAGAAGGATCTCAAACCACAAGGATTTATAGAGTCAGCCTTCTACTGCTTTATGAAATTAGCTGAACCCGGCTCACCATGCCAGTCCCTCTCTCCAGCACTCCCATCCAGTCACCAGCCGTGGGTCCTCGGCCCTCATATTTATGTACACTAAATTACAAAAAGGAAATTCAGACACACAAAACCGTTAGCTCAGTTGGCTCAAGTGCAATTTCCCACAAAAACACAAACACTAAAAGGAAGGAAGTTGTAAGTTAAGGTAACAACTGCATCCAATACTGAAACCAGTCTTCAATTATTAGCCCATCACTATCATGATGGTGCTGGTACCCAGCAACAAAACAAAGTAATACCCACTCTAACATACTCACTTTCTGTACAACAGTACTTTTACTTTGGTGCACACATCAAGGAACTGAACTTCACCCACACTGTAATGCACCACTTTCTAGTACTACATCATTAAGTAATGTAATCACCATGCCAGTTCCCAGGACAAATTATTATCTCAGAATGACAAACTTGGCATCTGCACAAACCAAATGGAGAAAAAATACAAAGCTGCCTATCACATACTCAGAGTAACTTATCAAAAACATAATAAACTTCTATTTACCCTATGACTTTTGAAAAAATCAGATCAACTGTGTAGTATGCAGCACGAAGGCAAACCATCCCCTAATACTGGTGAAATGTACACATACACATTGTTTCAGATGTCTATTAATAATGTCATACAACAAAACACATTTAGAGGTCTGAGGTAAGGTTGGGCAATGCAATGTGATTTTTCAGTACTTTGAGAGCATTGTTGGCGATAGTATGGTTGAATTTAACGGTTCTAATTCTCCACTATGTCTAGGCTGTACTCAGATGTAATGGTGAGCAGTTGCTGCAGCAAGCCATTTGTGGTTCCCTGGACCTTAGTGAGCCAGTATCAGCAGAAGCTAGTGTAGCAAGGGCCCTACAGTGATTTCTGTGACTAGCAGCCCTTATACCAGCAGAGGATCAGGCATAGAAGAGTTTGGCTCCACTACGCCCCAACTCCATACCCAACTTGTCCTCTCCTCCCCAGATTTAAGTTCATTTTGTGTTGCTTTCTTGGTGGACCAAAGAATCTGCCCAAATTGTGTTAGAGGGCATATGTGTTTTGAAACCAGTGGAGTTACATTGCTGTTAAGGTGGTATAACGCAACAGAGAATCAGGCCCCCAATGTTGGTGTCTTCATTAACTTAGATGTTCCAGAGCCAGTAGATCTTCAAACCATGGGCTTAATTCTCCTCTTTCCTGTACTGTTTTTACATCAGTATAACTGCATTTCTTTCAACAGAGTTATTCCTGATTGTCACAAGTGTAGGTGTAACACCGACAGACCCCAGTTGTCAGCGGGTGGGATTGAACCTGGGGCCTCTGGAGCTTAGTGTATGAGCCTCTACTGCATGAGCTAAAGCCAACTGGCTGTTAGTTAAGGCTGTAGAGCAAACTCATTTTATCAGTGCCACTAGATGGGACAGAACACCACACTCAGGAGGTGTGCAGGTTACATAGGCAAGATCAGAATCAGGCCCCAGGTCGTCTTCCAGCTGTTTTCACTTCAGTGTAGGGCCCCACAAAAGTTTGGCACCACTTCGGTATAGCCCTTCTTTCAAAGCTTGGCTCACCCTCTGAGCTGGAACTGAAACCCAACTTCCTGTGTCTCAGATCCATTTCCAGTTGCCCCACAAACCATTTGTCCTGTCTTCAGCCAGCTACTGATTCCAGAACTTCCACTCCTCAAAGTCTAGCTATACAGGAATGCTCTGCAGGGAGTAACCAGCAACTCCTGAGGTCATCTCCAGAATATCCCAGTGGTTTACAGACCAGCTCTAGCATATGCACATCACAAAAACCACCATTGTACTGGCATTAATTTCCCCACACCTTGTTGGCAGTCTTAGAAACAAAAACAAGGATTGAAGGGGCATAAAGAATGAATTGCAAGAGGTACTCCCTCTAGGATACAGCTGAACCAGGTGAGCAGGGGAAAGTGAGGAAGCTCACACTATTATATTGTGTACACTGTACTGTACTATTATGTGGCTAAACACAAGATTAATGCTCCAGGCTGTCAATCTAAAAGGATAAACTTAAAAAAAAGAACATCAGTATGGTTATGGTTTCCCTGAAGAGAATCAGGAAATACGAGTTTGATCCTATAAGGAGCTGGGTGCCCTTAACTCCCATTGATGCCAGCAGTGTACATTCTGTGGGGGAGGAGATTATTCAACATTTCGTAGAAGACACTCTGCACATTGCAGAATTGGGCCCTATAAAAGCATCACCCCAAAAATTAACATCAATAGATCTTCCTCAGACTAACTACAGAAATAAAATAAGGCGTCCTTCACTAACCCAATGGGATTTTCTACCTCCAAAAAAGAATGTCTATATGAAATTTGTATCCTCACCCTGACTGGTATAATAGGCAGAAAATGAAACAGACTTTATGTGATCTTTCAAATCCACTTAAAGCATCTATTTTGAGTATTCTATGCAACTATTATCTATCGCTTCCATATGGTGAAAACATTTTTCAAACTACTGTAAAAAGAAAACTCTGGTGGCTTTGAAAACTCATTACTCCTAACTAAGGTAGGCACAACATTAGAAATAAAACTGACCAAATGTAATGTAAACATTGTTAATATGATCTAATATTTTATCATTTCAAAAAATGTAAGTCAAATAACAGATCTATGCATAGCCTATATGAGAATGGGGCCACAGGTATGTGTTTTAAATGTACATAAGATGCTTTGATAGGAATACTGTCAATACAAATTTGATCCGAAATTTAGATATTACAAAAATAAGATTTCTGCAATGCCTAGGGCCAAAACAAGGCATTAATGCATTAATTGCTTTTATTGGAAACAGTTCTTATTATACATATCATTCCATTGCACTGTTTGCAACCCTAACTTTACAGCATTCAGAACCTAAAAGGGAAACTGATTATAAACCAATGTGAAATTGATGTAATTCATTTTCCAAGTTGAGAGCACTGTAAAAATAAATAAACACAATAAGTAGTGAAAAATAAATTGGGGTCTAAAATTCAAAGGCGTAGTTAGTAACATAGGGAGAGATCTGTTTTTTCCAGTATATCGTTTTAAAGTTTGGTGTCCCTTTAATTCCAGTGTTTGTCAACAGCTAGTTGTGTAAAAACATTGAAAGTTTTATTACTTCCGCTTTTTTATTCAAAGCACCTCTCTGTTTTGCTTTTAGAAATGTTTTTAAAGAAAAGAATAAGCACTGAAAATTCCATTGAAGGGTTTATTTTCCACAACTTTACACTGCTGTGTAAAAAGTATAATTGTGTAGTTTACATATATGCCATGTAAATTACTATGGAAACCAGATGTAGCTTATAAGGTGCCTTGTAAGTCATTTCTACTGAGCAATAAAGCCTTTTTTTTTTTTAGCAAAACTTTGAGATACTTACTGCTGTTTTCTATCAGCAGATAGAACAGATGGCTGGCACATGCATGCTTTACTAAATGAAGTGGGATCTCTATAGTATTACTCTTTGATCCCTGGTGGCATGTCTACAACACCAAGATGCAAAATACCACAGCAGAATAGAATCTAAATATTAAAGGTTTGGAGCTGTGTTTTTGATACAAAACCCCCCTTTTTAAAAATCATGCCCACAGTATGTAAACATATTCACATTTCACATTGAAATTGTGGTACAGAGGTCAGAAAACAAGGTATTTCCTCTGTTTGCTGACATAAAACCACAGTGAAGGTACTACTGTAAATCCCAAGAGTCCAAAATTTTGCAACCGCATTTATCATAACTTCCAAAACAGTCATAATTCCATTAGAAAAAAGTGTGATCTGTACCCTTAGGTAATTTTAGAAATAATAAAAAATGCTGCTGTAATTGCTATGTACAAAGGAGGTGTTTATGTATGCTCAGTGATTCCTCTGAAATATTATTTGAACTGAAATCCACCATCTTTTGTTTTTCCTTTATTTTATCAGTGGTTTTGTAATATTTAAATGTGTTTCTCCCATTATGCCAATAATAGTATATAAAAAGTAGTCTATTTACCTTCCTGAGGGAAGGAGGAAGCACCTAAATCTTTTAACATAGTCAGATGTTTTCTTATTCCTTCATTCTGAGCCAGATTCTGATCTCAGTCATACAAATATAAATATAAAGTAATTCCAATGAAGTGGGTTGAGTTATTTTGGATTTACCCCCATGTCGATGAGATCAGAATCAGCCTCTCTGAGTTGTAATTTTATCTCCTTTCCTAACCCTCCTTTTGCAAAACAGAAGGTATGCTGAAAAACATCATAGAGTGACACATGCTCCCCAACTCACCATACAGATTGGACACCGCTGCTGCAACATTCAGTTACCAGTAACTGTTGGAGCAAAAAAAACCAACTTGTTTTTGATCTTGACTCTTCTTCTGCTAACTGAATTAATCAGACACTTATTTTGTTTTTATGCTCCAGTATTTACCTCCCATTCACTGACAAAGCCTTTGCTTTATGTTGATTCTGATCCTGCAAACATTTATATCTATGCTTAATTTTACTACCAAAGCAGTCCCACTGAAATCAGGGGGACTACACCCATTAGTAAAGTTAAGCATATGCATACATGTTTGAAGGTTTGGAGCCTATATCCCACTCAAATACTGCTGAAGTGCTATTACCAACTGGGACTTTCCTCAAGTGGGCAAAGTAAAACATGTTGCAGCATAAGTTAGGACACTCGGGACTATTTTTCTCCAAATTAGGAAGGCTCAGCACACTCATCTTATACCTTCAACTTATACCTTCTTTTGCAAAAATCTGCAGGATATAAAAATGAAGCAACACCAGTGACTTCTAGTGGTTACACAGAGGTATGCAATGTATAATATTATCCAGTGAGAACTTTTTTTTTAAACCCAAAACATCTGTAAAACATTCTGAAGTACAATTTTTCTACACATAAAACTATATCTGTTATGAAGTTTACACAGCATAGGTAATACTGGGTGGAATTTTAATAAATAAGGTCCCTATCCTTCAATGGACTGAGCAGCTTAGTACCTGTGGCTCCTCTTGACCTCACTGGGTATTGAGGGTACTCACAACCTTCAAGCATCAGACTCTTAATTTAGTTCTTCCTCCCACAAAATTTGCCATAATTTTTGAAGTTCCTTATTTCCAGTGAGTTGCTCAAGAATTAAAAGAAACAAACTTTTTTCATTTATTAATGAAAATGGCTTTAACAGTTCCTACATCAAAGAGATTTTTTTCCCCATATAGATATAACAGAAATGTCCAACTACAAAGATCACAATATTATAACTAGGGCATTTACATTTAGTATCGTTGTTCTTCACTTCTAAACCAATTTACACAAAATACAAGAATAATCCAGTTCTTAAAATGTTAATTGTTCATTTCAATAGGCGTTTAAGGTCTGACGGGAAGCTGACCTTCCCAGCCATGCAGGATTATGAGGGGTTTCCAGATTCCAGAGCAGATTCTCCACTGCCGCGCACATTGTGTTATCATTACAGATGTGCAAAGTAGACATAAAACACTTCCATTCTAATTTGTTAGTGTTTTGCACCCACATTGCATAGGTGTAAATTGGAATGCAAGCTGCATGGAGAGAATTGGCTCAAACAGTTGGAGCTCCTGGGACATAGGAGCTGCACAATAGTGTATGTATGGTTTCTAAGATCTGCTAGATCTGCAGGGGGACTAGCACATATTAGAAACCATGCATATGGTACTGTGTAGTTCATATGTCCCAGGAACTCTGGAACTCCCCAAGACCTCCTGCACAGCTCTGAGGCAAAACCATCTGGGTATAAGAACCACGAGAAGTCCAAAGACACATCATGGAATACATGTAGCTGCAGTTCTGGCAAGTAGAGAACCATGATGTGCTAATTAACAGCTATTAGGCAGTCTACTATTTATGGTTAATATATTTTTCTGTATAGCAAGAGTACTGGTATTTTTTTTCTTGTCAGTGTTATCAAAAAGCTAAGGAAATTCTCAGACAAAAACTAAGGCTGAGTAAAGGTTTCAAACACAAAGTACTTACTTGGAGTGTGCAAGGGACATTTGTAAAAGCACTTACATTTAAAATAAAAAGAAAACATTTGAAAATGTGAATTTAAAGTAAAAACTTTTTTCAAATGTTGGAAAAATGGAGTTCTGTTACCACAAACAACCTTAATTTTGTCCTTTTAGCACTGCCAATAAGTTAAATTAGGTGCATGTACATGTTATTTCAAAATTATTATTCTTATTTATTTGTTTTACCATAGCGCCTAAGAACCCTAATCATGGACCAGGACCCCAGTGTGCTAGATGCAGTACAGTGCTAATTAATATTGTTGCTTTGACTATGGACCGTCAAGATCTAAGGCAATCTTATTCTGGCTCCAACCCCTTTACACCAGGTAAAAACAGTATATAGAGACTGTCAAAAAGCCCTGGTTCCCACCAGGGGAAGATATCTTTAGCACAGAAACTGTGGAAGACAGATGCAACGCTGGCCTCAGAGAACCTACTGGGACAGGAAGGGCATGTTGGGGATGGGCCACAGCACACACTACTGTGGAGATTACAGGGAGCGCTGCAGCCCAGAAGGCAACCCAGAGAGGCTGCCAGAACTTAGACAGGCTCCCCAGGCAGTTATACCGGGGGCCTCGCCAGCCCCTGGAACAGCCCAGGATTGGGAAGACATGAAGCTGACTTAAAGTCATTATAGTCACCTCTGTCTGGACTATGAGTTAGAACTCCTCACCTAATCTGCACTGATACATAATGTTTAAATATCCACAGCAATTGAAACAAACAGCTCAGATATACATACTCTGTATGCACAGGATGGAGGTAGAAGGGGCAGTTAGTTGTAAGTGTAACTAAACAGGATTATATGTTTTCCACCAAATGAATAGCCTATGTTATTTTTAGCATTTATTTGACTTATGACTGAAAGCTAACACTACTTTAGAAACAGGAGGAGTGAGGCAGAGTTAAGGTTTTTTATAGTACTTTAGCTCCATATATTGTTTCCAATCATTTTTGTTTTACCTTACCTTAAAAATTCCAGAATTAAGGTTTGTGTTTTTAAAACATCAACATTTTTCTCCTTAAATAATTGCTATGTCTTATGCTTAACTAAATCCTTCCCTTAATCTTAATTTTTGTACCTGAGGTATATAAGAATCAATTATGCCAATCGGTTTCTGTAGAAATTAAACTCCTTCTATAGTTCTGATCTGATTTTGACATGGGAGATATTCAAATAGCATTTCTGTGTAGATGTACAGCCATTGAAAGTGTAGATTAATTATTTTTTTAAATTTTAAAATATTTAAGCATGTCAAGGCAGTTTTAACTAATATGATTTCAGTAATAAATTAAAGAGGAAGAGGAATGATTTGTTGAGCAGCTTTGTCACAGTTCAAATGGGATTTGATCCTGCAAGGTGCTGAATACTCTGACCCCAATCCAGTAGAGATGTTAAACACATGCAGTGCCATACATTTCAAATGTTACAATCACAGCTTCCCAACAAACTGTTAACTGGGTTGCAGAAGAGGGGACTTAGAGCAGAAAAGAAAAAAAAGAGGACAGGGAAAAGGATTTGGGTTCTCTTTAATGTCTCAGTCCCACTAACCAGTAAGACTTTTTTCCCCCATGTACAATCATGTGTGTCCTAGGATGTTAACTACAGCTAGTTACTTAAATAGCACTCTGTGGTATAACTTTTGTTTTCTATATAACTATAGATACAAATAGAATTCCTGTGACCTCAGTCCCCATACAAGTGACTTTTCTGCTCTGTGCCTCAGTCCTCATCTGTAAAATGGGGATGAAAGCACTTCCCTCCTCAGAGGGGTGTTGTGACGATGAATATATTAAAGAGCACAAAGCATTCAGATACTATGGTAATGGGACGATACAAGTCCCTAACACAGATAGAAGGGTATGACAGTTGCTGTAAGAGATTTCTTGAATCATAAATGATCATTTTGCAAAAAAATGTTTCTAACCAATTGAAAATTTGCATAGTTGACCAAATTATAACCAAAATATTCACTGAATATTTTGAAAAGTACATGATTTTTTACTGAGCATTCTCTTGTATAAAATGCAGAGACTGCTTTTTTAAAAAAAAAAGTTGTTTTATTTAGAATTCTTTTCTATTAAGCTGAATATGTCTCCATATCCATGATAACCTTAGACCAACATGATGCAGTGTTATGCAAATTTAACATATTTATCAGTCTTTCAAATTGTGCATGGAAGTATGTCATACCTTCTTATCTTTTCAGTAAAAATATTGAATAGAGAATTGTGGGCTCAATAGATTACAACGTTGCATAGTTTTGCCATTATACTTTGTAGAAATAGATCTAGGCAACACAGCTCCCATTTTACACAACTATGCATATTGAAACAGCGTGTGTGAGTTTAATAAATGAGTCATAGTAGAGCTCCATATGCTAAAACCTTATGCTTTTTAAAAAAATAACAAAATTGTATCCACATTATGGACTGTTGGCCTGTAAAATTTCATTTAAGGCTAGCTAATGTCTTCCTCATGAGCTTGTGTTGTCTAACCATGCTCATGTTGTTGGTTCTTTTATCCTTAGTTTATCAGCAAAGGAAGTATAAATTCCTTCTTAAAATGCCATTTTAAAATTTACTTTTTCTAAGAATTTTCCTTATGATAATTTCCACATCAATAATGTGTCCACAGCCCTTCCATGTTACTCCATGTTTTATGTTGTCTGCATTAAATTATAAACTTTTTGGGTTAGGGACAGTGTTTCAGTCTGACTTTTTTTTTTTTAAGCACTATACATTTTCTATGCTAGATAAATAATTCCTATAACAGGTGATTCTAAATCAAAAACTCATTCTTTACTGTCTTTTTATCACATATCAGAAATAGTTTCCTAAAATATTCTAAAAACTAAATATTTGCCTCTGCTGAACATATTTCAAGAGGGTTTTTTTTTTCTTCTTCCAAGCTCAGTCTGTACCTACCCTTCCTGTTGCTTGCCAGGTAAAATTCATAGAGTGGATATTGATTGGAATAGCTGGCATCCTCTGCTGGGCTTTTCTGAAATCATGAGTGAATGGGGCCATTTTCCCCTCTGAAACAATCAGAATATCCTCTTCAAAGCCTGTAAAACAAAATATACAGACTAGAAAGAGAGGGAAATGAAGCAGGATTCTAATGTCTGATGAAAAACATTTACTGTAGAGAATGTTTATTCTCGCTACCACCTACTTCTTGGGAAGACTAACCACTGGGATAAATTTCAGAGTAGCAGCCGTGTTAGTCTGTATTCGCAAAAAGAAAAGGAGGACTTGTGGCACCTTAGAGACTAACACATTTATTTGAGCATAAGCTTTCGTGAGCTACTTTTCACTTTTCGTGAGCTTTCTTTTCACTGGGATGAACTTTCCCTTTCCTATGCTACAAACAACAATACTGTTTGAACCACCTAAAGTTTCCACCGGCACTTCGGTGTTCACGGATAAACCACAGAGCTCAAGTGCATCGGAGGGCGACGCCTTCCAGCAGGAGCCCCACTAGTGCAGGTTAACAGACTGCTTGGAGAAGTAAAAAGAAAAGGAGGACTTGGGGCGCCTTAGAGACTAACAAATGTATTTGAGCAGAAGCTTTCGTGGGCTAGAGCTCGCTGCATCGGATGCCTTCAGCCTTGGAGAAGTGAGCCACTGAAGCCTCTAAGCAGGGCGATTTCACGGGGCTGGGAAACACGTTGCTGAAGCACCTCCAGGGAGCCACTGCCTGGAGCAAAGAGCCGGTGCTCATGCGAGGGGCGTAGAGCCCCAACTTACCTATCAGGACTCTGGCTTGATGAGCATCAATCCACATGTAGAGAGTGTCCTCTTGCCGCTGCGCTGCCCGCGCCGGCAGAGCCCAGAGGCTCAGGATGCTGCAGAGCCCGAGCGCCGAGCAGAGGGCGCTCGGACCGGCCATGCTGCTGCTGCGGCGGCGGCTGCTGCTGCTGCTGCTCCGAAAGGCGCCGGGCGCTCCCTCGCGCTGCCGTGCCCTGGCCCTGGCCCTGGCCCGCGCGCGCACGCCGCGTGTCTCCGCGCCGACTGGCTCCGGCAGCGCCGGGCGGGCGGGCTGGCCGCGGGGGGTGGGTTCGCCCGCTGGCAGCCGCGAGCGGGGCCGGGAGTCGGACGTGCCCGGGAAAGGCACCGGCACCCAGCGCTGCCGCGGAGCCCCGCTAGGAGGCGCCTGGAGCAGGGAAGCGAGGCCGGGCTGGCCGCGCGGCTCCGCCAGAGGGGGCCGGAGGAGCCCGCCGACTCCCTCCCTGGCTCGCCCGCGCTTCCCGGTGCTCGGCAGGGAGGCGCGCGGAGACGTGGGGAAGGAGCTGGGTGTGGGAGGCGCAGGTGGGGGAGGATCTGGGGATGGAGGCGCGGGAGGGGGGGTCCAGGGAGGCGTTAGGTGGGGGATCAGTGGCAGGTAGACACCTGGGTGCGGTGAGTACAGGGGCTCCTGGAGGGGTGTGTATTGAGGACACAGGCTGGGGGTGAGCACAGGGGGGGATAATGGAGCAGGAGGGGTGTGTGAGACACGGGGCAGGGTGAGACACGGAAGAGGGTGGGATGTACTGAGGACACGGGGCAAGGGTGAGTCCAGGGAGTAATGGAGTGGGTGGGGTGTGGAGGGGACACAAGGTGGGGTGAGTCCAGGGAGTAATGGAGTGGGTGGGGTGTGGAGGGGACACGGGGTGGGGTGAGTCCAGGGAGTAATGGAGTGGGTGGGGTGTGGAGGGGACACGGGGTGGGGTGAGTCCAGGGAGTAATGGAGTGGGTGGGGTGTGGAGGGGACACAAGGTGGGGTGAGTCCAGGGAGTAATGGAGCGGGGTGGAGGGTGCGGGGGACATGGTGGGTGAGTACCGGGAGTAATAGAGTGAGTGGGCTGTGGAGGGGACACGGGGTGGGGTGAGTCCAGGGAGTAATGGAGCGGGGTGGAGGGTGCGGGGGACATGGTGGGTGAGTACCGGGAGTAATAGAGTGAGTGGGCTGTGGAGGGGACACGGGGTGGGGTGAGTCCAGGGAGTAATGGAGTGGGTGGGGTGTGGAGGGGACACGGGGTGGGATGAGTCCAGGGAGTAATGGAGCAGGCGCACAGGGGCTGGAACACCTACACAAGGTTTAGAGTTTGGTTGAATGGCTCTCAGCACCCATCCTATACAAATTGTTCCAGCACCCCTGAGCAGGTGTGTCAGAAACCCAGCTTAATGATCTCTGTACAGGGAGGTGTGTGGTGGAGGGAGTTGCCCTTTTTTCGCACATGGGGGTACGCTGCTGGGGTCAGTGTTGAGGTACACGCTGCCCAGTGTTCATTCAGTGTGTGTTCTAGGACACACCATCTAACCCGGTGTCTTTCTCACGTGTCTTTTGTGCAAGGCTCCCAGTCCCTCTGGCTCCCGGGGCTTGCAGTGAGTGAGTGGACACTGGGCGAGGTGACTGGGGTTAGTGAAAGGTCCTGTACGCATAGAAGCTGCTGCAGCCCAGCCTGCCTCCTGGCTTGTGGCTCAGCCTTACCCAAATCGTATTTACCAACAGTGCACCATGTAGTTTCATCTGACATTGAAGTTTCCCCACCACTTTGTTTCCGTAACCCCTTTTTTAGCAAAGTAGAGTAGCACGTGCCCTACCTAGCCCTTCCTTCAAGAGGACTTTGCTCTGCGGGCTAAGGACAAAGAATGATGCAGTTTACAAATATTTTAAATAATCAGTCCTCTGATACCAGCAGCCCTTTGCTTTACCAACTGACACCTACTCTGCATACATTTGATCGTGGCTTTACTCAACCTGTACCCTGCAAGCCGATTTGCACTGCTACCTCCTACAGTGCCTACCCCCTTTAAAGTCAGTGGGGTTCTGCACATGCCCATTCTTAGTGCCTTAGGTCATAAGGAATTTAGGGCCGGCATTTTATCTCATGCACCTGGAAAGTGTGGTGTGCATTTATGATGCTATATATTATCAAATTATTATAATTTGCATTGCAGTAGTACTTAAAAGTCCCTTGTTAATAAGATAAATATAATTAAAATAGGCAATTCTGAAAAATCGTGACTCCTTGCAATAAGGAAGTTTCTAAATGCACATTGACAATACACTAAATTTAGGTTTAGTATTGGAGAAATGTGAACCAAACAGCATGTGTGTGCAATTGGGCAGTGCCAGTGGCACATGGGCCTTCAGCAGAGCCGTGTGCTCCAGTGAACCTTTCCCTGAACCCAACAAAGGCAAAGTGCCAGCTTGCTATAGCAGCCTTCCAACTACACAAGCTAGTGACTTGTGCTGTGAGTACAAGCATTACAGGGTTTTCTTTGCTTTGGCATACAGATGCATTGGTGAATCTGGGACAAATACCACTAAGGAGCAATCAAGCTCTATCTTGCACTTGGACAAATGATATAGTGTAATGGATGCTTTTTGAAAATATCAAAGTAATGTTGCAATTTACATAGAAATCAAAGCTTAACTAACAGACAAACTAAATACAGCAGGTCAAAATTTTCTATTAAAAATGTTTTTAAATGAAAAACAGACTTTTTAAACCAATTTTTCACAGAATACTTTTTTCCCTAATTTTTTTGTTTTGTTGTGGGTTTTTTTATGAAAAGCTGAAAGCCAAACATTTTGGTTTTCAAGAGCTAGAAACTGACCTTTGGGGGAAAGGGAAGGGTTGTTTGTTGTAAAAAAAAAATGGTTTCCAGATATAATTTTTAAAAAATATTATCAAAAATATTCTTGGAAAATACTATTTTCCAGCCAGGTTTATAATTATGATTAAACATACTTTCAAAACTCAGTTCTTAATGTCATGGAAAGCAATGACAAATCAGATGTGCGTCAAGACAGAGCTTTACAAGAATGGCATATTGTGTATCAGCTGGTGCAAATACTTTGTGCAAAAAAAAAAAGATGTATTCATTTGTCTTTATGTGGGGAATATGTATATTGATATCTGGATTAATAATAATAATTTTTTTAACAGTTTTGCTTTAGAATGGCAACCAACCTGTAATTTATAGGTGACTAGGAGGAAACTTTCTCTGGGGGAAGATTATCCCATAAGTGCCTACTGTGGTATTTCTTTCATCATTTTTGACACATTTGATCCTGGAATAGAAAGACCACTACTCTAATCCAGTATGGTAGTTCCAATGTTTATTTCCTACCTTATTTCTGTAATTTTGACTGAATGTCTTTTAAATTTGTCAGAATATATTCAGTATACTATCTATTACATCTCAGAATTACCCATACAAGTATATCTCGTTTTCAAAAACAGAAACTAATAGATGTATTCTTACTCTGAATTTTCCAAAAAGAAAAGGAGTACTTGTGGCACCTTAGAGACTAACAAATTTGGTGCCACAAGTACTCCTTTTCTTTTTGCGAATACAGACTAACACGGCTGCTACTCTGAAATCTGAATTTTCCATGGTTTTACATTTTTGCTTGAAGATGCTTTCAGAATAAAGGTGAATAAACTAAATGCAGCATTATAGTTCATAATTTTAATGTTGGCCTGCTTTAAAACTACTCTATATGTTTTTAAAGTACTTAATCTTAATTTTATCAAATTATGACCATTGACATCCAAGGATTTTGTAAAATAACCAAAGCATGGATAGTATTCCTCTCCCCTTCTTTTGCACCTATCATTTTAACAGGATTTTGTAATAACAAAAACTCTCAGTGCAAGGAGGCCCTCTACAGGCTGATTTGATCAATAGCAAATTGCTGAAGGACTGAATCTTCTTCCAAAAGTTTAGTGAAGGATAACAAATACATCAAATCATGACAAAACAAAACAAAAATCATTTTTATTGACGGTTTCTGGAGGACAGTTATATTCTCTTCAGCAGCAGAAACTTTTCATACTGTTTTTTTTTTTTAACAGTGGTGACAGTAGCCCATTGGCATCCGAGCATGGCTTCTCCTTTTTGTGTCTGACCCCTGCTAGACATCAGCCCCAGAAGTTCCTATTCAATTTTTTTCTGTTTATTTTCCTTGTACACAGCTATGTTACCATCCTACTCCTTTGGCCTGGAAAGCCGGAAATCTGTCTTCCCTAAACCCAGTGCCAATAGCATTCTTTGAAGAAGGTGTTCATGCAAAAAACAGCCTTTGTTTTTCTTTAAACACCAAATCAGACAGCTGAAGAAATAACCCTTCCATGGCTGTGGTTATTCAGGAATCTTTTCCGCAATTAGCATGGTGATACGTACACAGCCATTATTTGACTATATTGGGGGACCAGAAGGAGGGGCCAGCTGGCACAAGTTAGAGCAGCACCCCTTCATAATCCCCCACATAACCAGATCACACAGATCCTTTGAGTCTTCTATAGCTTATCAACATTGTGAATTGCACCAAGAAACTTACTGAAAGCCATTGCAGATCCTAAAACAGTGGTATAATGTGCTCCCAACATGAAAGTCCAATTAGTGAGCAGACAGCTGCATACTGCACTAGTTTAAGTTTCTCAGTAGTCTCAAGGTATTGAGTCCCTTACAGTAATCTGCAGCAGAGGCTCTCAACCTTTCCAGACTACTGTACCCCTTTCAGGAGGCTGATTTGTCTTGCGTACCCCAAGATTTACATCACTTAAAAACTACTTGCTTACAAAATCAGACATAAAAATACAAAAGTGTCACAGCACACTATTACTGAAAAATTGTTCACTTTCTCATTTTTACCATATATTATAAAATCAGTCAATTAGAATATAAATATTGTACTTACATTTCAGTGTATAGTATATTGAGCAGTATAAACAAGTCATTGTCTGTATGAAATTTTAGTTTGTACTGACTTTGCTAGTGCTTTTTACGTAGCCTGTTGTAAAACAAGGCAAATATCTAGATGAGTTGATGTACCCCTTGAAAGACCTCTGCATATCCCTGGTTGAGAACCACTGACCTACAGTCTTGAGATGACAAAGGTGTAGAAAACTGTGGTAAAGTACACATAAAAAGCAAAACAAAAAACAAAAAAACCAACCCAATTCTCACCACATGCAGGTGAAAAATGTGCCCTTAGCTACAGCACCCAAGAGCAGCCCAGGATGTAACAGCACAACTAAACTGCTTACCAGTGTTACAAATTGTGGGTACATTCATTTGGTGAGAGTGCTAATGTAAGTTTTGCCAGTTCTTCCATCTGTTGATATATGTGACATGACACTGTCCAAAAAGACAGTGAATAGATGTCAATTCAGTGTTTCTGTCCTGGCATAGTTCTAAGCACTATACTAGTTACGCTTCTCCAGCAAGAATCTAATTATCCCCCTTAAAACTTGTTAAAACATGAGACCTGGTACTTTGTGGATCACTCCTTCAGCGATTAAATAGGACTTAATTCCAACAGATAACCCTGTAAATATCTTTCAACAAGTGTGGAGCAAGAACTGTTGGATTTAGGGAGACAAGCTTTCTATAGAATATTGTAGATGTCATATGAATTTGCCAAAGTAAGCAATTATACTTCAGGAGGCACCACAGCACTCGCAAAGCCTACATCTATGATGAGTTCTATTAACAAATCTGTTAAGGATATAGGCAGATTGAAGATAAACTTAGATGCTGTACTCTCTCAAATAGCAATACAATGTGTGGTATCCTCTCTCCCTGAGCCTGTGGGGAAGAGTTAACTCAATACAAATCAATATTCTGCATAGGCTCCTCTACATTCCAAGCAGTCTAGCTGTGTAATCCCTCCATTTTAGAAAATATAATAATATCATTTAAAAGACTCTAAATCCCCAAGGGGATCCCAGACCTACACAATTGTTATTATGGTCTCATCATGTCAGAGATATCAAACCATTTCCAGCATTCTAATACCTTTATACACACATGGGTGGAAATTGAATGTGTATTAATGTAGCCAATTTTCCCTGCGGGTCCACTCAGTTTCTCTTTTTCTCCAGTGGAGAAAAACAAGTCGGCTGCATGAAGGGTCTGGGCTAGCCTAGCAAAGGTATCAATTTCATCCTTGCCATCATGCAAGAGCATCTATTTGGGGCAATCCAGACTTGCAGATTGAGAACAAACCTATAATTTGGAGGACTGGCTGAGCAGGGGGATCATATGGATTTCCTAATTAGTCAGTGATGAGAACTTTGGCCCTTTTCTAACACTAAAGTAATGTTCTGACCTGCAGCTGTCAGTGAAGTGGCAGTACATAAAACTGAAGGCATGTCTATGCAGCCCCGCAGTTTAGGTCATTAGTGTGAACTCAGAACCTTTATGTTGATACCACAGTGCCCACATGGGGGAGTTACAGCTCAGCTCTTTGGTGCACACTGCTATTCACACCCAGAAGGTCTGAACTACAGGGCAATGTAGATAGACATGCCTAGGGCTTAAATTCTCATAGAGAATTTCCCAGAGCCCCTCTATTATCCCCCTCCCCCCCAACATCATGAAAACTGAAGGGCAGGTGAAAATATTTACCAGAGTTCTGCTCCAGACAGCTCCAGCTGAATTTAAGCACTAAACATACCCTTAGACCAGGGGTCGGCAACCTTTCAGAAGTGGTGTGCCAAGTCTTCATTTATTCACTTTAATTTAAGGTTTCGCATGCCAGTAATACATTTTAACGTTTTTAGAAGGTCTCTCTCTATAAGTCTGTATTTTATATAACTAAACTATTGTCTTATGTAATGTAAACAAGGTTTTCAAAATGTTTAAGAAGCTTCATTTAAAATTAAATTAAAATGCTGATCTGATGCCGCTGGCCTGCTCAGCCCGCTGCCGGCCTGGGGTTCCATTCACTTAGGCTGGCAGCGGGCTGAGTGAGGCCTGCGGCCGGGACCCCGGCTGGCAAGGGGCTGGCAGCCAGAACCCCGGGCTGGCAGCCAGAACCCAAGACTGGCAGCGGGCTGAGCAGGGCCGCGGCCGGGATCCCAGACCAGCAGTGGGCTGAGCGGCTCAGTCAGCTGCCACTCAGCCCACTGCCAGTTTGGGGTTCTGTCCGCCGGCTCCTGCCAGCCAGGGTCCCGGCTGCCAGCCCCGCTCAGCCCTCTGTCAGTCTGGGATCCCGGCCCTGCCCACATGGAGTGGGTACCTACCTTCTCCCTGGTTCTAGCCCATTCTCTTCCTCTCTCTCTGTACTGAGCTGTGGGTGGGAGTGCACTGAGCACAGGGCTGGGGGTGAAGGAGCAGGCTGACGGTTGGGGTGTAGGGTCTGGCCAGGAGCTAGAATGAGGGAGGGGGCTTAGGGTTGGGGCAGGAGGTTTGGGTATGGAGCACTTACCTGGGAAGCTCCCATTTGGTGCGAGGGGTGCAGGTGGGAATGTGGGGGGGGTGCAGAAGCTCCCGTTTGGTGCTCAGGATGGGGGTGGGAATGTGGGCAGTGCAAGAGTCAGGGCAGGGGGTGTGGGGGGGTGCTGAAGTCAGGGCTGGGGTCGTGGGGGTGCAGGGATCAGGGCAGGAGGCTGGGATGTGTGGAGGGTGCAGAGGTCCGGGCAGAGGGCTGTGTGTGTGTGAGGGGGGTTCAGGGGTCCGGGCAGAGGGCTGGGTGTGTGTGAGGGGGGTGCAGGGGTCCGGGCAGAGGGCTGGGAGTGTGTGTGGGGGGTGCAGAGGTCAGGTCAGGGCAGAGGGCTGGGGGCATGTGAGGAAGGTGCAGGGGTCAGGGCAGAGGGCTGGGGGTGTGGGCTAGGGTCCTGGGGTTGTTCCCAGCCCCCTGCCCAGAGCGGCTCATGGAAGGGGGCTGGAGGGGATATGCCCTGATTCCACCCCCCTTCCCCAAGGCCCCGTCCCCACCTCTTCTCCGCCTCCTCCCCAGAGCAGCGAGCACGCTCCCTCGCAAGCAGGAACCCAGCATGCTGGGGGAAGAGGTGGGAGAGGGGAGAGCTTGCCTGCCCTGCAGCAGCAGCTGGCAGGACCAAACTTCTTCACCCTGCCCCCGTGGGGGGGGAGGCAGAGAAGAGCAGGCCGGGGCGGGCAGGATTTTTAATGGCACACTGCTGCCTGCCGGGGTCCCATCCTGGGTTTGGCAGCAGGCTGAGTGGGGCCGGCGGCTGGGACCCAGCAGGCAGCCATTAAAGGCGTGCCGTCTTTGGCCCTCGTGCCGTAGGTTGCCGATCCCTGCCTTAGACTCTTGCTAAAATAGTGATTTGGTCTGGATTCCCCAGATTCCCTGTTAGATGCCCCAGAACTACTGGGACCTTAGAAATATTTCATAAACTCTTCAGGCCCATGTCCACGATGTCTACTTTGTTAAGGAAGAGGAACTCCATTTGTCTGGCGTTCTCTGTGAAAGCATGGGATGGGATTTATCAAAGCCCTTTAAAGCATCCCAGTGGCAGAGCATATTATGTAATATTAACAACACTTCTGTGCATCTGAGGTTACGCTTGATACAGCAAGAGATTTTGTTCAAAATGCATTGGACACCACAGAGGTTGCACAAAATAAAAGGCCTTTATCCTCTGATGTTTGTTGGCCCTGTACCAAGGAAAAAGGAACTCTAATGCATATGCCGTGGGACTGTCCAACCGGCAGGCATCTGTGGAAAAAGGTGGACATAAGAATTAAAATAGTGCTCAGCTTTAGCAGCCAAACCCCGATCCAGAATTCTTTCCTATTTACCTACTAAGCTGGGTTTAACACCCTATGAAGGAGCAGAGAAACTGCTGCCTCGCACAGCAGAGGTTAAAGAAAACCTGTAGATTCAGCCAGCCCCGCCCTGCTAGCCGTGCAGCCAATACCATGCCTGGATGGGGGAAAAAGAAGGGAGCCTGGCTCAGTCAGGCACTGACTCCTGAGGAGGCAGGGGGTCCCTGTTTGCCTGCCTGAAGGGGTAGAGCATCAACCTGCCAGCCAATGCAGGCACTGGAGACAAGTAAGCCTTCCTCTTGCCCAGGGGAGCCTGCAGATAAGCCTCAACTGTGGGGTAACTAGACTAGAGGGGCCATGCCCCAAACTAATGAGATTTTAATAGGAAGTAGCCCAGGGAAAGAGCCCACTGAAGACTCTATCACAAGTGGTGGAGAATGTGGACAATGCCCTAGTCCCCGCTGAAGGGGATTTTTTTAAAAAAGAGAGGGAGAACCCAAAATAACAAAAGGGAAAAAAAACATGAATGGAGATGGAACAGCTGCTGAGATGGATGACCAAACAAAATGCCCACCATAAACAGCAACAGCAGCAACTTCTGCAGCAGATGGTGACGCAGCAGCAACAGCTAGTTCGTGAATTGGCAGCCCGGCAGCAGCTGTTGGTTCAGCAAGTGGCCTCCATTTTGCAACCCAGTGCTCCAGCAGAGTTGACTAACTCTGCCCCTATCAGACTTGCCAAGATGGGGCCTGATGATGATCCTGAGGCTTTTTTAGAAACTTTTGAGCAGGTGGCCATGGTAGCCCGGTGGCCCCAAGACCAGTGGGCTGCATTGTTGGCCCTGTATTTAATTGGGGTACCACAGACCACATATCGTGCGTTAGACCCCATCACCGCCCAGGAATGTGCCCGAGTTAAGGCAGTGATCCTTGACACCCTAGAGATCTCTGAGGAGACGTTTCATCGATGCTTCTGGGGGGAGCAGTACCCACCGGCTAGGTTCCCTGTAAGCAGCGCAGCCACGCAACAGGCTATTTAGGGCTACACAGGTCCCCTGGCCTGGCCCCTCTGGAGCTGCTGGAGAGAAGAGACCTTCCTCTGGACCAGTCAGGCCCAGCCCTGCCGGAGCTGCCACAGCCGGGGAGAGGTGCCCCTCCACACCAGCCCAGGTGCTACTGTGGGGAGAGAGTACTGTGGGGAGTCCTCTCTCCCTGCTGTAGCCCTGGGGAAGCCAGCACCCCAAACCCCTCATCCCCAGCCACACCCCGGAGCGTGCACCCCTAGCCAGAGCCCTCACCACCCTCCACACCCAAACCCTCTGTCCTAGCCCTGAGCCCCTTCCCACACCCGAGAACCCACACCCCCTGCCCTACCCCAAAACCTGCACCCCCACACCCCAACCTCTGCTCCAGCCCTGAGCCCCCACCCACACCCCTCATCCCTGACCCCACCCCAGAGCCCACACCCCCAGCCAGAGCCCTCACCCCCACAACCCAACCCTCCGCCCTAGCCCAGAGCCCCCTCCCACACCCCAGAGCCCACACCCCCCACACCCAAACCCTCTGCTCCAGCCCTGAGCCCCCTCTCTAACTCCAATCCCCTCATCCCCGACCCCACCCCAGAGCCTGTACCCCCATCCAGAGCCCTCATCCCCCACATCCTGCCCCAACCCCGAGTCCCCTCCCACACTCCAAACCCCTCAGCCCCACCCCACCACATGAATTTTGTTATGTGCACCAATATGGAGAAGATTCTGCAGATGGGTGGAAAAAAATTAGAGGGAACACTGCCCACCGGGAGCCCGACCACATGTGGTTGCCCAGAAGCTGCAGGACTCATGCTGGAGATGGCTCAAACTGAAGAGAAGATCGGAGTGGTCCTGCTAGAGCAGTTTGTCCAGATCCTGCTCCCTGGGGGAAAAGAATATGTGTTGCGGCACCATCCTGAAACCATGATGGATGCCATCCAGCTCACTGAGAATTACCTACCTGCCAAGTCTCTTGTGATGTCACCCTCCCCCAGGGATTGTCTGGGACCAAGAGCCCTGTGCTGTCAAAGGATGGAACCACCTGTGGACCCCAGATCCTTAAGGAATATAGACATGCCCCCCCACCCCATACCAGAGGGCTCGAGGGCAAAGAGGCACCAGGGTCCCCCACCCCAGAGACCTAGTACCATTTACTTGTACTCCAGTTCGAGATACCACAGGCCCACCAGAGGCACACCAAGGAACCTTTCCTGGCCGGAACTTGGGGAGGCCTGTGAGGACCAGAACAACCGAGTACCTAGACAGGAAACTCCACACACCACCCAAGATCAGGGTCAGTGTTTCATGTGTGGCCATTCTGGGCACTGGTCCAGAGACTGTCCTTATATGGAATGTAGCTTTTGGAAGATCTGCACTCCGTGGACATGAGCATGCCAAGGGGACCCAGCCAAACTGACCATCCTGCTACAGGTAAATGGGAGAGAAGTGACGGGGCTGGTAGATTTGGGGAGTGCCCAGACCCTTGTACAAAGTGCAGTTGTTTCTAATACAGGCCCAATTCAGGGCACTGTCATGTTACAGTGTGTGCATGGAGACGTGAGGGCCTACCCCAGCACAGAAGTGATTTTAACGGTGGGGAGACGGGAAGATCCCCTGATGGTCGGTCTTGCCCCAGCGCTTGCCTGCCCAATTATTTTAGGCAGGGACTGGAGCTACTTTGGAGAATTGTTAACCAAGCTGGTGGGAATCCCTTCCGATGGCCAGGGGGCCCTATCTCCAGCCACAGGGCAACCTGAAGTGGCCAGCCTTGCAAGTGTGCAGGAGGTTGCAGACCCTGGTGAAGGGACATCCTAGTCTTCAGGCCCCCTCCCAGCTGGAAGGGAAGCCTGCCCTCGGACCTGAATTGGAGATTCTGACTCTCCTGTTGGACTTTGTGGGAGAGCAACAGGCTGACGACACACTGAGTTGAGCATATGCCCAGCTGGCGGTGGTAAATGAGGTGACCGTTGAACCCCATCAAGTGGGACAGTTCCCACATTTTGAGATTCATGGTGATCATCTATACCGCTTAGAGAAAGACCTGCAGACCAAAGAGATTCAACATCAGCTCTTGGAGCACCGCCTCTACCGGAAGGAGTTTATGCAACCCGCCGCTGGGCACCTTGAGAGGGAAAAGACATTAGCTCGGATTCTAGCCTGGTTCTTTTGGCCGGGGATCTACAAAGAAGTGATAGATTTCTGTGCTTCCTGCCCAGAATGCCAGCTCACTGCACCTTGGCCAACTGAGAAAGCCCCTTTAATCCCTCTCCTGCTTATGGGCTTATCTGCTTTGAGTGGATTGGAGTTGACATAGTCCGCCCACTGGAGAGGAGTGCTACCGGATACTGGTTCATTCTCATTATAGTGGACTATGTGACCGGTATTCTGAAGCCGTGCCCTTACGTTCTCTGAATGCCAAAAGGGTGGCAATGGAACTTTATGAATATCTTTGCCCAAGTTGCGGTGCCTGGGAAATCTTGATAGATCAAGGAACAAACTTTATGTCCCAGACGATCCAGCAATTCTGTTGTTTACTAAAAATCAAGACTCTACAAACAGCTATATACCACCTCCAAACAGACAGCCTGGTAGAACACTTTAACAGAACCCTATAAGCTATGCTCCGAAGATTTGTCCTGATAGATGTCCAACACTGGGACCAGCTACTCCCTCCTCTCCTGTTTGTGGTGTGGGAGGTTCCCCAGTCTTCCACTGGCTTCTCACCATTTGAGGTTTTATATGGGAGGCATCCCCAAGGGATTTTTGGACCTAGGTTGAGCAATGTGGGAGGGGCAACCATCCCAAGCCACCAGTGTGGTATGGTATGTTTTGAGCCTGCAGGAGAAACTTGAGGCTGTAGGCTCATTTGCCAGGGAGAACCTCCTACATGCCCAAGAAACCCAACAAGCTGTCTACAATAAACGGACCTGCTTTTGGGAGTTTCAGCCTGGGGGTAGGATACTGTTGTTGCTGCCCAGCTCGGAGTCAAAGCTCCTAGCCCGCTGATAGGGGTGATCTGACATGTGGGAACTGGTGAACTATGAAATCAAGCAACCCGACAAATGTAAGGTACAACAAATCTAGCATGTGAACCTTTTAAAATAGTGGAAAGCCCAGGAAGGCTTACTAATAGCTCCCTACCTACCACAGCCTGAACTAGGCCTGCTTGGGGAGGCTTCAACTGCAGGAGTGGTCAAGATTGGGGACAACTTTAACCCAGAGCAGAGAAGTCAGGCACAGCAACTAATCACTGCCTTCTCTTCCATTCTTTTGACCCGACCAGGGCAGACTCACCTGATAATCCATCGTATTCAGATGGCACCAGGAGTTAAGGTCAGAGAAAACCCTCGGTCCCTTCCCCAGAAACTAAGAGAGACCATGAAACAGGAACTCCTGTCAATGCTAGTGTTAGGGGTGACTGAGGAATCTTTCAGTGACTAGAAAAGCCCTGTGGTACTGGTCCTTAAGCCCAATGGAAGTACTTGCTTTGCATTGACGTCTGCAAGGTCAACGCCATAACAAAGTTCAATGCATATCTGATGCCATGTGTGGATGAGCTGCTCGACCAGTTAGGAAAGGCAGAGTACATCACCACCCTGGACTTAATAAAGGGATATTGGCAGATCCCTCTCACACCTGAGTCCAGGGAAAAGATGGCAGCTTTCTCCACCCCCTTCGGGCTTTTTCAGTTCCAGACCATGCCCTTCAGTTTGCATGGGGCCCCTGCCACATTTCAGCAACTAATGGACCACATTCTCCACCCGTATAGCCAGTATGCAGCTGCCTACTTGGAGGACGTGGTGGTTTATAATCGCGACTGGCAGAACCATTTAGAACATGTGATCACAGTGCTATAGTCCCTCAAGGAGGCCGGCCTGATGGCAAACCCTGCTAAATGTCACCTCAGGAAGGATGAGACCACCTACCTCGGGTACACATTGGGAAAAAGCACAGTCCGACCCCTGTTTAGCAAAGTCCAGGCCCTCCAGCTGTGCCTCCTCCTTCCTCAAAAAAGCAAGTACACTGGTTTCTAGGACTGGCTGGTTACTACCACCACTTTATCCCAAGGTTCTCATCCATTGCGGCCCTCCTTTCTGATCTCCTCAAGAATGAGTCCTAAAGGATCCAATGGATCAGAGCCTGTGACGAGGTTTTTCAAACTCTGAAAGCCCAGCTCTGTCAGAAACCCAAAGCCCTGACTTTACCAAGGAGTTCTTGTTACAGACGGACACCTCGGACATCGGCCTAAGAACTGTTCTGTCCCAGGTAGTGGGAGACAATGAACACCCCATCCTATACATTAGCAGAAAGCTGTTCTGAGGGAGAAGGCCTACTCTGTAATCAAGAAAGAGAAGCCTTGGCAGTAAAATGGACTATGGAGTTGCTCCATTATTATCTTCTGGACACAGACTTCACCCTAGTCACTGACCACGTCCCTCTCTGCTGGCTGAGCCAGGCTCTCTTCATGGCATGCAGTCAGGTGCTGACTGGCGAGGAGGCAGGAGCTCACTGTTTGCCTGCCTAATGGGACGGAGCAGCAACCTGCCAGCCAATGCAGCCACTGGAAACAAGTAAGCCTTCCTCTTGCCCAGGGGAGCCTGCAGATAAGCCCCAACTGCAGGGTAACTGGACTAGAGGGGCCACGCCCCAAACGAATGAGACTTTAGTAGGAAGTAGCCCAGGAAAAGAGCCCTCTGAAGGCTCTATCACACACCGTCACAATGACTTTGGTTCTTGAGGGCTGTAATGATCCCCAAGTGCATTATTTTACAAAAGTGGCAGAGTAAGTTTATGACCAGAATAGAGCAGTGGTATTCAGATCTTTCCGAGTTAGCAACCAAAGGAAGAATAGGTTATCGCCTTAGAGAACTACATTCATTTGAAGAAATTTGGACTCTGTTTCTAGATACATTTGGATAAAAATGTTGAGATGGCTCAGCGAATGCCAGATTTCCATTCCACCTAAGCCCTCCTCTCCCTGTCCATATATATATCTTCTCCTATTCTCACCCCAATGTGTTTATGTCTGTAGAGTATTGTCTGGCATTGCAGCTTTGGCAAGTAGTAAACTTGTGAAATTCCATAATTCTGTTGTGAAGAGAGTGGGATTTGAAGACCTACAAGCTGTAAGTCATTCACCTTTCTGTATTTTGTTTCTTTATGGAAATCAATAAAAAAATTTAATCACAAAAATGATATAAGCAATTAAACTTTGATGGATTTCCTAAGAAGCATGCCAATTTAATTTCTAAAATCTCTGGTTCTGAGGCATATACAAAACTACAGCTATTCATCATTTTGCAGATTTTACTACCAATACTCTTTTCCATTATATTTTAGGGCACAGGAACAAGAGTGTTTTTAATTAAAAAACACTTTTTTTTAATAGCGCCAGAAAAATGCAGGCAATTTTATACCTGAAAAGGAATTAAAAATTAGGTGAAGGAGTAAAATTTTCTTTATTAAACAGTTCAAGAGATGCTAAAAAAGGCATCCAGCCCAGAGATGTTATAAAGTGAGATGCATTTCTCTGTCACTATCACTTAAATGGTTTTCTTAGTATTTGCCAATGGCCGGTGTCATTTTGAGTACCCAGGAATGCTGTATAGTACATCAATTCCTAGAAATTTCCTAACTAATTATTAAAACTGATAGGATCAGAACCAAAAGCCAAACCTTTATAACCTCTTGATAAGGGATACAGTAACCAGATTTCTCTCGCAGGTATTAATAAAATCAGACAGTGTCTACCAAGGATATTTCCATTCTATAGAGTACGCTCTGTATGTTTCTGTCTCACTATAGAGAGAGTGGGTCCATATACACTTAACCTGTACCGGCTGTACAAGACCTGAATGGGTATGTTTACTGTGTGTTTGAATTCCACTGGGATTAAGATGTGACTAATATTAGTGTAGAGATTGCCTTGTTCCATTGCAGAGTCCTTTGGTTACCTGAGGGTATGTCTACACTCCATGAGCCACAGCTGCAGCAACACTGCTGTAGTGTAGACAATTCTTACAGCTCCAGAAGGGGTATCTCTGTTGCTGTAGTAAATCCACCCCTCTCGAGAAGCAGTAGCTAGGTCAATAGAAAAATTCTTATCAGGGTTTAGGTCAGCTTAACTACACCTTTCCAGGGTGTGAATCTTTCACCCCGAGCGATGTAGCTAGTTCGACCCAAGTTTTAGGTGTAGACCTGGCCTGAGTTCCTCAGTATAGTAGTGTTGGAATGAGACTGCGCTGGTTACTAGCTGTGCTGGCTACATCTCTTTGATGACCACCTTGGGATAGCTGAAAGATTTGAACAACACTACATCCAGCTGGGGATATGGTAACCCAGGAGGTGACTGGTTGCCAGGTCCCCTTGATCAGTGTCGTAGGAGGAGAGAAGGCATGAAAAGAGTGTACAGTAGGCACAATCCTGGACGGAGATGCTTAATTTGGATCCTGCTGCTTTCACCCGATATTGCCTTTCAGGTGCACAGCTGATCTTGTTCTTTGCTTCGTGCTTTGTAAGTAAAGTTTGGTGGCTAATAAAGTAATCGCTGTCTCTGACTTAATTAAGAAGGAGTCTTCTGATTTGAGGGTGGCATATTTAAAAGCACTCAGCAGTGGCCTAAATTTGAGTCGGGGTAACACTCCTTTTGACTTCACTAGGAACAGAGGTAGGCCAGTTTCAATAGGACTACTCAAGTGATTAAAGTTAAGCACATGCTTAAGTGCTTCACTGGACTGGGACCAGAGTATTCAGCACTAGAGCTGATTGGAAAATGGTTCCACTAAAGTTTTTCCATTGGAAAATGCAGTTATGTCAAAATCAAGAGGCTTTGGAGAAAAACTAAAAAGTTTCAAAATGTCAGGACATCCCATTTCACCATAATCTTTCAATTTTGTTTTGAAACAATTTGTCATTTTGAATCTTTTAAATTCTCTTCTATTATGTATTATAGCATAAAATAAAAAAATCAAAATCTAAACAAAATGAATTTTCAGAATTTTCAGAATTCTTTTGCAGAGAATTTTGAAATGTGTGGGTTCTTTCTGATTCAAAAGGAAGTCAAATTTCAAAAGTCTCAAAATTCTTTGCAAAATGGAATTTCCATTCTCTGCCCAGTTCTATTCAACACCTTGAATGATGGAGCCCTATTTACTGAGGACCTACCATACTGAGCCCTTAATCCTAATCGGAACCTCTGGGCACTATTGTAATGTAACTAAATAGTAATTATGTATAGGACGTGTGGGACAAGTCACATGGACTAAATTATAGAAGCTATGTGAACTAAATATGTTTTTAATTTTGTTGTGAATAGGGACATTAAATACAACAGTTATACTATATTTCTCTGTGTAAAATACCAAACTATTCAGTGCCAGTGTCAAATGGATTAATGGTTTCGGTCTCCTTTTTAGTGGACAAGTGTCCACATCTCAAAAATCAAAGTCACAATTTATATGATCACCTATATTAACAGTATCAGTAGAGGGGCCAAGAACGGAATGAGAATGGAGATTAGTTTATCTTCTATACTAGTGTTTCTCGACCTTTTTGATACCAGGCTTGCTGCCTTCCTACACTTCAGAGGGATCTCAGGGACTGACACTGGTCCAGAGACTGGTCATTCAGAAACACAGTTCTATACCATTTACAGTGATTCTTCCAAAACAAACTTTGAGGCACAGTAGGTTGTGATATTTGGAATTTTGCAAGAGCCATAGCTGCAATCAAGGTCCTTTGGCTTTTGCAGCTAGCTGGAGTAAACCTGCAACAAGGCCCCCTAGTTAATGTTCACTTTGGTGCCACCAACTGGTAATTCTGCAACTGCTTCAGGTAGACTCAAAAAAGGACATTTCTATTTAATTTAAATATGAAAATGGATAATACAATTCGTAATACAATACCATACCCCACTATTGAATTGTTTATTTTACTATTGCAGAACTTTCTATTGATGACACGTAACTGAATTGTGGGAAGTGTCGGAGGAAAATCAGAATTTTGGCAGCTGGGTAGCTGACATTTGGAGCTTTTGGCACACAGGAAGGCACAGAGGACAGTTCAGGCGTATAGAATAAGAACATTAGCTGGATGTTTCTACTGAAACGAATCAAAGTGAAATGGCTGACAGTGTTGATATTTATATGGGTGTAACAAGCCTGAGTATGGAGTGTAGTATGGAGACAGAGTCTGCAGGAAGACCATCAGCTTATGCAAGAAAGGCCCGGAGCAAACACAGGGAGTGATTGTCTCTATGGCAGTCAGCGTTGGCACGATTTCCCCTTCCAGAGGCATTGGCCCTACTTGGCCAAATTGAAGGATTTTTCAGCTGCTGTCTCCAGAGAGTCAAGGCAGGGGAAGGGGTTGGGGGCTATGGCTGTTAGCAGTGGTAATCCTGAGGGAAAGGCTGCAGGATAGCAGGATCCTGGGAAGGCTGGCTGCAGTTTGGTGAAGTGAGCCGACAATTGTAACTGTGGGTGAGCAGCCCCCCCCCTTTTCTTTTTGTTTTGATGCTGCTTCCAGGGCTTGTCCCGAGGTGCCAGACAGCTAATTTGTTCTTCATCCTATAAGTGATTTCCTTATGCCCGATTTCTCCAGTTCTGATCCCAGTCATCGAACATGGAACTCCCCTTGGTCAATGTGCACCTTGCCCCATGGCATCCCTAACCTCACCCTGGACAGAAGGGGGGTAACAGCATCATATTTAGGTTTCAGATTTAACAACCCATCAAGATGAATAGCACAGTTCACACCTTTTATAGGAATATTATGGTTTAGACTCATTTCACATTTAGAGTACGTGTTCTTTACAATCCTAAAGGTTATCAACCTAATTTTAAAATATTGAGAAATCTTAGATTCTGGAGCACAGTTCTGTGGCAGGGAGTGAATGCACTGCAAATTCCTCAGCTACATAATTGTGGAATATACAGGGCCCTGCCCATTATATAGAGAACTTTTATTTTCAGTACTGTTAGTGTCATGCTTTTCTAAAGGATTAAAGGCAATGTAAACAAAATAAAAACCACCGTATATAGACTTTAATCTGTAGTAATCTTCAGTGCAATGGGCTATTTTTACACAAATTGAGAAAACTTGTTTGTTTCAACTTTCTCAGAACTTGATTTTCAAATTTTCAGTTAATCAGACTGTATGAAAAGTAAATCCCAATAAAACAAGCAGAAACTATAATTCTATTCTTTAAATAGCTAAAATTAACTTTATATAGTACTACCTTGAATGTAATTTACTAAATCTAGGTTTACTTATATTTACAATCAGACTAGCAAATTTATCCATACATTTTCAAAGTAGAATGCAGGGATTTAACTACACAGTTCCTGAAGGAGTCATAAATCTAATTAATCATACTTGAAAATATAGGGGCAAGGATAAAACAATTCTTATGAGAGAATTTACCTTTATTTGAAGTTTGAATTTATGAAGATTCCATAGTGCTGCAGGCTGTTTTGTAGTTAATATGTGAAAAAATGTAATTTCCTCTGAGCTCATTTTGCTACTGCAGTGTTTAACAGCAGACGGCACATGCAACCTGGACTGTGGGACCACTGAGCCCTCCGTCCCACCAAGCTGGGGTATCCTCTCACACTGTGATGCTGTGTCAAGACACAACCCCCTGGCAGGTACTGCACCTACACAGACATCCACAGGCAGGGACTCACCCAGCTGAGTTACATGAAAGATCTCTCAACCACTCATGAGGGTTAATTGGCCCATTTGGCTTGAATTAAACCCTGCAGGGTGAGTGTGGGGTAGTCACCCCATCAATAGGGAGGCTCCAGCCAATTCCCCCCCAGCTCCAGCCCTACACCCCAGAATTGTACCCTCTTGCACTGGTCATAAGCCTACCCAGTATAAGTTTATTACCCAGTTTGCCCCCTCCCTCGATGTGGGGAGGACACATACTATCCTTTGTAAACTGAGTTAAGATTTCCCAAGCACTTCAGCCAAAACACACTGTTTTAGATAAAATATAAAACAGATTTATTAACTATGGAAAGATAGATTTTAAGTGATTATAAGTAGCAGGCACGGAAATCAGAGTTGGTTGCTTAAGAAACAAAAATAAATTCGCAGTCTGAGTTCTACAAACTAAACAGGATTTGAATGAAGAAGTGTGTCACCCTGACAGATGGTACAAACAGGTCACAGATCCTCAATACACAGGCTGGAACTGCTTTCCAGTCTGAGTCCACCCTCCCGCAATTCAAAGTCTTTATCCTCCAGACGTGTTTTCAGGCGTTGAATTGTGGGGAGAGTGAGGTCAAGTGATGATGTCACTTCCTCTCTTTTATAGTTTCTTTCAGCTTGATGGAAAGATCTATATTTATAATGTGACGGTCTGCCCCCATTGGTCGAGCAGTCTTCATTGTCTACGTGTTCTCTCTGAGAAGTCTCCATTGTATACAGTTCCTGGGATAGCGGATTCTTTCCTTGATGAGTGTTGATGAGCCATTAACCACTGTCTGGCTACTCCATTGTTGTACCTGAAAGGCTGGTTGTGGGTGTTCCCAACTTCACAATATATTTCAGTAACACACCCATAGCAAAATTTCATAACTTCACATACAATTGTAGCACATACAATCAAAGAGGACAGTAATGTTCAACAGATGAAGACTTTTTGCCTCAAGGCATACGTTTTGTACAAAACATATCCTAATTCTATGACAGTGGTGAATATGGGGGTTCCAGGGTGCCACTCTGAGGTACAGAGTGTCACAACATTAGACAGGAACATAAGAATTGCAATACTGGTTCAAAATCATGGTCCATTCAGTCCAGTGTCCTGTCTCTCACAGTGGCCAGAATTAGAAGTTCAGAGGAAGATGTAAGAACCCCAGAGTGGGGAGATGTGGGTTTATCTGCCCCCAGCCCCTATATTAGGTCTTGTCCTGATTTCTAGCATTTAAAGATTTGGAGTTAGGCTTAAATCTGGAAGCATGTGTAATATCCCTTCCAAAAATTGTTATTAATTATAACGCTAGATATTCTTGAAATCCATATGAGTCCAGTCTCTTTTTGAATCTTAAGTTCTTGGTCTCAGTGACTTCTTTTGGCAATGACTTCCACCGTTCAATTGCACATTGTGTGGAAGAGAGGGTGTTTCCATTTTTAATTTCCCAGCTATATTTTCATTGAATATCTCTTGTTCCCTTCTCTGGCCCATTCATTTTATGTATGTTTATCGTGTCCCCTCTAATTTGTCTCCCTCCTAAGGCAAACAGTTCCAATCTTTTCAATCTTTCTTCATATGAGAGTTTTTCAAAGCCCTTAATCATTCTTGTTGTCCTTTTCTGGACACTCTCTAGTTCTGTGATATCCTTATTGAGATAGAGGTAACCAGTACTACACACAGTATTCTAGATGAAGCCACTCTGTCAGTTTGTATCATGATATTGTAATATTTTCAGTATTATTCTCCATACCATTCCTGTTCAATCTAATATTTTGTTTGCTCTTTTGATTGCAGCTGCATATTGAGCAGAGGTTTTCATTGAGCTATCTAGAGCGATGTCAAGATCTCTTGTTTGAATTGATATAGCTAACTTAGAACCCTGTAAATTGTACATGTAATTTAACTTTTTCCCTCCAATGTTCATCACTGCATTTGTTAACATTTAATCAGTACCAACAGGCTGTAACATTGCAAAGGTTCGGGCAATTGAAATATACTCTGCATTTAAATTAACTGGGGAGATGATTGCAACCTAATTTCAACATCATAGTGAGCAAATTTGATACATATTGCTCACTGGAAAAAAATGAAGCATGTTGGGTAATTTGCTGCTGAATGTAGCAGCTCAAAGGTGTTTGATGATTATAATCACACACTTAAGATTAAAAACTCAATACTGTAATGATGGGGTCATGCAAGCTTCTTTGATAACAAATCAAAGGGTCACTGACTTGCAGTGTCATGGGGCACACCTCTCTGTCTCTGCTGTCCGTGTGCAGCCCCTCTTGCAGCCTCAGAAACTGCAGCATCCTCTTAATGGCTCAGCCCTCTGGCCGTGTCACTACCCACGTTCCTCCCTTCCAGGGGAGGTTTAGCTCCTCAATAGTCCTCGGCGGTCTTCCCGCTCAGTGCCTCTGTGCCACTCACCTAATGGCTAATAGGGGAACCCAGACCCACCCTCTTCTCTGGATTCCAGCCCAGGGACCCTCAGCTCAACAGTCTAGGCCTTCTCTCTCTGGCCTCACTGCTCTATCCTGGCCTGCTTCCTACTACAGGTTCCCCTTGGAACCTAGCACTTCCCAAAGCCTCCTCCCAGGAAGAGCCTGCAGTGCAGTACCCACCCACTCCTCCCTTTCTCCTGGGAGTATCTCCCTTTTCCAAGCAGCCCCTTCACCTTTCAGCTCCTGGGCTTTATAGCGCGCACCTATTCCTGCCCCGCTGAGCGTCCTTAATCAGCTGCCTACTGGGTTAATTGGACCATCTGGCCTGCATTCAACCCTGCAGGATGAGTGTGGGGTAGTCACACCATCACACACAGCAATAAGGTTTGGGAGTACTTTCAGTACTTATACCGTGAAAATTAAAACTTAAAAATATAATTAAAATCCCTTAGAGAAGTAATAGAAAAAGTGCATCATAATATTTTACAAAGGTGCTGCTAGAGTCTAGCCAATGCTTGAAAAGCCAATGTAGGGACTCTGCCATAGGAGCAGAAAAGTAGAGTTCAGGTTGCATGTTCAGCAGTGAGAAAGGTAGAAAAGAATAGACAGGGAAAAGATTGCAACTGCTATGTCATGAAACAATACTTAACTATGGTAAAGTGTATGCTAACTGCAAAGGGAAAAAAATAACTTTGGACCATATGTTCCGCTCTGGCATTAAACTGCATGGAGGAGAACAAAATAATCCAAAAATGATGTGGCTTTTGAAGTGCAGCTGCTGGGCTGCATTCTCTTCCCCACTTTCCTGTGGAACCAGTGGGGATGCAGAACAGCCAGGGTGCAGGACCATGAACATGAATAAAGGCCAGGGATTCATGCAATTAAATCCAGGGTTTCCCATGAATCAGGCCAGACACATGGGATGAAATCCTAACCTCACTGAAATCAATGGCAAAACTCCCTTTGATTTCTGAGGGGGCCAGGATTCCCCCCATGGAGTTTGTCTCCTGTGCATCTTCCAGGCTTCCCATCCCTCAAAATGACAGCACAGATAGCTATTAGCATGCTGCCATTGTCTTCTAGGCCATAGATTGTGTTTTGTAATTCCTCTAGTGGAAGTCAGAAAATGTGGAAGAGCAACTATTGCTGCTTCCAGCAAGTCTGATTAATTTCTGGTTTTACATAGCCATTAGCCTGTCTGAGGGGTGGCATGCTGAGTAGTGACTGGCTGTCAGCTCCTCCCTTCCTATTCCTGGCTAATCCTCCTTTTCCCACACAATTTAATGGTCAAATTTTTCCAGAAAGGAAAGTGTCATGGCCTTTCTGTTTGATGTGAGTCTCCTTTAGCTATTTCTTTGGGTTTTCTGCTCTCCCCACCATGTGGACAGAGATAGGGGTGTTACACAGATGTAGGGAAGATGTGTCTTTTAGGAGACACATCTGAGGTACATTTTATAGACAATGCTGATAACACATAGGTGATATTATATGTGAAGTAGATAAAGCAGCAGACCAATATGATGCAATATAAGAGAAACCACACAAAATAGACCAATTAGAAACAAAAGGACTATACCACTATAAAGGGACCCACAAGCCTCCCAAAATGAGACACTTGGAGCAGGAGACAGCCTTCCAGGGAGGGGTTTAAACGGAAGAGATGGGCTCAGTTGAAAGGGAGCAGGCAGACAGAGTAGATATGGCACTCTCACTGTGGGAGAGTGTCTATGGCCAGGAACTGGGAAAAGACTGGCACCTAGCAGATCTCCTGGAGGAATGGGAGTGTTTGTTGTTTCATACTTGATGTGGACTTTGAGGCCCCAGCAGGGGTAGAACTGTAAGTGACCTAGCTGGAGGTTTAAGTCTCTGCCATCCAGAAGTGCTGGCTGGGCAGAGCAGCAGAAGGGCACTTGGGGGAAACTGAGAGCGAGTGGCTGCTGCACCACACAGTGCTGCAAGATGGCACTCTAGTAAGGACATGCTATAGCAACCATGCTGTAACTGGCACAAGAGTCATAGTACAGCTGGATAGAGAAGCAAAAGTGAACACATTGGGGGAATCAGGAGGAACAAAACTATGCCAAACTTCACAAAGAAATAAAGAAACCTACAATCCTAGTCATTTGAGTTCTATGCGTTCAGCCACCAGTAATTTCCTGGTATAGAAACTCCAATTTTTCTGACCACTTGTCCTGCTGTTGGGTGTCATCTTTTGTTTTCTGCCTCCAGCTTATCTTGTGTGTGCTAAACTTCAATTCCCCTATAACAGGGAATTAAATGTTTTCATTGTATAACCTCCAGCTGCCCTAGCACCTTTACTAAGGAACATGTGATTACTGTCAGGACCACCAGAATGGGTTTGTCCTGCACTTGGAGGTGGATGCAGTGAGTTGGAGCAGCTGGAGACAGAGGGAGAGGGAACTGACACATACAGGGTGCATGAGGAGAATCAGGGTTGAAGGAAAAGCTGCCAAGCATGCAGGGTTACTAGGATGAGGTGTTAGAGTAGCAGCCGTGTTAGTCTGTATTCGTAATGCATCCGATGAAGTGAGCTGTAGCTCACGAAAGCTTATGCTCTAATAAATTTGTTAGTCTCTAAGGTGCCACAAGTACTCCTTTTCTTTTTAGGATGAGGTGGAAAGTAAGGTGGTTTAGTACATTCAGGGATCATGGGGGATCTGAGCAGCAGAAGGCAGTGAGGTGCATACCATTAAGTGTACTATAAGTTATAGAATGTATAGTATTACTATTGTTACGTGTTTACTGAATGGTACATCTTAGAATTATTTCAGTAAAACTGAAAATCCTGGGAAGATTAATTTGCAATCAGTCAACAGAGCTGTAGAATCACTACATAGTTCAGTACAGGTTTGCTATAGAACTCAGGCACCTTACTGAAAAATGTAGGGTTAGTGTACTGCCTATAATAGGCAGCTGATTGAGATGCAAAGACCACATTTTTTAAAAAGGGATGAACATTAACTCTTTGTAATACTGTCACTTGGAGAAGGAGTCTTTGCTAAGAAACCAGGTCCAATTTTTTATTTAAAACAAACAAACAAAAAACAACAACAGAGCAGTGCCAGACAGACAGCATACAAGAGCTCTCTGCTTTGCAATCAGTTTAAACCACAGAGGTAGCAGAATGAGAACTGCAATTTCTTTGCACTTCTGATGGTATTTTAATGTTGTCCTTTGGGGCAGGTAATACTGCATAAACTGTGCCGTTTAACAACATGCTGTCTGTAAAGTGAATACTGGTGGCCCTGACAGTAATTACAGAAAGAATTAAACAGGGTGGTTACACAAAGTGTAAACCCAGTAAGAAGCTCATAGACTAAGCGGATTCAGTGGAGGGAAGTGATGGGATATTCAGAATATGTATGGACCCCCAGAGATCCATCCATTATAAAAATATAATACCAGATCACTACCAGATGGGGGGGGGGCGGAGAAAATGTGAGATGGCAGCAGAGTTGATGTATCACATGGAAGTTAGAGCTAGCTAATGAAAGTGCTCAAATGTATACATTTGACACATCTTTGGCACTGTTTGTTTGGGATGTGTTCATCTCCAGCAAATTCCACCAAGCAACTGCAAATAAATTTAGAGGGGTCCAAATTTCCACTGCTGATGTGGTGATCTGAGACAATACCTTCCATTAACATGACACCAGCACTGGAAATGGGACTCAACAGGAAGAAATGCTAATTTGCTGCATAGTAAACCACTTTGTAGGGAGAGAAGACAAAGGTAATGGGTGCTAGAGCCCAGCTTAAGTAAAATGCAGCTAGTACAGGAAGTGCTCAAAGCCAATGGATTAGAGACAAAGAGTCAATGAAATATCATAGGGACAAGTTAGTACCTTGTCTAGCAGCTACAAGAGTTCCTGTTGGGGCATTAACACAAAATAATCGAGTGGTCATGGGCTCTACCTCATGAGGCATGGAAGCGACTGGAGCACTGGGGTTAAAGAACAAGTGTGTGCAGCATATGTGGTCCTTAAAAAAGCTAGAATAGCTGCAGATGAATCTAAAGATGGATTAAAGGAGCACAAAACTGGGGCTAGAAAGGTGTGGGCCACCCTATGCACTTCTTTGTGGCCAGCTGTAGCACTGCAGGGGAGCCCCACCTTGCTTTCCCTCAGCTGGGTGTGAAAAATCCACTTGCACAGATCAGAGCAATGAGAAGCACAGTAAGCTAATCAATAGAAGTATACCTCCTTTAATGGAGCCCTGGGGAAGGAGCATGTGGAATAGCAGTTCTAAGGCCCTTTACCTCAGGACCTGGGTTCAGAGCTCCCAAACTCAAAGTCTTTGTGGATGATCAGGCTAGCCTCATACTGCTGGAGAGAGATCACCACCCTTCTCTGGCTTCAGTCTCCTCTCTCATACTCAGAGGCCTGTTCCTGTTTGAATAGTTCAGCCTTAGGGCAGCGTAGGGAGATTCTTTGATTCTCCCCAGATTGTTCTGATTATGACCTCCTGGCTGAGCTTTAAAGGGGTAGTAAACTCCCTCAGAGTGCATAGAGGAAGGGCGTTGATAAAGCTATGTTCTAAATCAAGACATGTTTTGGTCTAGTTTAGTGTTTGTGCTTTTTATTGTATTGTATCTTGGTTTTATTGATATTGCTCAACATTCTCAATGCAACAGCAGAGGCTTGAAAGCACTTTAGAAATAAATTTGGCAAAAAAGATTAACATCTGTCGTGTTTTGTCTGTAATTTAGTGTTTTGTTTTGGTAGGGTTTTATTTGGGAGTTGGTTTTGTTTGGTTTGTTTGTTTTTTAATGTACATGAGGCCATGGGTTTGTGTTATAGAAGGTGAAGTTGAAGAAGTGCACCTTGCATCTGGAGTGTAAGGTGGTGAAGTCTGTGATGGTCTTAAATTTCTGTGGTACTTTGTTCCACAGTCTCTGACTGGCTGGCAAGAAAGGGGTCTGCCTGTCTTTACAGTAGACAGTTCCATTGTGCCTGAGGTGTGGAGTTGTCAACCGTGGTTTTCATCAGAGAGCTTTAGTTGATCTTTTAGAGAGGCTCAGACCACTGAGCACCTTCAAGATAAGGACCAAGACATCGAATTTAACTTGTGGCTTTTCTGCACGCAGACAAAGGACATGCCCACCCAGCATAGTAAGCCTGGATCTGTGGGACATGCACCTGTGCAGACTTGTTGTTTCCAAGCCTCCACTTTGGCATCCACACCCCATTGGAAACCCGGGCCTTACAACTGCACTACACAGACCTGAGCTAGAACTTCAGCCTCTCTGGGCATATGCTATCATATCCCAGCGTTCCCAGTGCCCTTGCCCGGTGTTGCCATTCTAGGGGTTGGTTCATAGTGCACTGTGGAAAAATTCGTCTGTCTGCCCTGTGTGAGTTGACCAGAGATGTTGTGGGGTTTTAGTCTGCAATACATCCAACTGAGCCATTTTGTGTCCTCACACTGCCAGCAGCTAGAGCCATCAACATGGATCCCAACCTGCTGGAAGAACTTCTCCACTTCAGAGTCTTATTTCAGGAAACAAGTGGAGCATCTGCAAGATGCTGCTGGACATTTCAGCAGCAGTTTTTGACCTGCCCAAGGCATCTCTCAGAGGAGGATTCTGACATCTCAGCACAACCCAGCTGATGCCACTCATACCTGTTACCTTAGCCACAGATTCCCCTTATGTAGACCAGCATTTCTGGAGCAGGGGCACAAGCATACAGTGAAGGGATCACATTGTCATGTGGACCTGGCATGACCGACAATGGGTTCAGAACTTTTGCATGAAGAAGCAGGCATTTGTGATCAGCTTGTCCCAACCCTCCAGTGCCCCAACACCTCATGTGTCATTAGAAGTGGGTCAAAATAACCATCTAGAAGCTGGCTATCCTAGACTGCTACAGGTCCATGGTTTGGAGTTGACAAATCAACTGTGGGGGTTGTAATGGCAGGTTTATGATGCGATTAGGACTGTAATGCACCCAAAGATGGTGGGCATTACAAATGTTCCTGAAATAATTGTTGGCTTCAAAAGATGAGCTTTCCAAACTTTGCTGGGGCCATTGATGCAACTCATGTGCCTATAGCTTGCTCTTTGTAAGGAGCACATGAGTACATAAACTTGAAAGGGTATTATTCCACCATTATACAGGCCCTGGTTGCCCTCGGGAAAGATTAATGGACACTAATATGGAATGCACTGGCAGCGTGTATGATGTCAGGGTATTCTGCAGATTGAGACTTCATCTTCACGGAGAGGCTGGGACATTATTTCACTGAATTACATTGTTAAAAATGTTTATATATATACATATCTATATACACACACTATTCCTGCTGTTATTCCAAGGAACCCTGCTTACCCCATGTTGCCATGGCTTATGAAACCATATTCTGATTTCAGAGCACCTGGCAAAAGAAGGTTCAACTGCACATTCAGTAGCTGTAGCATGGTGGTGGAATGTGCATTTGGCAGGTTGAAATCCTGTTGGCATTGCCTACAAAACCGTATGGATGTTGTCAATGCAGTCCACATTATTGTGGCCTGCTATGTTCTGGAGAATGTCTGTGAGGAGAAGGGGGACCCTTTTTGCCGGGAATGGACCCAAGACAGTGCTGGATTTTTGAACCAGTACACTCAGGCAGACAGTGCACCTCTTATGACTAGTGCTGGATCTACATTCCCAATGAAAATCAGGGCTGCTTTGTGCACCCATCTAATGGGTTTGCATGGTCCCATGCATGAGGGGATATAAAATGGTATTCGAAGTTGTGCTGTGTATAGGGGAGCTGTAGGAATTTTTATAATGTATTGGCATTATAAATTTTGTAAACACTTTCCTGAAATGTATGGAGATGTCATGCTATTATAAATATCGGCCATGTATTGCAACTCACAGCTTATAGGATTACTGCAATGACAGTTTGTAATTTTTATTATGAAGTTTATTGAGAATTGGCGTGTGATAAAAATGGCACAAACTTTCCTACATTTTAGCATTGCATACAATAAAACTTGCGATCGTAGCCTTGGTGCAAATTCAACACTTTATTTTACACGTGTATTTCCATGTAAGAACTAGAAAGGCAAACCAACTGCCATCAAAACATACAACACAATCACCAAACTCAGTGCCAAAACAGTGAAAGGTACATTTTGCCAAATTACATGGCAGGATCACATTGTCATGCAGACCTGACATGACCGACAGGGGGTTCTGGGTGACCCCTATCCCTCTGTTCTCCTTGGCCTTTTGGGTGCACTTTACATGTGTGGGCCGTGACTACACTGGAGGGGATGAATGCACATGGTACACTTGTCTATTCCATGTGCTGCTATTCATTGCCTATGACATGGTCCAGCAAATCCCTGAGTTGTACAAAGGCTGCATAGACTGCAGGACACAATAGTGGGGAGAGGACTCAGGTGTGGGGCTGGAGCAGGAGCTGAAGGTGGCAGCGGATTCTGTAGTCTGGTAGTCATGAGCACAAGTAATTGCTTGAACAGCTCTGTGCTCTGTCTTCCTCCCTCAATCTGCTGTCACGCTCCATGAATCTCTCTGCCAATCTCTCCTTGTGCTGTGCAGCCTCTCTCTCTCTCTTTCCACCCTTCTTGCATATTTACCATCTAATACTCAATCTGGTCCTTCTGGAATTCTATCTGCGGATTTGTTTTATCTAGGATCTTCGATCAACTCATCTCAGATTCTCTTTCTCCTTATCTGCAGTCAGTAGGTTGGCTCTCCCAGGCTTTGCTGCTGTGTGTTTCCCTTGCAGAGGTGGAAGGGCCTTGAAAGGAAAATGAAAGAGCATATTGTCTGACCATGATAAAAAAATTACATTTTCCACACTATCAAAGGGGCTGCTTTAATTCAAAGTCAAAATATGATACTTCTTAATAAATTGGCTTTATTTTATTCACACAAAAAACACTGGCCACTTCAGATGTCCTTTATAGCAGTGCTAAAAGCCATCGTGCATCCAGGGGCACCATTTCAGATTCAGGGTGAGGGGAGGACAACCTTTAACTGTGATTTCAGGGGCTATTTAGGGACTTGAAAACTCTAGTGTTTTGGCAGATAACTTAGCAAGCAGCTGGCAGGACTACTGTGTCTAATTCCTATATAAAAGAAAGAAAATTAAATAAATATTAGACCCACTCTGCTCTAATACTAACAAGTTCTGACATCTTGTGGCAAGTCACTTAAGAGATGCTGGTTACATTTAAAATGTTAATGCATATTCTTACTTTGTTCTTAACTCTGCGGAGAGAGAGACCCCGTCAGGACTTCTGGGTTCTATCTTAGCACTGGGAGGGGAGTGGGGTCTAGTAAGTTACAGCGGGGGGCAGATACATCTGGGTTCTATATAAGAACATCAGAATGGCCATACTGAGTAAGACCAATGGTCCATCTAGCCCAGTATCCTGTCTTCCAACAGTAGCCAATGCCAGATGCTTTGGTGGGAATGAACAGAACAGGCAATCATCAAGTGATTCAACCCCTGTCACCCATTCCCTGCTTCTGACAAACAGAGGCTAGGGATATGCAGAACATGGTGTTGCATCCCTGCCCATCCTGGATAATAACCATTGATGGGCCTATCCTCCATGAACTTATCTAGTTCTTTTTTTGAACCCTTTAATAGTTTTGGCCTTCACAACATTCCCTGGCAAAGAGTTCCACAGGTTGACTGTGGAGAAATACTTTCTTATGTTTGTTTAAACTCTGCTACCTAATAATTTCATTGGGTGACCCCTAGTTCTTATGTTATGTGAGGTAGTAAATAAAATTTCCTTATTCAATTTTTCCATACCATTCATGATTTTATAGACCTCTATCATATCCCCCCTTAGTCATCTCTTTTCCAATCTGAAAGATCCAGTCTTTTTAATCTCTCCTCATACGGAAGCTGTTCCATACCCCTAATAATTTGTGTTGCATATCTCTTTACCTTTTCCAGATCCAATACATCTTTTTTGAGATGGAGAGACCAGATCTGCAAGCAGTATTCAATATGTGGGCATACCATGGATTTATATAGAGACAATATGACATTTTCTGTCTTATTATCTATCTCTTTCCTAATGATTCCCAATATTTTGTTAGCTTTTTTGATTACCACTGCACATTGAGTAGATGTTTTCAGAGAACTATCCACAATGACTCCAAGATCTCTTTCTTGACAGGGAACAGCTAATTTAGACCCCATTGTTTTGTACATATAGTAGGGATTATATTTTGCCATGTGCATTACTTTGCATTTATCAACAGTAAATTGTATCTGCCATTTTGTTGCCTGGTCACCCAGTTTTGTGAGATCCTATTGTAACTCTTCGCAGCCTGCTTTGGACTTAACTGTCTTGAGTAATTTTGTATCATCTGCAAATTTTGCCGCCTCACTGTTTATCCCTTTTTCCAGATCATTTATGAATACATTAAACAGCACTGGTCCCAGTACACACATCAGGGACATCACAATTTACCTCTCTCCATTCTTAAAACTGACCATTTAGTCGTAACATTTGTTTCCTAGCCTTTAACTCAGGGGTTCTCAAACTCGGGGTTGGGACCCCTCAGGGGGTTGTGAGGTTATTACATGGGGGGTTGCGAGCTGTCAACCTCCACCCGAAACCCCACTTTGCCTCCAGCATTTATAATGTGTTAAATATATAAAAAAGTGTTTTTAATTTATAAGGGGAGTTGCACTCAGAGACTTGCTATGTGAAAGGGATCACCAGTAAAAATATTTGAGAGCCACTGCTTTAACTGGCAATGCTTTCAGGATCATCTAACAATCCTTGATTTAATTTAATGGCAAGCCTTTTGTTACCTTAATCACTCTGCCTCTGTTTAGAAAAAAACTCCCTGCCCTGAGGACTGAAGCTGGGAGCAGCAGAGAACTCATCACATATCTCACTCAAGCTGTGTTGCAGTTAAGAGCTTCATCTGGGGCTAAGGCATGTGCTGTGCGCAGACCTCCTGTAGGAAACCCAGGAGGTCAGGGCAAGTGCCCCCCTCCCCCTCCCATGGCACTCCTGCATACATCCTGGTAAGATAAACATACAAAATTCAGTTGTAATGATTTCTAGATCCCCTTCTTTTTTTTCCAGGAGGCAGGGAATACTCATGAGGGGTCTATTCACTAGCTATGGTTATTCAGTCTGCTCAGGATAAACTCTGGAGAATAATTATATTCAGGAGGTCCCAGAGTGGAAGCATGAACTTCTGTTTCAGGTCAGTGGAGGACGGTCATCCGTCTAGGCTAAAAGAATGAGGAATACTTGTGGCACCTTAGAGACTAGGCCAGGGGTGAAAGTAAGTTAGAGGACTAACTAGAACGCCGGAGTCCTGAGCAGGGGGCATGGCCTCAACTGGAAGAGGCGTGGCCTCAACCAGAAGAGGCAGGGCCTTAAATCCCCAGGCCCTTTAAATCTTGATTTAAAGGGCCAGGGCTCCAGCTGCGGTAGTGGCAGCTGGGAGCCCGGGGCCCTTTAAAACACCCCCCCGAGCTACCAGCTGCAGAGGTGGCTGGGAGCCCAGGGGCTCGGGGGCTATTTAAAGGGCCCAGGGCTCCAGCGGCTGCTACCACAGCAGAGCCCCAGGCCCTTTAAATCACAGAGGAGGCTTGGGGGCTCCCAGCTGCCACCGCTACCCTGGGGCTCTGGCAGAGCTTTAAAGGGCCTGGGGCTCCACTGTGGTAGCAGATGCCGGAGCCCCGAGACCTTTAAATCCCCGCCTGAGCCCTGCTGCCCGAACCCTGGGGCAGCGGTGGCCGGGCCCCATCGGGGATTTAAAGGACCCTGGGGCTCCAGCCGCCGCTACTGTCCTGGCCCTTTAAATGCCTGCCGGAGCCCCACCGCTGCTACCCCAGGGCTTTGGCAGCAGGGCTCCAGCGGGGATTTAAAGGGCCGGGGCAGTAGTGGTGGCTGGAGCTCAGGGCTCTTTAAATCTCCGCCAAAGCCCTCCAACCCCTACCCGAGGGCTCGGGCAGCAGGGCTCAGGCGGGAATTTAAAGGGCCCCAGGGCAGTAGCAGCAGCTGGCGCTCCAGAGACCTTTAAATCCCCGCCAGAGCCTCCCAACCCCTACCCGAGGGCTCGGGCAGCAGGGCTCAGGTGGGGATTTAAAGGTCTCCGCGGGAGTAGCAGCGGCTGGAGCTACCCCAGGGATTTAAATTGCCCTCTCGGAAAGCTGGTCCTGGTAGGGCGAACCTGCTCTTACCGGTACGCTGTACCGGGGCATACCGGCTTACTTTCATCTCTGGACTAGGATAAGGAGATATTTAGGAGTCTAGCAACTGACTAGCACATCACGGAATGGAGAGGGCTTGTGAGTTACAAAGGTAGCCCTATACGTATGCTTTGCTTTGGAACATAACTGGCCATGTGGAGTAACTATTCTGTTAGGTTCTCTTTCATCACCAGCCAGCAAGGAGTGAAAATTCATGGAAAAATCAGCAAGATGCTGATATAGCATGGAGATGCAGTACAGCCTCCTTACAAGCACCCTGCCTCCATCCACAGACCCAAATGACTGCCAGCCATGGGGACTCATAACACCGATAGCCATCCTCACTGTAATTTGGATTCATATTTAAACTAGCTATGGACCAAATACACACTCCCGTTTGATTTGTACTCTGAACAGCCAGGTTTCTCTGGGACTCACTTTACAAGTGGTCCAGGACGGTACAAGCATGGTTGATTTTTATTAGATGTATTAGATGGGAGGGGTATGTGAGGCTGTTAATTGTGGAGATCCAACCCATACTTGTAACAATCAGTGAGTCACTAGTATAAATTTCATGTTATTTATGCTTGTTTAACTTTTTCCCTCATTTGAGGTGTCCATTTTGAATCCTACATGGCGTTAGGGAAGGGCAAGGTACAATAAAGGAATGGTGTGGGTCCCACACTGAACAGAAGCACATCAAACCCCTAGATTATACTAATAACTTAATAGGACCTGTTGTAATTATTGGATCTAAAATCCTTAAGATGAACTGTAAAAAGTATGTGAAAGTTACAGTAACTGTAAAAAACAAGTTGCTTACCACAATGAACATTATACCAAGTGCAAGATATCCAGACCAATAAAAGCTGGATTTGTTCAAACAAAAAAGACCTGCTTTGATTCACAGACTATTGAAATCATGCTTGGTAAAAACAGAAGATGTAAAACCAGAAGTTAATTGATCAAAATTAGTGTGATGCATATTATGACAATTGGTTGACAATGACGAGGATGAAGTATGGTGCCCAATTCCCCCTTTTGGGGTTTCTTAAAAAGAGACTTTGAAAACTCCATTCTTTCTCCCTTTCTCTCTCATGTCCTGTCCCACCTTGCATCCCTGCCCAGCTCATCTTATCTCATCCTCCCTGACCCCAAGAAACAAAATGAGACAGACTTTCTTCCAGGCTGATTGGCCTTATTCTTGTTTGTTTTTCTCATGTGAGTTCTGAAAATCAGCATAACATCATGACATCCTGTCCTCAGCCTGTCAGTGGGGTTACCTAATTGCTAGCATCCTAGAGACACATAAGATCATGTTTTGTCCCCTGCTCCTCCTCTCCCCTTGAAACTGCCCCCCTGGCCAGGTCAGAAGCTGATAAGAGCTGCCCGGGCAGGGGGGACCCAGCTCCAGGGCTGGCAGAGCCCTCAGAGAGCAGCGACTGTGGGAGGTGAGGGGCCAGGAGCCTAGGCTGGAGCAGGTCAGTCCGGGGTACTATGGAGAGTCCTGGCTCCTCCAGCTGCCCTGGGTGGTGTGCCTCAGAGGGCAGGGACATGGGCTGGGGGCTGCTATTGGGCATCCTTGCCCCCAGCCTGGGTTGACTTCTCTGCTGCTCCTGCTGAAGCTGGGTGCCTGGCCAGCAGCCTCTGCTCTGCCTTCAGAGGTGGGTGGCTGGAGAATGGCAGTTGCTGGGGGCAGGATGAGGGGTGAGGAGAGGAACGGGGAGGGTTAAGGCAAATTTTGGGGTGGCTATAGCCCCCCTCCCCCAGTGTTGTCCCTGCTAATACACAAGGGTTAACTGTATCTGGTTGAGTAGTCTGCATGGAAATGAAAGGTTAAACATCAAGTGGCTACATTTGAACCAGGAGGTTGCTTCTGGTTCTTGGGAAGCAAATGGGAAGTTTTGGGATGGAACGGCTGGGCAGCTCAGCCTCAGGGGATTGTGGGATAGTGTTATCCAACTCTCCAGACCTGAGTCTGACAACATGGACATGAGCTGCATCTATATGGCAAAATACCTGGGCTTTGAACTGTGTCGCAGCTGGGCTTTGGCTATGACCACCCCTTAGCAGTGTACATGGGCCCAAGTCTAGGAGAGTTTCTAGCTTAAGTCAGATTGATTCCTGTGTGCCTGGAAGGGGGACTTGGGCTTAAACCTGCGTCAGAGCCCAGGCTTAGTGTGCTGTGTAGACATACCCTTATTGTGCAGCAAGTCAAGGTGTGTACAGCTCATTAACCTGCCGCACACTAAGTTTGAAACAGCAGTATGTCAAAGTGTGCTACAAATGTATGAGGCGTGGTAGCAGGGGCCAGAGTTTAATAGTGTGTTGCTAGTTGGTGTGCTGTTCATTAACAGCCTGGCTTGCCATGCAGTATGTCTCTGCTCAGAGTATTCAATTTGAAGCTGAGAGAGGACCTGTATGATCTGCTCTTGGTAGACTGTGTTGCTGAAGAGATGTGCTGCAGTTGGAATTTCCTAAAGGCTGATTGGCTTCAGGACCACGTGTTTTGTATTGCTGCAGTCCAGATGAGAGGTAACAAAGGGGAGGGACTCTCTTATGTGTTTGCACAGTGCCTTGCACAATGGGGTCCTGATCTTGGGCCTCTAGGTGCTACTCTAATACAAATAATAATGATATCTTGTAACACACTGAATGGACTGCTTTGCCTAGTGACATGAGTCAAGTGTGCAGAGGAAGGCCTAATTCTGAATTCCCTTGTTTTCATTGGTTTAAACTGCAACACTGATTTTACTCTAATTTACTGTGTGTTTTTACTGGGTTTCTTGACTCTTGGAGTAAACTGAAATTTGAGTTTTGTGACATGAGAAGCTTGTATACTACACACCAAACCTTAAAATACAAAAATAAAGATATTAACTTTATTGCTACTATATTATGGAAAACATTTCTTCTAAACGTTTTCAATGAATTAGATAAATTGTAGTACTCAAAACACAATAGCATTAGCTAAAGCCAGGTACAGGGTGATATGAAAAAATCTCTCAAAAGACTACCAAGCTCAGTTTCACTTATCCATACTCAAATTTAAATTCAGTACTCTTGATATATGTTACAGTGGTAGTGTCTTTGAATATATATTTCCCGTTTTTGACCTGACCAGTTAGCCAAAAGCAGCATGTTGCAGGTTGTTTCCATTTGGAGGAGGAATTGATGATGGAGTCAGGTGTTTCTTTGATGTAATCCTGTGTATTTACACAGAATGTACAAAGTCCTGTTTACCTGAACACAGCAGGACTCAAACAAGAAGAGACAGTGTCCTTAGCTTACAGTTTCAAGACACATTTCCAGGCAGCACTTAGCCCAAAAGCTCTCTTAGATTTTCTCATGCTTGTTCCGAGGCCTTGACTTTTCTACCTCTGCTTCTCTGATGCTTTCTCCTGCTTCCCTGCATCTCTGTCACGGACAAACAAACACAGAACAATAACCACCAAAACCCTTCTGCCCTCATGTGCCTGTGTTTGGGGTGGAGGCTGCTATCTGGTTCCATAAAGGAGCTTAACGGTTTGTTTCTTACAACTATATTTAAATGAAGGGCAGTGGTTACGTCCAGTCCATAAAAATATTCTGGGCCTGATTGTCAACCCAGCCTTAATCAGGTCTCCCTTCTTTTGTATACTACTTTTTCAAGAATAATTATTTGTAGGTGCAATTTAGGCTGGAATGACACAGAGGGACCAGGATGGGAACCAGGATCTGGGACTATATATTTTGGTTTTCACCTATGGTGTCTCCATTCTTTCTCAATATCTTCATGGTTGGGACTTATGCCCAACACCTCTCAGAGCATTCATATTACATACATTGGCCTCTACTACAACTGAGGTGTTTCTGGAAAGCATCCCAAACGGAGGTCAAATTTAGGATTGACCTCAATAAAAATGTCTGTCTGTGAAACTGTGTTTTTGCGGAAGTTCTGTTTCCTTATCCCTTTCTTACCTCTTGTAAAGCCTTACCCATTGTTGCCAACTGTTGTGATTTTATCACAAGTCTCATGATACTTGGTGATTTTTCTTAAAGCTCACCTTCTGTAGTCAGGTGATTACATGAGAATCTGAGTTTTCATTAAAAAAAACTTGTGCAATGGATCAACAACGTACTAGTGGTGGGAAAATCTTCAAGTAAACTGAGGATCTGCACAGATCCACAACCATTTAACAAAGCATTGAAAAGAAGTCAACACCCATTATCAACAATTGATTCACGAGTCAGTGTGCCACCTTCTGGTCAGGTGTGGCATTGCAGGGTACTTCCTCTGTAGTCCTGCCAAGCCAGCTCTGCTGGTGGTGGTCCCCTTTAGCCCTGTGACTTTACCCTCCAGTCAGCTCACCTTTGGCCTTACCCCTTTCAGGGTAAACCAGGGTTTTCACGTAATAGTCCCAGAACCTCACAACAGGTTGACACTCCTGGTATAGACCGAACAGTCCTTCTGGGCCCTTGTGTCCAGGGTCTTCCCTGTGAGGCTGTAGGGGAACTGAGGGACTCCATCTACCCTAGCTTCCAGCCTGGGACCCTTACAACAAGTGTTTAATGTCTCTCTGTTCAGATCTCTTGCTTCTTCCCTGGGCTACTTCCTACATCAGCCCACCTTCTCCTCAGGGGACTCATATTCTCACCAGAGGTTTTTTTGGGGTTCAAGCCCTAGTCTCAGTTCTCAATGTAACAAAGGAAAGGAAACCACATTAACAGAAATAAAGAGCAGCACCAGCTTTTCTAATCCTACCAGGATCCTCCAGCCCTCTGTCCCACTACTTTGCACTCACACGTGTCCGAAGGTAGCTTGGCTCTCTGCTGTGCTCCTCTCTGGGAGCTGAGGATGAGAGATCTGTAATCTCCCCAGGATGGGCCCTTCTGAATGAGCATCTCCCTTTTTAAGGCTCATTCTTCAAGACTGGTATACCTCAAAGGTGCAGTGGGGCAGGGCTACCCGAACCCAAAGCTGCTCTTTAACCCCTTCTTGCCTGGGGAAGGGTTTGTGCACCTCATCACATCAGGGTAAAAGTGTTCACTGTTTGTGATGTCAAGAATGGGTTTTGGGATACTGAGCTAGATGAAAAGGAGGACTTGTGGCACCTTAGAGATTAACAAATTTATTTGAGCATAAGCTTTTGTGAGCTACAGCTCACTTCATCGGATGCATTCAGTGGAAAATACAGTGGGGAGATTTATATACACAGAGAACATGAAACAATGGGTGTTACCATACACACTGTAACGAGAGTGATCAGGTAAGGTGAGCTATTACCAGCAGGAGAGCGTGGGGAAGAAAGGGGCCAAGGGAAACCTTTTGTAGTGATAATCAAGGTGGGCCATTTCCAGAAGTTGACAAGAATGTCTGAGGAACAGCCTGGGGGAAATAGTTTTACTTTGTGTAATGACCCATCCACTCCCAGTCTTTATTCAAGCCTAAGTTAATTGTATCCAGTTTGCAAATTAATTCCAATTCAGCAATCTCTCATTGGAATCTGTTTCTGAAGTTTTTTTGTGGAAGAATTGCCACTTTTAGGTCTGTAATCGAGTGACCAAAGAGACTGAAGCGTTCTCCGACTGGTTCCCCCCCCCCGCTCTCCTGCTGATAATAGCTCACCTTACCTGATCACTCTTGTTACAGTGTGTATGGTAACACCCATTGTTTCATGTTCTCTGTGTATATAAATCTCCCCACTGTATTTTCAACTGAATACATCTGATGAAGTGAGCTGTTGCTCACAAAAGCTTATGCGCAAATAAATTTGTTAGTCTCTAAGGTGCCACAAGTCCTCCTTTTCTTTTTGCGGATATAGACTAACACGGCTGCTACTCTGAAACCTGAGCTAGATGAGCCATCCAGAGACCTGGCAATCTTTGCCACACCTTCTGGTATGTCCCACTGGATACAAATGCTTATGCCACAGAGATGCTCCAGTGTAAACTGAATCAGGTACTAGAGGCACTCCCCAGCATCAAGATTATAGCTGATGATGTTCTTACTGTAGGAGAAGGAGAAGTCAAGGAAGAGGCAATCTAGAACCATGATACCAAGCTACTACAACTCCTAAACAGGTGCTGGGAACAGAATATTAGGCTGAATGCAGACAAGTTGGAGCGGAGGAAAGCTGAGATCCCCTACACTGGACACCTGTTGACTTCTGAGGGACCCTGAGAAACTGAGAGCCAATAAGGAAATGCCCAGACAAAAGGATGTAAAGAAGTCCAGCAATCTTTAGAGACACCCTACTATCAGAAGCCTGTGAACCCTAAAGAGAGTTAACACGCAATTATGTAGTGTGGGAATAGTGAGAGATCCAAGAACAGGCATTTGAAAGAGTCAAGAAAATAATAATAGAGGCACCAGTCCTAAAGTACTACAACCCTGCAGAGCAGCTAGAGCGACAGTGTGATGCCTCAGAAGGAGGCCCAGCAGCAGTACTGATGCAAAGCCAGGAACACATAGCATTTGCTAGTAGCGCCCTGACACACACGGAAAGGGGGTGTGCTCAGATAGAAGAGGAGCTACTGGCTATGCTCTTTGAAATGGAATGATTCCATCAGTTCACCTTTGGGCACAAGGCAGACATGCAGTCTGATCATAAACCATTAGAAAACATTAAAAAGAAGCCACTGGTGAGAGCAGCCAAATGATTACAACACATGTCTCTAGAGACTCCAGTACTATTATATGAGGATAAGGTACTGCCCAGGAAAGTCACTACTGGTAGCAGATACCCTGAGCAGAGCAGAGTACAACACAAATGGCTCTGGAACAGGAGATGGAATCTGTCAACATGCTACAATACCTTCACAGCTCTGATGGGGGGTTTCAGCAAGCCAACAAAGCACCCAACAGGATGGGGTGTGTGATACAGCATGGCCAGAGGGCAGCAGGAGAGTGTTAGAAGGGAGCCTTATTCCCTGTAGAGGGAAGAAAGTTTGCTATAAATTAATTAAAGCACCTGAAGCTAGTCACATGATAAAACCCCCCTGCTTCAATCAGACAAGAGGAGGAGTTGAAACAGAGTGGATTGGTGTTGGAGCAGAGAGCAGTTTGGAGGGAAGCAGAGGAGAGTCTGAAGAAGTGCTACGGTGGGCTAAGAAGACCAAGACCCTAGGTAAAGGGACATCTGGTTTGTGCAGAGGGAGGGCAGGAAGCCCCACAAACTGAAGGGCAGGAGAGGGAAGTAGTCCAAGGGAAGGAACCACTAGTTCTAGTGGTTTACTGCTATCCCTAGGGCCCCTGGGCTGGGACCTGGAGTAGAGGGCGGGCCTGGGTCCCTCCCTCTCCCCTCCCCTCCTCTAGGATACCAGTTAATACCCCAGTTCAGGGGCAAGAAACGGTGCCCTGAACCCCCCCAAGAAGAGAAAGTGCGAACTCATCATAGTAGTACCGGCAATTTGCCACACTTGGTGTGAGAAGTGGGATCTACGTGCTGGGGACTTAAACCAGGGTTGCCAAAACCCTCCCATCCCTAAGATGGACAACGTGGTCAAGGCCCTAACACAAGCCACCGCAGCCCAGCAGGAGGCTACCCGGGTCCAAGCAACCGCCCAACAGGAGGCGACTTGGATGCAGCAGGAGACTAATCGTCTGATGGGTCAGGCTGCCCAGGACCGAGCCCTGCTGCAAGAGCTGGTGAACCAGATGAAGGCCCTTATGGAGCTGAACTGCAACTGCGACAGGACCCGGACCATACGGGCCAGCCACTGCCTACAGAAAATGACATGGGAGGATGATGTGGAGGCATACCTCCTGGCTTTTGAAAGAGTAGCCCTGCGTGAGACCTGGCCCCGAGATCAGTGGTCTGGTATCCTTGCCCCATTCCTGTGTGGGGAGGCCCAGAAGGTCTACTACGATATGGCTGCAGAGACTGCAGCAGATTACCCCCAGCTGAAGGCAGAGATCCTTGCCAGAGCCGGAGTAACGACGGCGTTGCGAGCCCAGAGGTTCCATGAGTGGCAGTATACAGAGGACAAGACACCCCCATTGCAATTGTTTGACCTGATCCACCTGACCCGGAAATGGCTGCGCCCTGAGGCCCTCAGCTCTGAGAAGATGATGGAGCTCCTGGTACTGGACTGGTATATGAGGGGGCTACCACAAGGCCTCCGGGTTTAGGTTGGCCAGAATGACCTCTCCACCTATGATGAGTTGGTCTCCTTCATTGAAAGACAGCTGTTCCAGACCCCAGGGGGTGAGACATGGCAAACCAGGAAGCTAGTCCCAAACCAAGCCCCCAGACTGTCAAGAACTCCAGGAGAACCATAACTGGGAGGAAAGACACCGAGGAATGGCCTGAGGCCAAGAAGGGACCTGGAGGTTTGGGAAGAGAGGACTGGGGGGGCTGGCCAAATAGCCCCAGGCAGAGGGTGGCAACCGGAATAAGGGGGCAGTGTTATGAGTGTGGGGAATTGGGGCATATAGCAGCCCAATGCCCCAACAGGGAAGAGCCTATGCAATGTAATCTGGGAGATCATGGGGAGCAATGTGGCCTAATCGGCCTGGCAGGGGTCGCAGTGACTTCGCATGGGTATACAAGATCAGTAAAAATGAATGGTATTGAGACCATAGCATTAATAGACGCTGGGAGTGCTGTCATGCTGCTCTCGGGGAAGTTGGTGGGGCAAGACAAACTAACCCGGGCCAAAAACACAGGGGTAATGTGCGTTCATGGCACCGTAAATTTCTACCCCACAATCCTGGTACGGATTGAGATCCAGGGGAATACTACCAGGGTGACTGCCGGGGTGGTCCCCAGGCTCCCCTACCCTGTCTTAATTGGTAGGGACTTCCCCGGGTTTGAGAGCTTACTCCCCCAAATAGAGCCAGGGGAGGGTAGCAACCCCCGGACTGAGATGGAAGCACCTACAGATAGCCTCACCACAATGTTTGCTGAATTTGCCCCACAGTTATTCTCATCCCCGGGAAAACCCCGGAAGTCTAGGCGGGAAAGGAGAGCAGATAAAAGATTGGGAACCAGGATTCAGAGAACCAGAAAACCTCCCTTGTTGGTAGGCGAACCTGTTCAGGAGGCCAGGAGATCATTCAGGCCAGTGAGGACGCGGAGGCGGTTCCTAGCCCAAGTAGGGGCAACCCAAAGGGCGGAATAGAAACAGGTCCCCTGGAATTAGGTCAGATTGGTACCGCATGTGAGAATTTTGGGCAGGATCAAGCCAATGATCCTCTATATGCAAAGGTAAGGGAGGAGGTAGTGGAAGTAAATGGAATACCTGTGGAAGGAAAGCCCAAAGGCCCAAGGCCATATTATGTGCTCAAACACAATCTGTTGTACAAGATAGTGCAAATACGAGGGGAAGAAGTAGAGCAACTCTTAGTCCCACGGAAACACACAAGGGCAGTACTAGAGTTAGCTCACAGTCATCTATTTGGGGGACATCTAGGAGTAGACAAGACACTGGATAGAGTACTAAGGAGGTTTTATTGGCCAGGAATACGTGCAGAGGTCCAGGGCTAATGTGCCTCCTGCCCTGAATGCCAGTTGCATAGCCCGCAACTTCACTTGCGGGCCCCAATAGTACCTTTTCCTATTATTGAAGTCCCTTTCGAGAGGATAGCCATGGGCATAGTGGGCCCACTGGAAAGATCGGCACGGGGCCACCGAAACATACTAGTCATCCTAGACTACGCCACGCGGTATCCAGAAGCCATTCCTTTAAGAAACCCCACATCCAAGGCAATAGCAAAAAAACTACTCCAGGTTTTTGCCAGAGTGGGCATCCCTAAGGAGATCCTGACAGACCAAGGAACCCCTTTCATGTCAAAATTAATGAACGACTTATGTACCCTACTCCGCATCCAGGCCATACGAACCTCAGTCTACCATCCACAAACAGATGGACTGGTTGAACGGTTTAACCGTACCCTTAAAAGTATGATTCGGGAGGTGGAAGCTCAGGACGGAAAAGATTGGGATACCCTTCTACCATATCTAATGTTTGCTATATGGGAAGTCCCCCAGGTGTCCACTGGTTTCTCTCCCTTTGAACTACTATATGGACGCCACCAGAATATTAGATATTGCCAAGGAAGATTGGGAAGAACAACCCAACCCAGGAAAGAATGTCATTGTGCACGTGACACAGATGAGAGGGCGACTAACTCGAGTAACCCCTATAGTACGAGAACATTTGGAAAAAGCACAAGAAGCCCAGCGGACATATTACAGCCGTCGGTGAAAGTACGGAGATTTCAGTTGGGAGAACAGGTGATGGTGCTAGTGCCAAAGCAGAAAGCAAACTCCTAGCCAGCCGGCATGGACCATATGAGATAGTGGAAGCCACTGAGAAGGTGGACTATAAAGTCAGACAACCAGACCGCCGAAGGCCAGAGCAAATCTACCACATCGACTTACTGAAGCCCTGGTATGACCGAGAGACATGCCTGGTCATTCGGGGAGCTCCACCCCAGACAGACGACTCACAGGGGCAGATGAAGATATCTCCTGAGTTAACTCCAGAACAACCAACAGAGGTCATTGATATGATATCCAACAGAACCAGGACGTATTCTGTACACAGCTGGGCCGTACGACACTGGTCCAACATCATAGTGTCACCAAGCCTGGAGTAAGGGTGATGATAAGACCGTACCGGATACGGGACGCTAAAAGGGAAGAAATTAGGATAGAAGTGAAGAAGATGCTGGAACTCGGGGTTATTGAAGAATCCCACAGCCAGTGGTCCAGCCCTATCGTCCTAATCCACAAGCCTGACGGCATCCTGAGGTTTTGCAACGACTTCTGGAAGTTGAATGAAGTATCCCAATTCGATGCCTATCTGATATCAAAGATTGACGAGCTAGTTGATCAGTTAGGCAAGGCCCGATACCTAATCACCGTGGACCTGACCAAAGGATATTGGCAAATTCCCCTGGCCAAGAATGCCAAGGGAAAGACTGCCTTCTCTACACCCAATGGCCTGTTCCAATAAACTGTCCTCCCTTTCGGACTCCATGGGGCCCCTGCAACATTCCAACGACTTATGGACAAATTGCTGCGACCCCATGCTAAGTATGCCACCGCCTATCTAGACGACATAGTCATCCATAGCCCTGACTGGGAAACGCACCTAGAAAAAGTAGAAGCAGTGCTAGATGCCCTGCGGAAGGCCGGCCTCACTGCCAACCCTCTCAAGTGCGTGATAGGACTAGCTGAGGCCAGATTCCTCGGGTATGTAGTAGGGAGAGGTTTGGTGAAACCCCAATGGAATAAAGTGGAGGCAATACAAGGTTGGCCTTGACCAGTCCGCAAAAAAGCAGGTCAGAGCATTTCTAGGGATAGTGGGATACTATCGGAGATTCATCCCTCATTTCGCCACAAGAGCAGGGCCATTGACAGATTTGATAAAGGCTTGGGGCCCTGAGATAGTAAAGTGAACTGCTGTGGCAGAAGGAGCATTTGCAGATTTAAGGACAGCCCTTTGCTGCCATCTAGTACTCATAGCCCCAGACTTCGAGAAGGAATTCATCCTACAAACAGATGTCTCGGAGATAGGGCTAGGAACTGTCCTTTCACAGATGGTAGGGGAGGAGGAACCCAATCTTGTACCTCAGCTGGAAACTCCTCCCCAGGAAACAAAAGTGTCGTTGTTGAAAAGGAATGTCTGGTGGTAAAATGGGCTATGGAGACTCTCCGCTACTACCTACTGGGGCGGCGGTTTACCCTTGTGACAGACCACATCCCACTCCAGTGGATGCACAGAAACAAGGAGAAGAATGCAAGAGTGACTAGGTGGTTCCTATCCCTGCAGCCCTTCCATAATCCGGGTACAGCATAGGGCCGGAAGCCAACACGGCAACACTGATGGCCTATCACATGACAGCACTGCCTCTCGTCCCAAGTAGCCCAACCCCATGGTGTTAAGCGGGGGGGAGGGGGAGAGGCGGATATGTGATACAGCATCGCCAGAGGGCAGCAGGGAGCCTTATTCCCTGTAGAGAGAAGAAAGTTTGCTATAAATTAATTAAAGCACCTGAAGCCAGTCACATGATAAAGACTCCCTGCTTCAATCAGACAAGAGGAGGAGTTGAAGCAGAGTGGATTGATGTGGGAGTAGAGAGCAATTTGGAGGGAAGCAGAGGAGAGTTTGGAGAAGTGCTACGATGGGCTAAGAAGACCAAGACCCTAGGTAAAGGGATACCTGGTTTGTGCAGAGGGAGGGCAGGAAGCCCCACAAGCTGAAGGGCAGGACAGGGAAGTAGCCCAGGGGAAGGAACTGCTAGTTCTAGTGGTTTACCGCTATCCCTGGGGCCCTGGGCTGGGACCAGGAGTAGAGGGCGGGCCTGGGTCCCTCCCTCTCCACTCCCCTCCTCTAGGACACTAGTGGGGCAGTTATACCCCAGTTCAGGGGCAAGAAACAGTGCCCTGAACTCTTCCCCCCCCCCGAAGAAGAGAAAGCACAAGACCCATCATAGTAGTGCCGGCATTTTGCCACAGGTGCTACACGCAGTAAAACAGTTCAGACTCCAGAGTTGGCCAGATAGCGAGGAGCAAGTTCTACAGGAGGTTACCCTCCTGCTACCAGGTGAAGGAAGAACAGTGAGTGCAAGATAGGATTTTATTTAAAGGGGACTGAGCAGTAAGCCCAGCAGACTTAAGCATTGACATCAGGAGGCTGACACATGCTTCATACCTGGGGATAGGGGTATGACCAAGAAGAGCCAGGGAATGTATTTACTGGTCATGTATGAATGAATGCCCAATTGAGACCATACCTGCAACAATGCAAGGTGTGCAGAGACTGTAGTGAGCAACAACAGAGGGAGATTCTATTGCCTTATGAATTCCCAATGCGACCCTGGGAAAAAGTCAAAAAGACCTGTTCACTTTTAATGACAGGAACTGCATTCACAGCAGATTACTGCTCCAATTTCAGAGATTCCAAGGCCAGAAGGGACCATTGCAATCATCTGTGTTATATCATCCTGTGTAGCACAAGCTATAGAACATCCCCAAGATAATTCCCAGAGCATATTTTTCAGAAACACATCCATTGTGGATTTAAAAATTGTCAGTGGTAGTGAATCCACCATGACCCTAGTGGAATTGTTCCAATGTTAATTACTCTGGAGATTAAATATGTATTTCCAGTCTGAATTTGTCAAGCTTCAACTTCCAGCCATTGGATCCTGTGGTTATATCTTTCTCTGCTTGATTACAGAGCCTCTTAACTATTTTTTTCTCCATGTAGATACTTATAGTCTGTAATCAAGTCACCCCTTAACCTTCTGTTTGTTTAGCTAAGTAGACTGAGTCTGTGAGAGGGATAGAGGAAGCTGCCTGCAGGGCCCTTGAGGACTGGAGCAGACTTGCTAAAAGAGCCAACCAGAGGCACCTGGTACAGGGAGGGAACCTCAAGCATCTGGTTCCTTGTAAGAGAGCTCTTGTGGAAGAGCTGAGCCTGGGAAGTCTGCAATGGAGTCAGCTGTGAGTAGGACAGTGGCAAGCCAATTCCCAGAGTGGATCTTAAGAACTGGAGAAAAAAAAAACAAAAAACTCCTCTTGAAGGAACCCTATCGCTCAACCAGGCTCTCAGGTAAGAGCCATGCCCAGGACAGATATTTGGAACTTTGAGTTTTACTTTTGAGTTTACTTTGGCTGAATAAATCCAGATCCCTAACAAGGGTGGTGACTGGTTTAGTAAGTGTGTGGAATCTGTGTAAAAGGGTCTAGAAAAGGGAGAATCAAGAGCAGGGGGCAGTGCAAAGACACTGCTGGTGGTATGGGGGTGCATGGGACAGTCAATTCATTTATAGAGTCTATCACTATATTTCTTGGAGGTAGACTATCTGGAGGACACTCTGGCAAGAACTGTGATCAGGAAATTAAAGGCACATTTTGCAAGTTACGGTATATCTAACATGCTACGCTCAGACAATGTGCTGTACCCCACAACTGAATTCAAATGATTCAGTGCCAAATGGGAATTTAAGCACAAGACAACTTCCCTTGGGTATCCACAAAGCAATGGAAAGGCAAAGTCAGCAGTAAAGACAGCCAAGAGGCTGACAGCAAAGGCAAAACAGAGATGAAGGGATCCTTACTTGGCAGCTTTGAACCATTGAAATACAACCTCCCAGGGACTAGATCAGAGGTCTCAAACCCAATTTACCTTTGGGCCAGTACCAATCCTCAAATTCTCCCAGTGGGCCAATAATGTCATTAATGCCACCCAGAACCTGCCCCCCAAAACTCTGCTCCCCCACCTGCCTAAGGCTCTGGGCTGGGGATGCAGGCTCTGGGAGGGAGTTTGGGGGCTGGGGGTTTGTGGGGAGGGGGTGCAGGCTCTGGGAGGGAGTTTAGGGGCTGGTGTTTGTGTGGAAACGGAGAGGGGGTGCAGGCTCTGGGACGGAGTTTGGGGATGGGGAGGGTGTTGGGAGGGGGTGCAGGCTCTGGGACGGAGTTTGGGGATGGGGAGGGTATTAGGAGGGGGTGCAGGGTCTGGGACAGAGTTTGGGGGAAGGAGAGGGTATGTGGGGAGGGGGTGGGGGTGAGGGCTCTGGGAGGGGGTCGGGGGTGCAGCGTTTACCTGGGGCTCCAAGGCAGGGCAGGCTGGGTGGCCTCCGCGTGCTGCTGCTGCCCCCAGGTAATGCCCCTGCAGCTTCCCATTGGCTGCAGGGATGCTCGGCGTGGGGGCAGTGTGCGAAGGCCCAGCCCTGCCCTGCCCTGGGGCCACAAGGAGGGGCCAGCAGCCACTGGAGTGAACAGGCAGATGCCACTGAGCTCCACTGCGCTGCCGAGGCCCCTGTGGGGGGAGCGCCTGGGGGTAGCAGATGGGGTCAAGGGAGAGACCCGGCCCCAAAACTGCTGGAGCCCCGCAGGCCTCGTTGGAGGTTGACGGGCCGCAGATGGCCCATGAGCCGGGAGTTTGAGACCCCTGGACTAGATAGTAGTCTAGCACAATGATGGATTGGAAAACCAAGATTCTGCTCCCTAAGAGGGGCAGTGTGTTTCAGTCCAGCAGAAGAATGATGAACACTACACAGAAGCAGTTAAGAGAATGCCAAGCTAAGCAGGCAGCCCCTTACAACGAAGGAGCAAAGACTTAAGGCTACTTTGCACATTGGAGCAGATCTGGCTTAACCATTAAATAGCCACCTAAAGCAATGGGAAAAGCGAACAATCGAAAATTCAGTGGGACACAGGTCATATGAAATAGCTACAGTCTCAGGTCAGTAGTGGAGATTAAATCAAATACAACTGTATAATAGCAGCAGAGAGCTGGCACACTTGGACAAACAGGGCCAAGCCCAGGACCAAGAGGACACAGAGAGCCTTGACTAAGACAAATTTGTTAAATTTACAAAATGTGCTGATTGAGCAGAATCTGCATTTTTCAGTGGAAAAAGAATTGTGTTTGAAAAATGTTGTCCAGCTCTACCACCCATAACAAAAACTGTTTAAAGATGTAACAATCGGCATGGAACTTGAAGAGGAGCACAGGGTGAAGGAGGGAAGAGTTTGGAGTCACCACATTGTTCCTGGTGGGAGGAGAAATTGCTGATGGAGTCAGGTATTTTCTTTTATGCAATGTTGTTTCTTTACAAAGAACATGAGTTTCCTTGCTCACAGCATCCAGCCTCTTTGGGTATATCTATACTACAGTAAAACAGCCACAACTGTCTTATGTTAGCTGACTCGGGCTCAATTCCAAAACTGGACATGTACACTGCAATTTTATAGCCCCAAAGCCTGACCCCCAAGAGCCTGAATCAACTGACATAGGCCAGTGACAGGTGTTCTATTGCCATGTAGACAAACCCCTTCAGACCACACCTAGCCCAAAACCTCTCTCTAGGCTTCTTCCAGGGCCAACACACAGTACTTGTTCAGGGGACATACAGACTTACATCTGCCTGTTTTAGGCAGTGTTCTGTGTTGGGTTTGACCCCTATTGTTTCTTTCTTTTAACCTGAATGAAAAGCAGCTGTTAACCTCACCACCTTCAGTGTGGTTTAACTCAACATATATCAGTATTAAACTGACATTGGCCAAAAGTGCAGTGCAATGCCCAATAACAGGCCCTAGTGATCTCTCAGGAACTGACTACTACTGGGTTGGCCAGGGCTACTCATAGCCTAAGACAAGTACTGAGCTTGTAGCATTCCTGTTCTTCTTTACTGCATTTCAGACTGTAGGGAAGGGAAATGTTGTTGAGGGTGGTCCTCATTCCATAGATGCAGGAACTAGGGGTGCCGGGGGGGCAGTAGCACCCCCCAGCTTGAAGTGGTTTCCATTATATGCAGGGTTTACAGTTTGATTCAATGGCTCTCAGCACCCCCACTACACAAATGGTTCCAGCGCCGCTGCCTCATTCAGCAGGAATAGGGATGGAATTTTGGAAACAGAAGATTCCGTGGCAGTTGCAAATGCCGACTGGCAATTCCTGGCTACTGCTGTAGATAACAATAATACCTAACATGTACACAGTGCTTTTCAGTCGTAGAAGAGCTACTTGAAAGGGCTCCTCCTGAAAGAGCAATAGGGCTGATTTTCTGCTCCAGGTTTCAGAGTAGCAGCCATGTTAGTCTGTATTCGCAAAAAGAAAAGGAGGACTTGCGGCACCTTGGAGACTAACACATTTATTTGAGCATAAGCTTTTGTGAGCCACAGCATCCGATGAAGTGAGCCGTAGCTGTAGCTCACGAAAACTTATGCTCAAATAAATTTGTTAGTCTCCATTTGAGCATAAGTTTTCGTGAGCTACAGCTACGGCTCACTTCATCGGATGCTGTGGCTCACAAAAGCTTATGCTCAAATAAATGTGTTAGTCTCTAAGGTGCCACAAGTCCTCCTTTTCTTTCTGCTCTAGGTGAGCTCTACTTTAGTAAGGAAGGGAAAGAGAGGCAAAAGTGATTAATCATCCTCACCATTCTGAAAGGCCTTCTAAGCACCGGGATAGTCTGGCCCTGTCTCCAGCATAAGTTGAACAGCCTCACAGCTAATAGTCTTCTGTGTTGAAATGAGCCTACAGGGGTGGGTACAGATGCTGAGGACAGCTCCCTCTTGCCATGCCCTCTGTCTCAGTCCTAGTCTATACACCAAATTTAGATCAACCTAGATCTGTCACTCAGGGGTATGAAAAATTCATAACCTCGAGGTCTGGACCATAATTTAAAGTAGCCAAGCTTGCCCTGTAGACATGACTAGGTCGAGGAAAGGCTTGTGGAAGCAGATTACCTACACTGACTAAACCCCCCCCGCCCCATCTTGATAGCATATTTTATCCACACCTATTTCAGACCGGTTCTGCTGCAGCTTTAATGGAGCAATTGGTACTAAATCTAAGCTTGCCTCAGTCTTGTATCCATGGCTCCATTTTCGTGCATGTGGCAGAGGGGATGACTTTATATGTCCACCGTTTACCCCATGCCACTTCACGCAGATTTTTGGCTGCAGGACGGGGCCCCAACTTTGCTGGGTGGAGCCCAGCCTCCTCCTCCGGCCCAACAGCCGCCTTCCTGGGACGTCAGAGAACGGCAGCAATCCGTGCAGCCTTCACTACGGAGCAGCTCTCACGCCTCCGTCCCCTCCGGCGTCGCCCCGCTTGGCGCATTGCAACGCGCTCTTCTCGCAGGGGAGGGCCGCGCCGCGCCGCGCCGCGCCGCTCGCAGACGGGCGTGCACGTGGGTGTCGTTCAGCCCTGTGCCCAGCACCAGCGTAAGGCCGCGGAGCGCCGCGCAGGCCATGCTCACGCATAAGGGTGAGCTCGGCCCCTGGGGGAAGCGTCCCCTCCCCCTCCAGTCTGGCTGGCGTCTCCGGCGGGGGGAGTGGTGCTTCCAGGGTGACAGACGGGTCTAGGCCACAGTCTAGTGCGCACGCGTCAGTTCCGGCGGGGACGGGAGAGCGGCGCGGCGCGTGGGCCGGCAACGCCGCGGCGGCGGGGCAGAGGAACATGGCGGCGGCCGCGCAGCTCACCGACGAGGAGCTGTTCTCAGAGCTCAGGCGCTTTGGCTTCTCCCCGGGGCCGGTCACCGAGAGCACCCGGCCCGTCTATCTGAAGAAGCTGAAGAAACTGCGGGAGGACGAGCGGGCCGGAGCCCGCGGCGGCGCCAACAAGACCCGGAACAGCAACAACAATAACACGGGGGCCGGGGCAGCACCGGGCATGGGGGCCCGGCTGGCCAGCCCCGACCAGCCCTACTTGCCGGGCGGCGCAGGCGGGGGCAGCCGGAGCCGCGCAGCACCCCCTGTCGGGGGCGGCAAAGTGCTGCTGGGCTTCAGCTCGGACGAGTCGGATGTGGAGGCCAGTCCCAGGAGCCAGGCCGGCGCCGGCGCCGGGGGCGGCGGCGGCGGCAGCAGCCGGAGGGAGCGGGCGTCACTCCCAGTCCGCGGCTTGAGGCCCGCAGCCTCCCATGGAGCCTGCGGCGAGAGGAACAGTTCCCCCCCGGAGGCGGCTAGGAGGA